>NC_044386.1:71593022-71896053 GCF_006542625.1 Nomascus leucogenys
GTCTGCATGGATACTCTTTTTTTCTTTTCCTTTTTTTTTTGAGATGGAGTCTTGCTCTGTCACCCAGGCTGGAGTGCAATGGCATGATCTCGGCTCACTGCAACCTCTGCCTCCTAGGTTCGAGTGATTCTCCTGCCCCAGCCTCCCAAGTAGGGCTGGGATTATAGATGCCCGCTACCATGCCCAGCTAATTTTTGGATTTTTAATAGAGATGGGGTTTTACCAGGTTGACCAGGCTGGTCTCGAACTCCTGACCTCAGGTGATCCAGTCGCCTCAGCCTCCCAAAGTGCTGGGATTACAGGCATGAGCCACCGTGCCTGGCCAGATACTTTTTTTTTTATCAGGAGAAAGAAGTGTCTTTTCAAATGGAAAAAAATCACTGATATTAACAAAACAAACAATTATTCAAGGAGCAGTGACATGTGATTTATTAACCCAAAAATGTACTCAAATGTAACATTCCAAATAATATCTTCTCACATATTTCCCCCTCTAATGACAAAAACTCCTCTAAAGTTTTTGAAACATGTATCCCTTTTGCCTAATGATTATCAGTGATGACTGAATCCCCTGTCACTCAAGGTTAAGGGAACATCACCATAAACTGTTAACTGGATCATTGTTTCTATTCACTGCACAAAACTTTTTGTAGTATTTTTCTGTTGGCAGAGAGATAAGCAGCAATCTAGATTTACACCCACAAAGCAGAAAATAAACTGCCTAAGTTTATGTTCTAGAATGCCTTCCTCCCAAACAGAATGAACTTCACCCAACTGGCTCCATTCCCCTATTTTGGGAAGGAGGTTTGATAAAAGAAGCTGCAAAATTTCAAGCAATTTGTTAAATTTTTAAATTATCACTTAAACTTCTTTGACTATACACTTAGAATCCAAGAGAAAGGAAGGGGCAGAAGTAAAAAATGTAACCTGATTTGCAACCTAAACAGGCAATAACACCAGAGTGAAATGGAACAGCTAAGAATGTAAACATCATTCACTAAATCTAAAGACAAAAGGTCACTTTTCTTTTTCATATTGATTGTTATATGTCTGTCACCCCAAGGGGGAAAACAAAGAACCTGCCGTCTGGTTTATGCACCATTTTACTCATTAAAACATTGAAGAAGGGCTCAGGTTTTCTAGGCAAAACACATACACAGAACAGAATTGTCGAGTCCAGGCTAAGCCTAAGAGAATTTTACCAAGCATCTCTGGGACACTGCCTCAAGGAACTAGGGAGACTGGATGGATTCCAGTCCCTGTCAGTAAACTAGGATGCCAATCAATTATCCTGCAGGGTTACAAAATGAACTAGAATGCCCATCCCATTTAATCCCCACAGAGAAGGCTGAAACAATCACTTCTCCCCAGGAGTGAAATGGCATCATTCTGATGATGCCCAGGACCAAAGCCAACAGGCTCAGCTGGAACCTGAGGCCTCTCAGCCAGAAACTGGGACCAGGAAACTATAGCAAGTGGATCTCTTGCTCCACTTGCTATGTTTTTCTAAAAGCAATAAAAGTTGTATTTTTTCTTAGACAAATTTGGAAAAATCAAAAGTAAAACATAAAAATAAAAATAGAAATATTATTGTTGGTTATACAAATTTGATATGTGTATATGCCAGGAGATTATTAACTAAGTCTAAGTTTTCCTATTTCAAGGTTCTCTATTTACTTTGGCAGTCATAGGGAGTCATACATTTAATCAGAATTTTTAAATAAATTTTTAAAATAGTGTGTAAAGTTTTCAGAGTTGTTTGAACTGTAAGAACATTTACAAAGTGGTATCTATGGTGGCTAAGGTACTTCCTAAAGGAAATAAAGATTTCTATTCCTATGTAATTAGAAGTCATTACAGATCCTTTACCAAATACCTTCCCTTCAGACTTCCGTGGCTAAGGTTTTAAATTGGTTCTACATGATTATATTACAAAGTCAACTTCTTTAGAAAAACAATTCTGAACACCTTTCATCTTCTATGAAACCCTTTTCGAATCCATGGTTTTTTTCAAACGTGTAGCCCCCCTCTTCCTCCTTTCATAAAAGAAGACAGATTTTTTTTTTTTTTTTTGCGACGGAGTCTGTCTCTGTCATCCAGACTGGAGTGCAGTGGCACGATCTTGGCTCACTGCAACCGCCAACTCCTGAGTTTGAGCGATTCTCCTGCCTCAGGCTCCCGAGTAGCTGTGATTACAGGTGCCTGCCACCACACCCAGCTAATTTTTGTCTTTTTAATAGAGATGGGGTTGCGCCATGTTGGCCAGGCTGGTCTCAAACTCCTGACCCCAGGTGATCCACCCACCTTGGCCTCCCAAAGTGCTGGGATTACAGACGTGAGCCACCATGCCTGGCCAAAAAAGACAGAATTTTTTAATTGTAGGGAAAAAAATGTTTTTAGCCCCATGCCAGAAATGCTATATGCCCCTACATATTTTGGATATTACAGTATTAATTGCCATATCTTATGGTAGAAAGTGGGAGGAGCCAAGCTGTTAAGCTCTTCTTTTTATTTATTTATTTTTTTATTGCTTGGAAAATCAGTTATTGCTTTTCTAAAAATGAAACATGCTCATTGTAAAAATTTCTAACAATCTAAAAACATGCAGAGTAAGATACAGTAAATATAAATTGTTGCTCCACCACCCATGAACACAAAAACCTGAGTAAGGAAATGAACACAAGTTGCAAAAAACTCAAATGAATTGCAGAAATTAGACTTCATTAATACATTCCCATTGCTGAGGGATGAAATGTCAGCATACCAAAGTCCATGGCTTTTCAATGCACTCTTCAGAAGTAGAAAACCAAAATTTAAAACAACATCGTCCATGAAGCCAAGGGAACCATCACACCAGAACATACAGCTCCTCCCTGGAATAAGCCTTCTGTGAACCTCAACTTTTCCTCTCTTTTAACATCAATGTTAAAATGCCTTCCCTTCAGGGATACTAAGACATTTCACTTTTGAGATAGAGTCAAATAGAAAACCATCAAAAAGAAAGAAATTAATTCTGCACCTGGGTAGGATTATATTTTCCCTGCTTGGAGTGTGTACTAACTTCAATCAGATCAATTCTTTCATGAAATGAGGCAGAAAATAAACTCTCAATAATTTTAAAACATATTTATTATAATAAAAAGATGGCTCTGTCACTTCTATTTGTGGAAAACTGAAGGCAATCTTTTTCTCTGTAAAGCTTTTTGTCTGTTACATTCTAGAAACATTATAACCTCTCCCCCAACCAGAATGATTCTGTTTATGCAAATAAATAAACATATTTTATGACATGTAAAATTAATTAGTTATATGATTATGCTTCAGTAATGACAATGTTTTGCACAATAGAAAAAAAGCTGATAAAATTTAAATTTCCATTTTTATATTCCAACAAATAATTTAAATTTGTTTCTTGATGAATTCAATGTTTCACTTTCGAAAAGCAATTCACTTCATTTTGAAGTACATTTATATTTTCTTTAGTCACTTTAACTGTTAGTTCTACTCAGCAAGAATTTACTGTTTTTTTATTCTTTTTCTGTTCTTGGTTAAATGTCTTCCAGTAGGTCACATTTTACCTATTTATGTCTTGTGTCATAAAAGTATTCAAGAACATTTTAAAGTAAAATGCTTGAATAAAATTATTTTAGTAAAAATGAAAAAATAAATGTAAAAATACATGTAAAATAAATGTAAACAAATTAAAATAAACATAAAAAAATAGAGTATTGGCTGGGCACGGTGGCTCACGCCTATAATCCCAGCAATTTAGGAGGCTGAGGCAGGTGGATCACAAGGTCAGTAGTTTGAGACCAGCCTGGCCAAGATGGTGAAACCCTGTCTCTACTAAAAATACAAAAAGTTACCCAGGCATGGTGGCGGGCACCTGTAATCCCAGCTACTCGGGAGGCTGAGGCAGGAGAATTGCTTGAACCTGGAAGCAGAGGTTACAGTGAGCCGAGATCGTGCCACTGCACTCTAGCCTGGGCAACAGAGCAAGGCTCCATCTCAGAAAAAAAAAAGAATAAATAATAGAGTATTCACATTTACTGAGCTTTTATTTTCAGTAGTTATAGATAAGAGATGAAAAAGACAGAATTTAGTTTCATACTTTGATATCATTTTTTGAAACAATGGCCAATGGTACCTTTATCATTCAAAATTTTTCAAAACTCAAAGGACAGAAATGAACATATCAGGTCTACCAAATAACCTAAACATTCATTAATTTTCCATTGAACCTTATGATACATCAATTGAAATAAAACCTTTTTACAGCAAAGAAAATTCTAGTATTTGCTTTATGGTATTACAGTATCTTTTTTATTCAAGTGGGGCCTGAAAGTGCCAGTGTTCCTCCAAAAACATGCATGAATTTATCACATTTCCATATGAGAAATAAGAACCTGTCACTTGGCCTTGAAAAAAATATGACCATTAACGTAATCACTTAGAATAAAAAGAAAGTGTCAGGAGTTCAAGACCAGCCAGGGCAACATAGTGAGACCCCATCTCTACAAAACATTAAAAAACTAGCCAGGCATAGTGGCACACGCCTATAGTCCCAACTACTTGGGAGGCTGATGTGGGAGGATCACATGAGCCCAGGTGTTCAAGGCTGCAGTGAGCCATGATTGCACCACTGCACTCCAGTCAGGACAACAGAAGGAGACCCTGGCTCTTTAAAAAAAAAAAAAAAAAAAGAAAAGAATAGAAAGAAAGCACCATCATTAACTGAATTGGGATCCATACTAATAATATCAGAGTAATTATTGTCTGGCACTACCAGGAAGCTGGGTGTTTGGGGTTAATCAGATACTTAAGTCTCTACTTATATTAACATGTGGATTTGTGATTTTATAAGATATTCACATTAATATTCTATCGAACTTAAATCAATTTTTCTTGTAGAGTTCAGGAAGCATTTCTCTATCTTCATATTTGGATCAGAATCATCATTATGAACCATTTTACAAATGTTATCATATCCATGCTAGTTAAGAAAACATTCTGGTTGGTAACCTGTTGGGTGAACCATTTCTAAAATTAAAAAATGCCTGCCACAAAATAAGTCTGTTGCATTTTTATGAAAATAATAAAATAAAAACTTTCATACTCTTTGAAAAAATGAGAAAAGCATTGATCAGTCCACTTACAGTGAGCTCACAGAAATCGATGCTATCAAGGCTTTTGCTTCTGTGTAATCTCCCTTTAATTCGTCTTAAAGAGGGTTTTCCTTGGCTGACACTAGAAGTAGCACCATTAGGATTTTCAGAGGATGGCGTTACCCTGCAAGAAAGAAAAAATTCTTAAAAAGACAGGTCTACAGGTGAACACATTTCTCAAGTTTGAGGTAAGCATTTACTCAAGGGTAGCTTTGGAAGTGTCACACTCCTTTTTCCAGCTAAAAAGCTAAGAACCACAGCAGAGCTACATTCTATCAGATACCGTTTCTAAGTATTTCTTAGCTAGTTTAGACATCTTGACAGGATTCAAATAGTACAACATTAAGATTCATTAGGTTGTGGGTGGTGGCTCACATCTTGTAATCTCAGTACTTTGAGTGGCCAAGGCAGGAGGATCACTTGAGCCCAGGGGTTCGAGACCAGCCTGGGCAATACAGGGAGACCCTGCCTCTACATATACACACACAAATAAAACAATTAGCCTGTCCCGGTGGTGCATGTCTGTGGTCCCAGCTGCTTGGAAGGCTGAGGTGAGAGGATTGCTTGAGCCTGGGAGGTCAAGGCTACAGTGAGCCACCACTGCACTCCAGCCTGAGAGACAAGAGTAAGACCCTGTCTCATTTATAAGGTTTTTTTTTAAAAAAAGATTCATTAAATATCAATTCTACAACTATTGAACAAGCCATTAATATTACACTGAAGTTTCCTAGGTAACTTAGGGGCATCTGCTTCCTTCTGGGCAGTTACTCATTCAGCACTCAGTCCGGTGCCTGGCACACACAGTACATGTGAGCTATCATTGTGTCCATCACAGATACTGTTCAGCATGGTTTTGTTAAGCATGAAAATAACATAAATCTAAACATGATAGCCCACACTTAATTCAGCATAATTATGGAAACATGAAAACACAGACAACAAGAAGTAGCAAATAATCTAAACCATCTATAAAGTGCACACTGGAATACATGTTCATTCATATACATACAGACACAGTAAATATCATAAAATAGACTAGATATGGCTACAGTTTAGAATAAAAGTAATACATCCATAGAGTTAAAACATTTGAAGGGTATAAAAAGATATAAAAATGGAAAGTAAAAGCTGCCCTTTCCCCCTCATCCCAAACCCCTATCTCTTTTCCAAAATCAACCACTATTAACAGTTGCTTGCATTGTATAATCTCCCAAATGCTCATGCTTATGTATAGATGTGTTTATTTCCTTTTGAATTTTTTTACCAAATTGCGTGTATTGTCCTGCACCTTACATTTTTCACTTAATATATCTTAACGTTCTTCCCATAATAATCCATACAGGACTATTTCACTCTTTTTAATGGCTAAATGGTATCCCATAATATAGATGTAATAGAATTTGTTCAACTACTCCCCTACTAATGGGCATTTAGTTTGTTTTCCTATGTTTGTTATCAAACCATACAGCAATGAACATCCTTGGCAACATCTTTGGGTACAAATGCATTATTTAGTTAGGAAAGATTGCTCAAAGTAGAAAGGCAGAGTCAGAGATGGGAGTTTTCTAAATGCTGATAGGTAATACCTTTCCAAAAAGCTTTACAAATTTACACTTCCATCAACAGTATATGAGAATACCCATTTGGGGGAGTCCTTAAGTACAAGGGCAACTTTGTCACTTTATTATTTTTATCACTCAACTTCTCCATGTCCTTCATTATATTTTTGTCTGTTGAACTGCTGATTCTGTATAAAGGACTATTGTAGAATTTCCCACCATGAACATGGATTTGTCAATTAATCTATGTCTTTTAGATTTTGCTTTTTATATTTCAATTATTTTTTATTAGATGTCTTGACATTTATGACACATATCTTCTTAGGGATTTAATCTTTTATCATATAAAAAGACTATGCCAATTAAAGATTTTACCTTAAATGCTATTTTGTCTGATGATAATTTTCCCCATCTACATTTTTACATTAACCATTTCCTGATTTATCTTGTGTTTGCACTTTCAAGTGTTCGAAGTCTCGCTCTCTTTTCAGTTTTTTTTTTTTTAAGTTGTACCTTTAACTCTGGATAAGTAGCATGTAGCTGGATTTTTTTCTTTCTTTACCCAATCTGAGGGTTAATGTCTTTTAAGAGAAACTTAATCCATTCAAATTTATTGTTTTTACTCATATGTTTAGATCTATTCCTGCCATCTTGTTTTGTGTTTAATGCTTTCTTCTTAAGTTTCTGCCTTATTAATATGATTGAGTTTACTTTGTCCTCAACCACCCTAAGACCTTTTTCCCTTTCCATTCAGTAGTTTGAAAGTTATACATCTTATTAGGGAAACTCTAACTCTAGTTAACTATATACACACATGTACATTAACATCTTTATATATGTATCCATCACACACATGTATATGTACACATACAAACACACACATATAAACTCATATTTTCCTATCAACACCTAGGGCTCTCTCACCTCCTCCTAAACAAGAAGTGGCATTAGCACGTCTTCATTCCCCCTCTTTACCAGCAACTCCACATCCCTACAAAAAGCCCCAACTCCCCTTAGAAATAGTGTTCACGAAACTCGCTGCTAGCTGCCTCTAGGAAGCTAGCCCACCTCCCCAGCCACCCTCCTCCACAGGTCCAGGTGCTGCTCCCTCCCCTACCACACATCAGTGTCCCCTCCCACCTGCTTTGCTGCCTTCCCTTTGCACCAGCCCCTGAGTCTAGGTCTGGGCCAAGCACATTGCAAGTGGGACCGGTGGGGCAGCCCCTGGGCTCCCTGGGCAGGGGAGTTCTGAGGCTCCTGCTCTCCCATCCACCTGTCTGTCCTGGCCTAGTGCCAGGCTCTGAGTTCTGTGACCAAAGCCAGGTGGGTTCCCTTTCCTTCCCACCCCTGTGGCCACAGCTCTGGAGTGGGAGGGTTGGTTGCCCCTCACCTCAGAGCTGCCCCAAAGGCCAGTAACGGATCCCCGGCCTCAGTCCCTACTCTGCTTTGGGATAGTGTGAGCTTCATTTTGTACACGCGTGACTTCGTCCAGTTACAAACCCAATAAACTCTGTAGAGTGGGAAAAAAAAAAAAAAAGAAATAGTGTTCAGGTTTCCTAGCTTCTTGCTCATACTTTTGATCTCTTTGCTCTTTTGTGATTCTTTAACTTACTTCTCCAGATTGCAAACTTGCTTTTCAGTTTTGTGAATTCAGCCATTCTCTTTTCTATGAATCAGTAAATTTTAAATTTCTAAAGTAGCTAGTTTTTTTTTTTTTTTTTTTTTTTGAGTCGGAGTCTCGCTGTGTCACCTAGGCTGGAGTGCAGCGGCGCCATCTCGCCTCACTGCAAGCTCCGCCTCCTGGATTCACCCATTCTCCTGACTCAGCCTCCCACGTAGCTGGGACTACAGGTGCTTGTCACCACACCTGACTAATTTTTTGTACTTTTAGTAGAGACAGGGTTTCACCATGTTAGCCAGGATGGTCTCCATCTCCTGACCTCATGATCTGCCCATCTCGGCCTTCCAAAGTGCTGAGATTACAGGTGTGAGTCACCGCGCCTGGCCTGTATCTAGTATTTTTTTTAATTAATGCAATATTCTCATGCATCTTTCCAAAAATAACCTTTTTTTCTTCTGAAAATCACCGTCTAATGTTTTTCTATTTTCTCAGGGATTAGTTCTGTGTTTTAATTTGGTAATTCTCTGGGTACCAGCTTTCTTGAACTGTTTGTTGATTTTTAATGTCTACTTACATTTGTATTGGAAAACACCCATTTCCCCACTGCGACTACTGTGGCCTGCCTTCAGGAACTCTGGCAGAGAGTTGGGATACGCTGCCAGGTCTGTGAGGCAGCTTCTTTTGCAAGTCAGTAGCTACCTCTAGGACAGCCCTGCCTCTCTGACCCCAGTGCTCCAGACAACTGCAGCATTTTTCTCTCAACAGATCTATCCCTACCTACTAGTTACATTTCAGAGAGTCCTCAAAAATACCCGTCCACTGATGACATTCTTTATTGTTTACTCAGACTATTATTAATTTTATTGTAGCTTTAAAAATTAATTTTCTTCTTTCATTGAATTTCTAAGGCGTCTTCCTTTCAATTGTCCTCCCAAAGTAAAATTTTACTGATGCCACTTTCATGATTCTTAGGATAAAAAGAAACATTGTACAGCTTTGTTCTCTTCTCCACAGTGTAAACGCTTCCATGAAAACAATGAACTTTATTCAAAAGAGGACATACGGGAAAGAAAAATAGAGTTATAAAACTAAATACAAATCAACTTTTCATTTATCTCTCACTTTATTTTGATAGCGCTGGTAGGTGTGATCATATTTTAGAAAATTAATGCAAATATTTAATAAAAATAAATAAATCTGTCTAGTGTTCTTCATAAGTTTTTCTCTCATCTGACTTAGAAAGGCATCACTATTCTCCCTTTATGCCAAATCTAGAAGCCTAAAAGAGCCTGTAATAAAAATTTATATCTACCAAATTTTATAAATGGCAGATAGCCAAGAAATTTATCAGGGTTAACTCAATGTAATACTAAATCCAGTGACAAAGTAAAACAGAAAAATAAAATGACCATAAATATAACTAGAAGAATAGATCCACTGCCCTCCCTACCAGGATCATAATAAAAACATGCCTGTAATATCAGCACTTTGGGAGGCTGAGACAGGAGGATCTCTTGAGCCCAGAAGTTTGACCAGCTTGGGCAACACAGAGAGATCCCATCTCTACAAACAATACAAAATATTCGCCAGGTGGGATGGCACATGCCTGTGGTCCTAACTACTTGGGACTCTGAGGTGGGAAGATCGCTTAAGCCCAGGAGGTCGAGGTTGCAGCGAATGGTGATCACACCACTGCACTCCAGTCTGGGCAATGGAGTGAGACCGTGTCTCAAAAACAAACAAAAAAAATGTAATAATCAGTAGCGCTAAACTGGTGTATACCAGGTGAAAATCAGCTCTGGACCTACCCTGCCCACAGACTCCACAGGAAGATGGTACCTTGTCTAAGAATTTAACCAGGCTTCTACAGAGTAACTTCAGTAACTTTAAAGCTTTGACCAGATCTTTGGGAAGCTGAGGTAAACTGTTAAAAGGCATATGGCTCAATAATGACCCTCCCCCTTTGTTTGGTGTGGAATAAAGAAAAGAAAAAACACTGATCTAGATAATAATGTAGAATATTAACTCTGGTGTAAGCAGAAGTGCTCTTGTAGGAATAGGTGAATTTTAGATGTTGCTTCTCTTTTATTACTGTCTTTAAAAATATTTGTCTTAGGGAGGGGTATGTGTGTGTTTAATATTTTTCTGGACACTCACAAGAACACAGTTGCGTATCTACAACTCAGATGAGAAGAGCTATACAAAGAGCCCACCAAGGACAGTTCCATTTGATGTGGAATACAAATTCTTTTAATCCCCTGGTACCACTCTTCCCCAGCCCCGATGGTGCAGATCTGAGCTGAGTAACTCAGACTTCGGGGATTATTCCCTACATATTTAGGGGAATGGCCCTTTATGACAGGGAAATAAAGCTGGGAACTGATGCAGGGAAATGAATATTTAGCTTACAATGAGGTTTTACTTTTCCTAATTCTTAATTCCATTTTATCCTCCCTAGAAGGAAGCTGGGGAGAAAATTTCTGCCTCTCTCCACCTGCTTTGTAACTTCCCTCATGAGAGTGTGCTTTACTTGTGGGCATGGCTGATATGCATCAAAGGCTGAAGCCCAGGGCCCACCCTCTCATTCCACTTCCTACCCCTACCAGATGAACACAGACCACAGGCCTGGCCCCTGGAGGCAGTTCCCCACTTGATCTGCCCATTTCCCTTCTCTTCACCTGACACTGCTAGAACAAGTCTGGTCTGCACTGCAGCCTCCAGCACCATAGCTCCTGAGGTAAGGGAGGAAGCATCCCCTCAGAGGCTTGCAGACCAGTGTGGCCTGCTCCAGCACAGCTTCCTAGACAGACCCTCATTTGGGTGATAGCCAGCACCTTCCCCAATATTATTAACAACCCAGAAAGCTGTTAACATTTAGTTCTTGTTCCTTAAATGTATCTTCCCTGGTCAAGGACATGCAGGAGAAAGATATACACCAATCCAACTCCACCCATTATGTCACACCTACAAAGCTCTGTTGGGCTCTCTGTTGGCTACAGGCCACATGTGGACTGCTACATCTTTGACATGGGACTGGGTCCTTAGCAAAGTCATTTAAATCTGACAGAAATACAAATTTTCACTAGTCCAAAATACTTGCACCACAGTGCGGCACAACTTCTTGACATTCTGCAACCATCCCTCCCACACCCTTCCCTCTGCTGGAATGCTTTTCTACTCCCCATCCTTGAAAGCCCAATGTTCCCAGGGAGCCTTCGGTCTTCATTCCTTTTGTTTCCAACTCAGGAGCTTTGGCTACAAATATTTCTGACCATCCTAGGATAAACAACTCCCGAGCTCATCTACACCACCCACGTCTAATTTCCAGTGGAAAAGAACTCAATAATAACACAGAATCGGGCAAAAATAATCAAGATGGTAAAAACAAAGCAGTCACACAAGGACAAATCTATCAACAAAGTAACATCTAATAATCCTTCTACAAGACATTCGTTTTAAAATACCAGCAACTGACAGCCACAGCCAACTCAAGAGAATGCTAATGAATGACAGCAAAGCATCCTTCCTCCACTTGAGGGGAATTCCAAACAACAGTGTGAGCCAAGGAACTGTGAGACACTGCTAAGTACAGAAGGGCAGCTGGCTTTAAAAGGATGCTAAATCCTTCTGAAGGATACTTCAGGAAAAGCTAGTAAAATGCTAATTTTTGTTTATAAGCATTGGACTTCAGAAAGCTTAATAACTCATGTAATAGGTTAATAGTAAATAGTCATCTGATTAACTTAGAAAAAATAATGTGCACAACTGCCAATAATTAGGTCATTTAAAAAATTATGGGACAAACAGTGGACACAGTGGCTCACGCCTGTTATCCCAGCACTTTGGGAGGCCAAGGTGGGTGGATCACCTGAAGGTCAGGAGTTCGAGACCAGCCTGGCCAACATGGTGAAACCCCGTCTCTACTAAAAATATAAAAAAGTAGCCTTTTGTGGTGGTGGGCACCTGTAATCCCAGCTACTTAGGAGGCTGAGGCAGAAGAATCACTTGCACCTGGGAGGCAGAGATTGCAGTAAGCTGAGATTGCGCCATTGCACTCCAGCCTGGGCGACAAGAGTGAAAGTTCATCTCAAAAAAAGAAAAAATTATTAAAGGACTTGGGTATTGGAGCCCTTCACGTCCCAACAGGAGGACCTCAGTGATCCGTGAGTGGGCCAGGAGACCACCCTTGGCGAAACAACCTTCTATCAGGCAATTACCAGTCATTTTACTATCTGTTTTCAGTTATTCTCTCCTTCTAGACTGTCATCTCACTGATCAATTCTCTTCTAAACCTTGATCAATTATATGAGTCTGAGCAAGTCAATGACCTAATTTGTAAAACTGAGAAAATACAGCACCTACATCATAGGGGTGCTGTAAGTTAAATAATGACAGGATACTTGGAAAGCACTAAATATAGCACTAATGTAGAGTCCGGCAAGTAATAGCTCAATGAATAGCAATTCTTATTGTTTTTGGAATCTGATTATTAGATGACTACTTGAATGAATATACTGATAGTGCATGGCCTTAAATAATCACTGAATCAAATAACCGGGGAAATGTTTTTAGGGTATAAAGAAAATGAAATGACACCTTTTTCTCCCTAAGATCACTGTAAATACTTTTTTTTTTTTTTGAGACTGAGTCTCGCTCCGTCGCCAGGCTGGGGTGCAGTGGCGTGATCTCGGCTCACTGTAACCTCTATCTCCTGGGTTCAAGCTATTCTTCTGCCTCAGCCTCCCGAGCAGCTGGGACTACAGGCATGCGCCACCATGCCCAGCTAATTTTTGTATTTTTAATAGAGACAGGGTTTCATCATGTTGCCCAGGATGGTCTCGATCTCTTGACCTTGTGATCCGCCCGCCTCAGCCTTCCGAAGTGTTGGGATTACAGGTGTGAGCCACTGTGCCCAGCCCACTGTAAATACTCTTAAAGCACTTAGTGCAAAACTCAAGACTGCTGACAGCAATAAATTATGAAAATATTTTTCGCATTTTACATTAGAAAGGAGTAACTATTATTTGTGCCTCATACCTGCAGAACAGCAGCGTGAATGTCACCTTACTTAGAATATTACCATGTTTAGAAACAGTCTTTGCTGATGTAATTAAGTTAAAGATCTCCAGATGAGATCATCTTGGATCATCCAGGTGGGCCCTAAATCCAATGACAAGTGTCCTTATAAGAGACAGAGGAATAAGGAAGCAAGTCTCAAGGACGTCAGAGAGAACTGTTTTAGTTGCAGTGGAGATTCTAATATGGCCTGCAGAAGAATCCGTTTGCATATGTATACATCATATTATACAATGGAGCATTTATTTTATGAGTTCTTAGTTTATAATTTGAAATAAATTAAAAGTTTTAGTCTCCTAAAAAAAAAGAGAGAGACAGAGAAGACACAGAGACACAGAGAAGGTCATGTGAAGGCAGAAGCAGAGAATGGATTGATGCAGCCACAAAGAATGTTTGAAAGAGGCAAAGAAGGATCCTCCCCTAGAGCATTTGAGGGAGCGTGGCCCTGCCAACACCTTGATTTTGGACTTCTAGCCTCCATAACTGAGAAAATAAATTTCTGTTGTTTTCAGCCACCAAGTTTATGTGATCTGTTACAGCAGCCTCTGAAAACACAAAGCCCCACTGCTTCTTTTCATCACTGGCAATTCCAGGAGGTCCCCCAAAGGAAGCCAGCAGGCTCTGCAAACTTATACCTACCTCAGGTAGAGGTAACCAGGCTTTGTTCTGGGTTCCTAAGTAATGATTCAGAACCAAACACTGCAAACACTCCTGCTTCCTAAATTTATTGAAGAAGGGGATGAGAAGAGGGTTCCTACAGGCTCCACTGATGTGGGTCTGACCGTCTGCTTTAGTTTCCACCTAAGTTGGTCTGCAAATATAATTCTCCTTACGAGATTTGCAGAGCCAATCAGAAAGAAGATATTGCACAAAGAAAAACTGACAGGTACAAATGCCCAAGCGAGATGGAAGTGTGGGAATAAGCCATGCAACCCTGCCCTTTACACTGGCAGAGCCTTTCCATATAGACTGCAATAAAGACAGAGAAACACAGATATATAAATATCTCCATATAAATCTCCACATATGCCTTGGCCAGTTTTCATAATACATCCTCGCACGCATGTATTTATTTATTTATTTATCTATCTATTTATTTATTTATTTATTTATTTATTTATTTTGAGACGGAGTCTTGCTCTGTCACCCAGGCTGGAGTGCAGTTGTACAATCTCGGCTCACTGCAACCTCTGCCTCCTGGGTTCAAGTGATTCTCCTGCCTCAGCCTCTTGAGTAGCTGGAATTACAGGCACACACTACCACGCCTGGCTAATTTTTGTATCTTTAGTAGAGACAGGGTTTCACCATATTGGTCAGGCTGGTCTCGACCTCCTGACCTCAAGTGATCCACCCATCTTGGTCTCTCACAGTGCTGGGATTACAGGTATGAGCCACCACGACCAGCCCTCACATTTGTAAATAGGCACAAGCTGGTGCATTCCAAGGTCTTACAAGCATTGTTGATGTCTGCTATTGGTTTCCACCCACCACTCTAGAGTCAGGACCTACATCCTACTATCTTCTAGACATATGATGGTACCTTATGTTTCCAATGCTCCATGTGCGGTTGCTATGAAACTAGCAAAATGAAACATTACCTAGAAAATAAATTCAAAGCATGTAAGAGAAAAATAAATCTGGCAGACAATGTTCTCCAACTTAAGAATATGAAGCATTCCCCATCTCTGTTTAAAAGAGCCACTCACTCCAGAGTCTTCATAGAGCATACTCTTCCCTTTGCCGCTGTAGAATTACACGAATGTTTACAAGTTAACAATGAGTGGAAATTATGAAATGATTATCTAAGATCATGGGAAAGCTCAACAAAAGCCCCTTGCCTTTTCCAGGCCACCTCTTAGTAAGACGGTTTTTATCCCTGGCCCTAACTCACTGCCTGCCTCAAACATGAATGGCTTGGATATAAAAGTTACCTGGATTTTATTTCCTTGTGTCCTCTCTTCAGAAATTCTGTGTTTAGAGAATGTGTTTTCAGAAGCAGAACCCCAGTGATGGAAAAGAGTAAATCTAGTTTCCTAACTTTGTGACCAAATGCTGCTAATATTGATGTCTAATAATTCCTCAAATATTATTCCCACATCTTGATTTTTAAACTGGCCCGGGCGCAGTGGCTCACACCTGTAATCCCAGCACTTTGGAAGGCCAAGGTGGGTGGATCACCTAATGTCAGGAGTTCGAGACAAGCCTGACCAACATGGTAAAGCCCCATCTGTACTAAAAATACAAAATATTAGCCGGGTGTGGTGGCATGCGCCTGTAATCCCAGCTACTCAGGAGGCTGAGGCAGGAGAATCACTTGAACCCTGGAGGTGGAGGTTGCAGTGAGCCGAGATCTGCCATTGCACTCCAGGCTGGGCAAGAAGAGCAAAACTGTTTCAAAATAAATAAATAAATACATAATAAAAATTTTTAAATTGAACATTAAGAAAACAGATTTCCCTAACATATTATTTCCCAATCACAAATTATTAAGAATCCATTTATTCAACAAATATTTATTGAGAAGCTTTCTGGTACATTTGTACCAGACATCCGTTGCAGGGGTTTTACAGTAATGGATGAAACAAATGAAAGCCCTCCCTCATGCAACTTATATTTTAGTGAGGAGAAGGGGAATATATATATGAAAAATAAGTAAACAATGTGTTAATTATTGATAAGGGCTCAGGAGAAAAGCAAAATGGGAGATATGACTGCTGGTGCTGATATTTCCCATACCCCCATATACCATCAATCTGAGAAGCAATCTTCAAATGTTACCCCTTCTTCCTTCACTGTAGTGACAGTCTTCATTTATTTGCTAACATCTCCCACGGACATGTTTTAATTCAACTGCGGCTAACGTTTTCTAAGTGTTGTCACTTGCTGTTCATCACATTAAAATATCTTTTTTTTTTTTTTTTTTGAAATAGAGTCTCACTCTCGCCCAGGCTGGAGTGCAGTGGCATGACCTTGGCTCACTGCAACCTCTGCCTCCCAGGTTCAAGCGATTCTCCCGCCTCAGCCTCCCAAGTAGCTGGGATTACAGCCACGCACCACCACCCCCGGGTAATTTTGTATTTTTTTGGTTTATTTGTTTATTTATTTAGTAGAGACGGGGTTTCACCATGTTGCTCAAACTGGTCTTGAACTCCAGATCTTAGGCGATACGCCTGCCTCGACCTCTCATAGTGCTGGGATTACAGGTGTGAGCTACTATACTCGGCACATTAAAGTATCTTTTGCAGAATAAATTTATTTAAAAAAAAACCAAATTGGTGGGGGCAGAAAGACACTAACATTTACTAAGCACCTATTATTACGCCAGGCACAGTGGTAGACACCTTTGTATTCATTATCAGAGTTGATCTGTATATATCCCCATGAGGGAGATAACAGGATTCTCATTCTACAGACACTCCAGGAACTTAAGGTCACACAGTAAGTGGCACAGCTGAATTCTGAACTTCGCTGTCCATATTTGTTTTACCTTCAAAATTCTCCACTTTTAGGATTCTTTTTCTTAACCCATCCTTTTCTTGGCTGATCACTCTATATACTTTGGTAAGGATCGTTCTTTCACACTGTCTTATACAGCAGGAATTACTTTCCTCATTACCTAAAAGCAGCCTCATCTCCTTTCTCTACAACCTTAGGATTAAATTAGACTGTGTTCAATTGAATTGAATAAAACCTTTATGAACTACACTGACCACTAATTTTAAAATTAAAATGACCAGTGACGTAACTGGCATATTTTTTCTGTAGTCATCTTCCCTTTACTAGATTATTTCTTTTGCAAAAGAACCTTAATCCTAAATCTCAAGCCAGTGGAATACCTAGGTGGCTCCTGGGATTCCGTATGGATTATGGAATATTATTAATAAAATGCAATATACAATCCTGTAGATAATCAGCAACGTAAACCAGTAAGGTCCAGACATTTTTCTTCAAGAGTGTTTTTTCCTCATTACCTCAGTAACAGTTTCCAGGTCGGAGGAACTGGAACGCATGCAGGTAGAATACAGTCCCTGACAATGCAATAATAATTTCCCAACTTATTCCCCTTGCCTTGCTCCTCCTCTACTATGCACTCAGCAGCAGACGAATTTTTGAAAAATAACTGAAAACGCACACCGTGATACTAATGAATTCTCTGCTGTCTCCGCGAGAGCCTGGCTGGAAATTCTGAGCCAGAACCCGCCGTAATGGAGCAGAAAGGACAGACAGGGGCGGGAGGCCGACGCCCGGGTGCGGGTGCCAGGCGTCCCGGCCGCTCCCCGCCGCCCTACGCGCCGCGGGCACAGCGAGGGTCTCGGCGGAACCAGACAGCGGGCACGCGGTACAAGGCGGCGCTCGGCCCTGGGCTCGGCCTTGGCTGCTGCGCACCGCGCGCCGCGCGCCCCGCGTCCCGTCGGGCCCGGCAGCCGCGGCCTCGCCCCCCGCCCGACCGCCCCGGCCCCCGCTCGCGCTCCCACTCCGGCCCCCGCCCCGCTCCACGCCTGGCCCGGCTGGGGCTCCGCGCCCGCGCGGCTGCCTTACCACAGCTTCCTCTTGAGCGGCAGGAGGCTGCCGCGGTTGGAGGGGGTGACGCCGATGGCCATCTGCAGCACCGTCAGGTATTTCTGGTACTTCATCTTGTCCCCGCTCCGCTCGCGGGCAGGGCCCCGCCGCCTCCGCCGCCGCCGCAGACACAGCCCCTCCAGGCGCCGCATAGATCAGCTCTGGGCCATCCGCCGCCGCCACAGCTCCCGCCGCTCCCGCGCCCGCCGCACCCGCCGCTGCGGCCGTGCGTGGCCCAGGCTCCCACTCCCGCCGCCGCCGTCGCCGTGCGTGCCCGGCCGCTCCCGCCGCCGCCGTGCGTGGCCCGCAGCTCCCGCCGCCGCCGCCCCTTCCACCCCTGCAGGCCGTGGCCCCGCGGCGCGCTCCGGCGGGCGGGTGCGGGTCTCGCGGGAGGCCGGGCTGGCGTGGCCCCCGCTCCGGAGCCGCTGGGCGAGGCCGAGCCACCTGCGCGCCGGCCGCCCTGCCCAGGCCCTGCGCCCGCGTGCCGCGGTGTTTTCAGCGGCTGGCAGGAATTCCTTCTCAACCGTTAGCACCCAAAGAGAATCCCAACAGCACACTTACAGCGTGGATTAAAACAAACAAACAACAACAAAAAACCAGACACTGCCTGTTGGTTTGTAACCATCAATTGATGTGTGCCATCCCAAAGTGATTGACTTCACATTGACATACAATGCATATGGCGAATACGTACTACACGCACATGCAGTCCTTGCTTGCACGGTAATTCTGGACGCTGGAAATGACTGAACCATGGCAAAACTACCTTAATAATCACGGGGAAAACGTAAGATTATTCCACGACTTTAAACAGTTTTTCTCAAAACATTCAAAGCAGTCCAGGCGCGGTGGCTCACGCCTGTAATCCCAGCACTTTGGGAGGCCCAGACGGGAAGATGGCATGAGCCCAGGAGTTCGAGACCAGCCCTGGGCAACACAGTGAGACCCTGTCTCTACAAAATAAAAAAAATAGCCAGGCGTGGTGGTGTGCACCTGTAGTCCCAGCTTCTCAGGAGGATGAGGGGGGAGAATCGTTTGAGCCGGGAAGCCGAGGTTGCAGTGAGCCAAGGTCGCACCACGGCACTCCAGCCTGGGTGACAGAGCAAGTCCTTGTCTTGGGAAAAACAGACAACAACAACAAAAGAACCATTCAAAACTCGCTTAACTGATGGTTGCAAAAACACTGTATATGGAAATGAAAAAAAAAAAAACAGTTTAAAACATTCAAACATTGAGAATTGAAGTGTTTTATGTCTTTGTAAAAATAAAGCGTATTAAGAATAACTTGAGCAATGCTTGTCTTCTTCTAGTGTAATTCTTATATACCACCTTTTCTGTACCTTGACAAAACATCACATTTGGATTACACGCAAGTATTTTATCCTTTGCACTTCCAATGCCATGCAATGTCTCAGAGAGTTCCTTTAATGTAAAATTTTTTTGTGGACCTCATTTCCTCTGGTACATCCTCATCCTTTTTGTCACAGCCGTTTTCCTCATTCAGTGTGCTTTGAGTAAGTTTCACTGACTGCATATCTAGTCTCTGGAAAGTCAGCACTCCCACAGTTGTCTATTTCTTCTATAGTACTTCATTTGCATTCAATTTGAATTTCACTTCAATTCCATCTTTATCTTTTTTTATTTCTTTGCTGCACTTTCATCTTTGTTGACCAATTCCCTTTCAATTATTCATTTTTATACAATGCTGTGTGAGTTTAACACTTGGAGAAAAGGAAGCAACACAATTGCACACTTTGCTGCCAGTGCCTAAACTAACAGTGCAATGACCCGTCACTGACAGATTTTGAAAGAACTGCTGTGATTGGTCACTGGTTGTTATGGACGTCTATTGTTTACCTAGGGATTTGTGGACTAAAGAGCTAGAAGCAAAGATTGTACTATATTCGTTTGTTCACAGCTAAAATGGCATGATAACTGAAATTTGTTTTTTTGTTTTTGTTTTGTTTTGTTTTGTTTTGTTTTTGAGACAGGATCTCATGCTGTTGCCCAGGCTGGAGTGCAGTGGCACAATCATGGCTCACTACAGCCTCTACCTCCCAGGCTCAAGCGATCTTCCCACCTGGGCCTCCCATGTAGCTGGAACTACAGGCACACACCATTAAGCCTGGCTAATTTATTTTTTTTAGACGGAGTCTCGCTCTGTCACCCTGGCTGGAGTGCAGTGGCAGGATCTTGGCTCACTGCAAGCTCCGCCTCCCGGGTTCACGCCATTCTCCTGCCTTAGCCTCCCAAGTAGCTGGGACTACAGGCGCCTGCCACCACTCCCAGCTAATTTTTTAATTTTTTAGTAGAGACGGTTTCACCGTGTTAGCCATGATGGTCTCAATCTCCTGACCTTGTGATTCACCTGCCTCAGCCTCCCAAAGTGCTGGGATTATAGGTGTGAGCCACCGCGCCCGGCCTTAAGCCTGGCTAATTTTTGTATTTTTATTTTTTGATGAGACAGGATCTCACTATGTTACCCAGGCTAGTCTCAAACTCCTGGGCTCAAGCGATCCTCTCACCTCAGCCTCTCAAAGTGCTGCAATTATAGGCATGAGCCACCATGCCCCATCCAGTAACTAAAATTTCAACCATATTGTTGAGATACTGGTGTTATTTAACTAAATAGCTGACATCAGTCATATCTGAACCTGCAAAGCAAAGGATGCCTATTTGGATATATGCATACCATATATATGTGTGTATATATCGTATATATGAAGAGTACCAATAATAAGCACCAATGCGTCCACCAGGCAGAAGTGTTAACCCCCTCCCTCCACAGTTTATCCCTCCTACACCTCTACTTAAACACTTCATCTTCAAATTAATTAGCACATAAGATTAAAACAACACAATCTTCCTGGGGTTTGGGTTTCCAACATGATTTCACAGTCACTTAGGTAGGAAAGCAGGTCTAAATATTTCACTTTCATTTATCCAGAAATTTTAGCTCTCACATAAAATGAGGAATTGGCAGGTTTTTGACATTTCAGTTATATAGCCCCCTGGGGAGAGGACATCCTTGGAGCAGAACTTTTAAGAAACATCAAGGCCTGTTTTTATACACTCACCATGTCAAATGTATGTTTGGCCTTTTGCATTACTTTGTCATAATACTTGTAAGATATTTGATGAAAATACTACACTGTGCTCAAAGATTTAGGCGCCTGGAAGCTGAAGGACCTATTCAGGATAATAAGCAATAAAAATAAATCTGGGAGAAGCACTTCTAGAGTGGTAGAAAATCTGCTTCTCCATAAAAGGGAGCACACTGGCAAAAATGGTTAAAACCAACTCCAGAAATTAACCAAACACTTACAACAATCCAAGGAGTATTTATTCAAGAAAAATTACTGAATCTTGGTGAGTACAGTGAGCTTCAGGGCATTTTGATCTGCCCAATTCTCATCTCCTTCTCTCCAGCTGTACAGTAGCCTAGTAAGCCAACAGCCTCACAACTACAGTAGCTTTGAAAACCATCCAGCAGCCACTGGACGGGGCAGAATGGGTTTAGATCTTCTCAAAAGCCCCATACTAAGTAAACTGTCATTATTTGACCTGTCTGGAAGCACCGTGAAAAGTTCTATTCTCAGGGTTTGTCTTTATTTGACCTGGTTCAGAACTCGATCTGTGCAAACAGCCCTATCCCTAGTGCATTTGTTGAAAACAATCAGTTGCAACTGTTTAACATCACAGATACCTGTGGTTGTGAAACTTTGGTACTAACAAGAGGCTAACCAAAAAAGTTAAAAAAAATGGGCAATAAGCGTCCATATAGTTCCTTGAAAAGCTCTGACATATACCTAGGAATCCAGAATTCCGTGCAGGACATGCATGTACATGTAGGACTGTGAACACACCCAAAAAACACCTGAGAAGACTCTAATCTCTCACCTCTGTCTGACCTTGAGTTTCAGTACAAGCAGAAAATAAAGGCTAAGGAAGAATCGTAAACTACCTACCACAATGTGCAAGGCATGCCCCAGCACACACAGCCTCTCAGCAAAAGCTAGGAGATTTATTAGTTCAAAGCATTTAAGAAAATATCCATTCAATCATTAGCTAAGCGCTAAACTATCCAAGCAGAGACTCTAATGGCTGCACACAACAAAGAATACAGACTTTATGATTAGTCCAGCAAAGTCACTAAACCAGCAACAAACCTCAGTGGAGAGGAGGGGATATGATTCCTAGAGTTGCCACATTACATTGTTCAAAATGTCCAGATCTCAACAAAAAAATTCACAACATCCAAAGAAACAAAATTATGGTCTATATGCAGGAAAAACCAGTTAATAGAAACCATTCCTGAGGAACCCCAGGCATTGGACTTACTGAGCAAAGACTTTAAATCAGCCATTATGAATATGTTCACAGAACTAAAGGAAACCATATCTAAAGAACTAAAGGAAAATGTGAGAATGATGTCTTACTAAATAGTTAATATCAATAAACAGAAGTTTTAAAAAATAGAAACTCAGGAGTTGAAAAGTACAAAAAGTGAGATGAAAAAATTCTCTAGAGGAGCTCAATAACAACCTATTTGAACTGGTAGAAACAAAAGGGAGTGAACTTGAGATAGCTCAATTGAAATTATCCAGGCTGATAAACAGAAAGAAAAAAGAATGAAGAAAATGAACAAAGTCTGGGAAACAATGAGTTTATGTGTATATCAACATGCACATAAAGTCCAAGAAGTAAAGGATAGAGAGAAAGGAATACAAAGAAGATTTGAAGAAATAAGGCTTCCAAACATTATGAAAAACAGTAATCTGCCATCCAAGGAGCTCAAAAAACTTGAAGTAGTGTGACATAATAGTCAAACTGTTGAAAGCCAAAGATAATGAGAAAATTTTGAAAGCAGCAAAAGAAAAACAACTCATCACACACAAAGGATCCTCAATAAGATTAATAGCTGACTTCTCATCATAAATCATGAAGGTCAGAAGGTAGTGGGAAGACATCATATTTAAAGGGTGGAAAGAAAAATATCCTTCAAAAATGAAAGAGAAATTATGGCATTCCAGGTAAACAGAAAGTGAATGAAATCATCACTAGCAGATATGCACTATTACCAAAGGGAATCTTGCAGGCTGAAATGAAAGAATATAAGAAATTTAAATCCACATAAAGAAAATAAGAGCACTGATTCTGATAATGACATAATTGAGTATAAAAAATTATTTTAATTTTTAAAATAAAAAAATTTTAAATTAAAAAATGTGTTTGAACACTCTGATTTAAAACACAACTGCATAAAACAACAGTTATGAGCTGTGTTGATGGGCTTTTAATGTATAAACATACAATTTGACAATCATATCACAAAGATAAGAGGGACAGAATGGATGTGTATTGGAGCATAATTTTGGCATGCTATTGAAATTAAGGCAAGTTGGCTGGGTGTGGTGGCTCACACTTGTAATCCCAGCACTTTGGGAGGCCGAGGCGGGCAATGACGAGGTCAGGAGGTTGAGACCATCCTGGCTAACACAGTGAAACTGCATCTGTACTAAAAATACAAAAAATTAGCCAGGCGTGGTGGTGGGTGCCTGTAGTCCCAGCTACTTGGGAGGCTGAGGCAGGAGAATGGTGTGAACCCAGGAGGTGGAGCTTGCAGTGAGCCGAGATCGCACCACTGCACTCCAGCCTGGGTGACAGAGCGAGACTCCATTTCAAAAAAAAAAAAAAGATTAAGTCAAGGCACGGTAGCTCATGCCTATAATCCCAGCACTTTGGGAGGCCTAGGTGGGAGAACTGCTTGAGCCCAGGAATTCGAGACCAGCCTGGGCAACACAGTGGGACTTCATCTCTACAAAAATAAATAAATAAATAAATAAATAAATAAAAATTAGCCAGGCCTGGTGGCACGTGCCTGCAGTCCCAGCTACTTGGGAGGCTGAGGTGGGAGGATCGCTTGAGCCTGGGAGATGGAGGCTGCAGTGAACCATGATTGTGCCATTGTACTCCAGGCTGGGCAACAGTGGGAGAACCTATCTTGAGGAAAGAAAAAAAAAAAGAAATTAAGTTAGTATTAATACTACTTAGGTTATTTTAAGTTAAGAAGCTAATTGTAATCCCCAGGATGACTATTAAGAAAATGATTTTTTCAAAATGTTATACAAGAAATAACAAGGAAATTAAAATGATACAGTAGATAATATATAGCACAAAAGAGAACAGTAACAGAAGAATAGAACAAAACAAGATATAAGACATATAGAAAGCAAATAGCAAAATTGCAGACAAAAATTCTACCTTACCACTAATTACATTAAAGGTAAATGTACTAAACATTCCAATCAAAAGACAGAGATTGGTAAAATGGATCTTAAATGTATAGCCTAATCTTCCACTTTGAGCAACTAGAAAGAGGAGCAGAATAAACTCAAAGCAAGGAAAAGGAAGGAAATAATAAGGATTAAGAGTGGAAATAAATGAAATGATGAATAAAAAAACAGAGAAAATCAGCAAAACCAAAAGTTGGTTCTTAGGCAGTATTAAATATCAATAAAGACGACAAACCTTCAGCTAGACTGACCAAGTGAGAGAGAGAACTCAAATTACTAAATTCGGACTGAAAGAGGGGACATTACTACCAACCTTGCAGAAACAAAAGTGATTATAAGGAGTATACTGTGAGTAATTATTGTTGTCCCAGCTACTTGGCAGGCTGAGGTGGGAAGATCACCTGAGCCCAGGAGGTGGGGTTTGCAGTGAGTTAAGATTGCACCACTGTACTTTAGCTTGGGTGATAGAGCAAGACTCTGTCAAAAAAAAAAAAAGAAAGAGAGAGAGAGACAGACAGACAGAAAGAAAGAAAGAAAGAAAGAAAGAAAAGAAGAGAGAAAGGAAGGAAGAAAGAAGAGAAGAGAGAAAGGAAGGAAGGAAGGAAGGAAAGAAAGAAAGAAAGAAAGGAAGGAAGGGAGGGAGAGAGGAAGGGAGGGAAGGAGGGAAGGACCTACTTACGTGAATTGGAAAACTTCCTAGAAAGATCAAACTACTGAAATTGACTCAAGAAGAAACAGAAAATCAGAATAAAAGTATAACAAGCAAAGAGACTAAATTGGTAAGAAAAACTTCCTACCAAGAAAAAATGGCTTTATCAGTTTTGTTTACTCCTTTATCTCCTGCACCCAGAACAGTGCCTGGTGTATCATAAGCAACCAATAAATATTTGTTGAACTTGAGACAGGATGTTAATATAAAGTGAAAGACTTCATGACTTGTCATAAAGCATATCATTTTTCTAAAGAACACAGTTTTGCATGCAATGTAGATAAACATTACAGCTGGAAAATTGACATCATTTTATGTAGTCAAAAAAACAAAAATTTGCTATTAGTTCTCAGATGATAGTCAATGCTTCAAAGGAAAATGTGGGAGCTGCTACTATTGGCATTACGTGAGGTCCAAGGGAGTGTTTTTCCAACCTGCCTCCCAGTGAATACAACCTCAAGGGTTATAGCACCTGAGCCTGTTGCTCCACCTTCCTCAAAGACAAGGTCCTTCCACCTATTTTGACTACTATGCACAGTTAGAAGTATATTTTATTTTAGATGGAGTCTTGCTCTGTCATCCAGGCTTGAGTGCAGTGGCGTGATCTTGGCTCACTGCAACCTCCGTCTCCTGGACTCAAGTGATTCTCCTGCCTCAGCCTCCCAAGTAGCTGGGATTACAGGGGCCCACCACCATACCCGGCTAATTTTTGTATTATTAGTAGAAACAGGGTTTCATCATGTTGGCCAGGCTGGTCTCGAACTCCTGACCTCAAGTGATCCGTCTGCCTCGGCCTCCCAAAGTGCTGGGATTACAGGCGTGAGCCACCGTGTCTGGCCAGAAGTACATTTTAAATAGTGGCACAGTGCACACAGACACATACAGGCACACACACATGCACACACACGCACACACAACTGAAGCAAAAGCTTCTGAAAACAATGTTTTACCTTACTACCTGGGTTGAACTTTTCTGTTCTCTTTTACTTAATTTTTTAAAATGTTAATCACAATTGTTTTAAATGTTAATCATAACTCATCTCATATATATATATGTATATATATATATACATATATATATATAATTTTTTTTTTTTTTTTGGGACGGAGTCGCCCAGGCTGGAGTGCAGTGGCACGATCTCGGCTCACCGCAACTTCCACCTCCCAGGTTCAAGTGATTCTCGTGTCTCAGCCTCCTGAGTAGCTGGGATTATAGGCGTGTGCCCAGCTAATTTTTGTATTTTTTTTTTTTTGAGACGGAGTTTCACTCTTGTTGCCCAGGCTGGAGTGCAACGGTACGATCTTGGCTCACTGCAACCTCTGCCCCCTGGGTTCAAGCGATTCTCCTGCCTCAGCCTCTCAAGTAGCTGGGATTACAGTCATGCACCACCTCACCCGGCGTCTAATTTTGTATTTTTTTAGTAGAGACAGGGTTTCTCCATGTCGGTCAGGCTAGTCCCGAACTCTTGACCTCAGGTGATCCGCCTGCCTTGGCCTCCCAAGTGCTGGGATTACAGGCGTAAGCCACCGCGCCCGGCGTAATTTTTGTATTTTTAGTAGAGATGGGGTTTCACCATATTGGCCAGGCTGGTCTTGAACTCCTGATCTCGTGATCCTCCCGCCTCAGCCTCCCAAAGTGCTGGGATTACAGGCATGAGCCACCAAGCCCGGCCTATTTTTTGACTCTCTAATAGATCACAACAGTGTGTTATAAAGCACAGCTCTTAGAGGTGCTGTGGCTAATGCCATCACACCTCATATCCTCGTCTACCCCAGTGGCCACCAATAAGAGTCAAAGCCCCTCCAGTCAGCTAGTAACATCCACACTTACTACTCTGTTCATGTCTGGTTAAAGTGATCCAATTTCCATCTTTTCCAAACCTATCTTTGTGCCCTCTGGAATGCCATTTCTGCAAACACCAAGCCACTCTACATCCTTGGCATTTCGTTGGAACATTCTCATCAGCTCCTATCTTTGCTTGGAGCTGGACTGTCCCCTGATTCAGTGATGTCCTCGGCAGCCCTCGACAGGAGGTGTTTTATCTCTTGCACCCCACATGTCTAAAGGAAGGCCAGAGGTTGGGGTAAGTTTCTTCCTTGCTGGTCCTGCCCCTTCTAAACCATTCCTTGCTCTTTCTCATGCCCAAACCAAACCAAACAACAAAAAAACTAAAAACTGTCTGCCCTGAAGTTTATGCTGTTAGAGATACTACCTACCCTTTCCCCCTCTTCTTCATTGTCGTTTACTCCCTTCCACTTTTATTCCTTGCATAATTTTTTTTTTTCAGACGGAGTCTCGGTCTGTCGCCCAGCCTGGAGTGCAGTGGCCCGAGCTCAGCTCACTGCAAGCTCCGCGTCCCGGATTCACGCCATTCTCTTGCCTCAGCCTCCCGAGTAGCTGGGACTACAGGCGCCCACCACCACGCCTGGCTAATTTTTTGTATTTTTAGTAGAGACGGGGTTTCACCATGTTAGCCAGGATGGTCTGGATCTCCTGACCTCGTGATCCACCCGCCTCGGCCTCCCAAAGTGCTGGGTTTACAGGCGTGAGCCACGGCGCCCGGCCCCTGGCATAATTTTGAATGACGTCAACATCCATGTGGGTGGACCATCCAATGCTCTCTCCTCTCAGCTCCTTGGGTCCCATCTCTTCTAGAGATCTTTTCCCTATTCTACTTCAGCCTTGCACTCTTGTGGTCATACCTTAAGCCTGGGCTCACAAACTCAAATGCCAGTAGGGTAAGGCACTTACTACCAATGAGTGAAGAAGGCCAGATGTTAGTCAGCAGAAAATAGTGGAAGCTGTGACCTCCCTGCCTGGTGCCACAGTTCTCTTTTAGAAAGGAGTGACCATTACTCAGCTGCAGCCAACTGTCATGTGGAAATGCTAGACCAGGATTTCCACATCTTCCAAGTCATGGAAACACAGGTAGTCATGTGCTGTCTCCCAAATTTTACTTATTAGCAACAATATGGACTTTCAGTCTAAATATTGTGACGTTAAAAACGTTTCCCCTCTTAAAAATCAGCTCAAAAGAAGAAAAAAAGGGAAAATTAAATTATATCTGCCTTGAAACGTGGAGATATTCCAGAAGTTAGAAAACAGTGAAGATTTGGCCTGACGCAGTGGCTTACGCCTGTAATCCCAACACTTTGGGAGGCCGAGACGGGCGGATCACGAGGTCAGGAGATCAAGACCATCCTGGCTAACACGGTGAAACCCCGTCTCTACTAAAAATACAAAAACAAAATTAGCCAGGCGTGGTGGCGGGCGCCTGTAGTCCCAGCTACTTGGGAGGCTGAGGAGAGAGAATGGCGTGAACTCGGGAGGTGGAGCTTGCAGTGAGCCGAGATCATGCCACCGCGCTCCAGTCTGGGTGACAGACGGAGACTCTGTCTCAAATAAAAAAAAAAGAAAAGAAAAAAGAAAACAGTAAAGATATAGTAAGTGACTTAGCAGAAGGGAGGGGACCAACCTAAGTGGCTATCCAGGGCAATGCCATGAAGAAACAAGCTCATTGCATTGCAGAAGCACGGAAATGTTCAGGAATGAATTGGAGGCTCCAGGTATCACAAAAGATAGATGGAAATGGAAGGAGGTGGCAGGCACTGAAAATAAGAGATTGATTTAAAATGTGGAATAGGAAACTCTTATTCCCCTGGTATCCTCTCTCACTTCAGCGGAAATGGAAGTATATTCTCAGGTGAAGAACTAGAGGTTGCATTAGGTACAATAGACTGAAAAGAAAAGGTTACAGTAAAGTTGTATATGGAGTGATGAGATGTTAAGCTCCTTTCTGCCACCCAGATGCAGAATGCTTGCAACCTCAGGCAAGAGATTTACGTATCTTCCCATGTAGACCATCACAAGTTTTTGTTAAGTCCATAGATTTCATTGTTGTGACTATTTAAACATTGTTTAGTACCGAACCTAGTATTGTGCCATGATTATATTTTCCTGCCTTATACAATTTCTTATTTTACTTGGAGTTAATAATTGCCTTGTTTTCAACTTGTTGTTTTCCTAAAACCCATGACTAAGTGTTCCCACATCCACAAGAGTAATGTCAAATGCCTGCAATACAGTTTTCCACACACTCAAACCAGACAGAGAGTCTATCCATTTTATCTTTTCTTGGACTCAGCCCTCTGAAGCCCTCCACCCTGCTGCTCCTATCTGTACAGATGTGCTCTCTGGGTTTGTGCCAAGTTCAGAGAGAGAGAGAGTGTGTGTGTGTGTGTGTGTGTGTGTAAGAAAGAGCTGTTTATTTTAAGGAATTGGTGCATGTGATTATCCTGTCTGTACAGATGTGCTCTCTAGGGCTTGTGCCCATTTCAGAGAGAGAGAGAGAGAGAGCTGTTTATTTTAAGGAATTGGCACATGTGATTATCCTCTCTATACAGATGTGCTTTCCGGGGCTTGTGACCAGTTCAGAGAGAGAGAGAGAGAGAGGAAAGTTGGGGGGGGGTGGTGGGAGAGAGAGAAGAAAGAGAGAGAGGAAAGAGAGAGAGAGAGAGAATAAGAAAGAGCTGTTTATTTTAAGGAATTGGCGCATGTGATCATGGAGGCTTGTAAAATACAAAACATGCAGGGTAGCTGGCAGGCTGGAGACCCAGAGAAAAGTTGTAGTTTGAGTCCAAAGGCAGTCAGTCGGTGTCAGAAATTTTCTTGCTCAGAAGACATTAGTAGTTTTATTCTATCAAGGTCTTCCACTGATTGGATAAGGCCCACGCACATTATGGACGGTAATCTGCTTTACTCAAAATCCACCAATTAAATGTTAACACTCTAAAAATTGTCTTCACAGAAACATCCAGAATAATGTTTGTCCCACCAGGTAGGTTTGAGAAACAAAGAATGAAGAGTAAAGAAAGTGGTAAATATGTGGATGAATCTAAGCAAATACTGATTAATAAAATAATAATAACAATGTCTTAATGGGTTAAAAAGAATAATTAAAATACATAGAATAATAATTCATAAGTTGAGAATTAAGTAAGAAGAATTAAAGTTTTTTTTTGTTTTTGGGACAGGTTGCACTCTTGTTGCCCAGGCTGGAGTGCAATGGCGTGATCTCGGCTCACTGCAACCACAGCCTCCTGGGTCAAGTGATTCTCCTGCCTCAGCCTCCCAAGTAGCTGGGATTACAGGTGCCCACCACCATGCCCAGCTAATTTTTTTGTATTTTTAGTAGAGATGGGGTTTCACCATGTTGAGCAGGCTGGTCTTGAACTTCTGACCTCAGTTGATCCACCCGCCTCGGCATCCCAAAGTGCTGGGATTACAGGCGTGAGCCCCCACACCCCGCCTAGTGTTCTTTCTTTTATTATGAGGAGAAAGTTAAAGGATCTGTTAACTTTAGACTTGATTATATTAAGTGAGCATATTATAACTTCTAAGGCAACTACTACAAGAAATGAATAATGCATAGCTTTTAAACTATTTAAAGGGGAAAACATTGGAATGATTAAAATACTCAATATATCCAAAATAAGGTAAAAAAGGAGAAAAAAAAAAAAAACATGGAATGGGTGTGTCAAATAGAAAGTGGTGGCTCATGCCTGTAATCCCAGCACTTTGGGAGGCCGAGGTAGGTGGATCATGAGGTCAGGAGATCAAGACCATCCTGGCTAACATGGTGAAACCCCATCTCTACTAAAAATACAAAAAATTAGCCGGGCGCAGTGGTGGGCACCTGTAATCCCAGCTACTCGGGAGGCTGAGGCAGGAGAATTGCTTGATCCCAGGAGGCGGAGGTGGAGGCTGCAGTGAACAGCCACTGCACTCCAGCCTGAGCGACAGAGTGAGACTCCATCTCAAAAAAAAAAAAAAAAAAGCACAAAATATGTTTGCAGATTTAAACTCAAATATATATAAAATGTGAGTTGTGCCTTTAGGAATGGTGTAATGTCATGGCCTTAACAATGTAGTGTTAATTACATTTCATGTAAATAAACTAACTGCTCCAGTTAAAAGATATTCAGACTTGATAAAGACAAATTCTATCTCCACGTTATGTACAAGAAACATGTTTAAGAATTATAAGGATACAGAAAAGTTAAAAGGTAAAACGTTATATAAGATATACCAAAAAAGTCTAAGCCAAAGAAAACTAGTGTAGCTATATTAGGAAAAATATAGTTTTAAAGAAAATAAAATTACAATAAAAAAATCAGTGAAGACATAAAAGGTTTGAATAAGATAATATGATTGACATAGTGAGATCTCCACCTAACTACTGCAGAATATATATATCTCAAACATATAGAACAATTATTAAATACAAATGAACAAATAAAAGCAAGTCTCAATACATTTCAAAGGTTTAAAATCATATAATGTATGTTCTTAGATTATAAGACAAGCCAGAAATCAGCAAAAATTCGAATGAGAAAAATTAATATATTAGGGATTAAAAGACAATCATGCTTCAGAACAAAATTGTAAAAATGTTAGAACATTTTTTGAACAGAATTATAGCAAAATATTACATATAAAAGTTATGACATAATTTCAAAATAAGTATATTCAAATTAATTAAGTAAACATTCGTCTCAAGAAGTTAGATATGCATGAGCAAGAAGGAAATAATGAAGATAAAAGGAGAAGTCTTCGAAATAGAAAGCAAATATATAATAGATTTGACAAAGCCAAAAGCTGCTTCATTGATTTTAACAAAATTAAAATATCTGTCAAGAAGTATTAAAAAAATTAGAAGGCACAAATAATCAATATCTAGAAACAGAAAAGAGACACACTTAGGTATATTTCAGATATTAAAAAGATAGTACAAGGTTAATATGAACTGGAAAAATTTAGACAAAATGGATAATCTTCTAATAAATATATAACCCACCAAAGTTTATTCAGGAAGAAATAGGAAATCTATAATAAGAGATAGGAAATTTTACAATTATGGTGCCCATACACCCCATTTTGCCCAGGACAGTCCCAGTTTATATCTATTATAGATTAATGTCCATTAATTATTTTCATAACCCCTTTAATTCTCAAAAGTGCTCCAGTTTGGAGGATAAGCCATATGTTCATCCTGCCTATTTATAATAATTAGAGTAACTAAATCCTTAGTCCGAAATGTTCCTCAAATGTTCCTCAAATGTTCCTCCTAAAAGCATTCCAGGCCTCAATTCACCAACCAGTTCTACCAAACATTCATGGACGAAATAATTTCAATCTTAGCCAAACTCTTTCACAAAATAGAAAAAGAGGAAATATTCCCTGACTCTTAAGACTAGTATAACCTTATTACTAAAATGTGGCAAAGACAGTACATGAAAAGAAGATTACAGGCAATCTCACGCACAAATACAGACACAAAACTCGTAATCCAAATATTTGCAAACTGAATTTAGCAGTATCTAAAAGGATAATAAATTATGACCAAGTTGGCAATATCCCAGGAATTCAAAATTGGTTTTACATTAGAAAATAAACTAAAATAGGCCAGGCCTGGTGGCTTACACCTGTAATTTCAATGCTTTGGGAGGCCGAGATGGGAGGACCACTTGAAGAGTTTGAGACCAACTTGGGCAACATAACAAGACTCCCTCTTTATAATAATAATAATAATAATAATAATAAAAGCTGGATGCAGTGTATGTGCCTACACTCCTAGCTACTCAGGAGACTGAGGTGAGCGGATTACTAGAGCCCAGGAGTTCGAGGCTGCAGTGAGCTATGGTTGTGCCACTGCACTCCAGCTTGGGCAACAGAGTGAGAAACTGTTTCTAAAAAATAGTCAACTAAAATAATCCACCATGTTACCACATTACCACATTAGAGAAGAAAAATCATAACATCTTCTCAAAAGATATGGAAAAAAGCATCTGATAAAATTCAGCATACATTCATGATTTAAAACCTCTTATCAGAGTGAGAATAAAAAGGAACTTCTTGATAGTTATCTTCAAAAATCATACAGCACATCTCACTCTTAATGGTGATATTAGGTGGAGATCAGGGCAACACAAACTTCCTACTACCATTGCCTCTATTTGATATTGTGATGGTGGCCCCAGCCAATCAAGTAAGAAGAAGATTGTGTAAGAACTAGAAAGGAAGGAACAAAACTGCCATTATTAGTGACTAATATGCTTATATAATAGAAAATTTGAATTAAAACTACATATATTATTATTTGAATTAATGAGAGATGAACACTTTTTCTGGATATGAAAAAATCAAAATTGCATTTCTTTATATCAGCATCAAAGCACTGGAAAATGGAAAAAATATATACATTTACAATAGTGTCAAAACATATAATGTGCCTACGAAGAAAATCTAACAAAAATGTTATGGAGAAAACAATAAACCTTTATTGAGTGATATCAAAGAAAATATAATGGACAAATATATAGTAGTCCCCCCTCGCCCATAGTGGATACGTTCCAGGACCCCCAATGGATGCCTGAAACTGCAGATAGTACTGAACCCTATATACACTGTTTTCTCCTATACACACAAACCTATGATTAATTTGTAATTTAGGCACAGCAGAGATTAAAACAATTCATAATAAAAGAAAACAATTATGACAATGTGCCAGCATTATTACTCTTTCACTTTAGGGCCATTATTAAATAAGATAAGGATTCCTTGAACACAAGCACTGCAATACTGCGACAGTTGGTATTGAAAACTGAGATGGCCGCTAAGTGACTGATGGGTGGTGGCCTTGTAGAGCCGTGGATGCTCTGGACAAAGGGATGACTCATATTCTGGGCTATGCAGAGTAGGACAGTATGAGATTTCATCCCCCCCACTCAGAATGGTGCACGATTTAAAACTTATGAATTGTTTATCTCTGGTGAATTCTCAATTTAATATGTTGGGACTAGGGCTGACCAAAAGTAACAGAAACTTTGGAAGCAAAATAGCAGATAAGGGGAGACTACTGTAACAAGTTTCTGTATTAGAAGATTCAATATTATAAGCATATCAAAATTTCCCAAATCAACCCATAGATTCAGTGCAAACACAACAAACACATAATCATTTAAGTTATTGAGCTTGGCAAACTGATTCTGACGTTAAAATGGACTGATAGCTGAGATTTTTTTTTGTTTTTTTTTTGAGACAGAGTCTCACTGTGTCGCCCAGGTTGGAGTGCAGTGGTGTGCAGTGGTGTGGCTTATTGCAACCTCCGCCTCCCGGGTTCAAGCGATTCTCCTACCTCAGCCTCCCGAGTAGCTGGGACTACAGGCACGTGCCACCATGCCTGCTAATTTTTGTATTTTTAGTAGAGGCGGGGTTTCACCATGTTGGCCAGGCTGGTCTCAAACTCCTGACCTCAAATGATCCGCCCACCTCGGCCTCCCGAAGTGCTCAGTCGTGAGCCACCATGCCTGGCCATCTGAGACTTTTTTTTTTTTTTAAGACAGAGTCTTGCTCTGTCGTCCAGGCTGGAGTGCAGTGGCGCGATCTCGGCTCACTGCACGCTCTGCCTCCCGGGTTCACGCCATTCTCCTGCCTCAGCCTCCCGAGTAGCTGGGACTACAGGCGCCCGCCATCACGCCCGGCTAATTTTTTGTGTTTTTAGTAGGGACGGGGTTTCACCGTGTTAGCCAGGATGGCCTCAATCTCCTGACCTCGGGATCCGCCCACTTCGGGATCCGCCCGCCTCGGCCTCCCAAAGTGTTGAGATTACAGGCGTGAGCCACTGCGCCCGGCCCAGCTGAGACATTCTTAAGGAAGAAAAGCAAGGTGGAAATAAATATTTGTCCTATAAGATGTTGAGACTTAATACATCACTAGAATGATTAAGAAGGTATAAGATTGGCTCAGGGATAGACAAATAGAGCAGTAGTACAGAGAGGGAGCCCCAAAATACACCTAGACACATATGGACACTTGATACACAGCAGAGTTGGCATTGCCAATAAGTCATGAAAGGATGGCCTTTTCATGAAAGGTACTGAGACAATTGGGATTTCTTACAAAAGAATAAAACCCAAAATGGTCCTATACCTTACATTACACTAAAAAATCATTTATAGGTAAATTATATGTGAAAAGCAAACCTATAACGCTTTTAGAGGATAATATAGCAGATATCTTTAAGACTTGGGAATATGGAACTATTTCTTAAGTATTACATTAAAGCACTAGCCATAAAGTAAAAGATTAATAAATAAGGCAACATTAAAGCTAAAAGCTTCACATCATCAAAAGACACAAGACTGGGAGAATATATTCACAATAAATACAACTGATGAAAGATTAATCTCCGAATATATATATATATATATTTATATAGTTTTTAAAATGCCTACTAATCATTGAGAATAAGGCAGACAACTCACTAGAAACACACACATAGGGGCCAGGTGCGGTCGCTCACGCCCCCAGCACTTTGGGAAGCTGAGGCGGGCGGATCACGAGTTCAGGAGTTCAAGACCAGCCTGGCTAACGCGCTGAAACCCCGTCTCTACTAAAAATACAAAAAATTAGCCGGGCGTGTTGCCACGCCCCTGTACTCCCAGCTACTCCAGAGGCTGAGACAGAAGAATCGCTTGAACCGGGAGGCGGAGGTTGCAGTAAGCCGAGATGCGCCACTGCATTTCAGCCTGGCGACAGAGCGAGACTGTCTCAAAAAAAAAAAAAAAAAAGGAAAGAAAAAAAGAAACATGTACATAGGATTTGAATGGACAGCTCAATAAAGAGACATTCTAGATGTCTGATAAACATATGAAAGGTGTTATCTTCATTTGCATTCACCGAAATGCACCTTGAAACAACAGCGAGATACCCTACAACCCCAACAGGCTGGCTAAAATTATGAAATCTAAAATAAGTTTGGGAACTCAAAAGCATTGCTAGTGTGAGCACAAATTGGCAAAACCACTTTGGAAAACAGCATGACATTATGGCATAGTTGTCAATGTATTGCTTCTCAGCTCAGATTGATTTTTCAATGCAAGCTTTGAGATGAGGGAATTTCTTTAAGCATTTCTCCTCTAAAGTGAGCAAGATGTTGAGCTTTCTGAGTAGAAGGCGCTAGGCAGGTGTTGCAGGAGGGAGGGGCGCTTCTGCAGTTTCTGGAGGAGACTCAATGGGTCAGCCGTGCGGGTGGGAAGGGGTCAGATGGATTCTGCCCTTCCACATGCCCAGAGTTTGAAGTCCCTCAGCGACCTCACAGCCCCCTTGTCTGCTCAGCACGGTCACTATGTGTTTCAGGCGCCCTCAGGCCTGTTGCACAGTCACACACAGGCCACCAGCTGCAGCTCCCCTGCCCAGCCTGCATTTTGGAGGGTTGTTTCCTGTTTTTTTTTTTTCCACCACTGCAAACCAGCAAATTTCTCTGCCATCCAGTGGGTTCAACTACACCTTCTCCAACGAAGTCAGAACCACGGTTTTGGAGAGGGAGCCCCTTGCAAGTTTATTCTTCCTTGGGTAACTCTCTCTTGGCCCTAGGGCACCATGCAAGTTTTCTTATTTTCTATAGTTACTCCTTTATCCCAACTTAATAATTCTTTATATTAAACTCTCCCTTTGCGGTAGGAATTTATATTAAACTAAACCCTTTGTGTTTAAAATAATTGCGTGGTTTCTATCTTCTGATTGGATCCACCCTGCTAAGTATTGAGGATGTGCCATACAATTTCACAGCAATTCCACTTCTAATTATCCTTTCTAGAGGAGCTTTTTACACACGTGCATTAATTCACAGGAACCAAAACGTTTATAGCAGCAATTTGCATAAAAGCCAAATTCTGAAAATAACTCAAATGTTCATCAAGAGAGAACAGATAATTAAATTGTTACAGTCCTACAAGGAAATGAAAATCAGTGAACTACAGCTAGACAGAACAAAATGGATGAATGTCACAGACTTAATGTTCAGTGAAAGAAGCAAGTTACAAGTTGGTGTTTACTATATAATCCCATTGATCCCATTTAAAGTTCAACTTTATGTAAAACTAAACCACATTGTTTGGTGATATATATATATTAAAACTATAAAGAAAAGCAAGGAAATGAATATTTTAAAAGTTAGAATAGTGGCTACCTTTATAAGGTTGCTTTTGGGGTGCACTCTTTCTCATGCGGATGTGGTTACATAGGTATTTGAATTACAATTCCTCTTTGACTTATGCATATATGTTCTGTGTGTTCTATTAAAGTCTTTGCAATTATGTAAATTAATAACCACAACACAAAGAAAGACACAGTTCCTGCCTTTATGAAACTTCCGGGGAGAAAGAACAAAACAGAAAACGTGGAATCACTTAAGATGGAGATAGCATGATTACATTTTCTTTCTTTCTCTCTCTTCCTTCCTTCCTTCCTTCCTTCCTTCCTTCCTTCCTTCCTTCCTTCCTTCCTTCTTTTCTTTTTTGAGACAAGGTCTTGCTGTGTCACCCAGGGTAGAGTACAGTGGCACGATCATGGTTCACTGCATCTTTGACCTCCTGGGCTCAAGTGATGCTCCCACCTCAGCCTCCCAAGTAGCTGGGACAACAGGGGTGTACCACCACACCTGGCTAATTTTTGTATTTTTTGTAGAGATGGGGTTTTGTCACGTTGCCCAGGCTGGTCTCAAACTCCTGGGCTCAAGGGATCCACCTGCCTCAGCCTCCTAAAGTGCTGAGATTACAGGCATGAGTCACTGTGCCTGGCCTGCGATTCATTTTTTAAACAAATGTCTTTGGACTGCAATCCTGCTAGAATAGACCTTGAAACAATGAAATATGAAAAACATTTTAAAAATGCATTGTTCAGCTGGCAAGAAAGTATGGTGAATTCCCAGGGTGGACAACAAAGAGATAATCAACAAGCAGAGATATGGGGAGCTGATGCTGTAGTTGCCTTAGGCGCAGTAGCGATGTACTGGTCTCAGTAGCCAGGCAGCCTGGCTTTTAATGGTCACCTGCTGTCCAGGAGAGGCTTTGGGCCTAAGGGAGATGGAAAGGTTGAACTGAGACCCTGGATAAAGCTATACCACAGGGACATGATAGACTAGAAAAAAAATTACAGACACAGGGAGACAAAATAAAGCTTTTGTGTTTTGGTTTGCACTCCAGTTAGAATAAAATCAGGGGTGTAATCCCAGCACTTTGGGAGGCTGAGGTGGGCGGATCACCTGAGGTCAGAAGTTCGAGACCAGCCTGGCAAACACGACAAAAACTCATCTCTAATAAAAGTACAAAAAAATTAGCCAGGCATGGTGGTGTGTGCCTGTAATCCCAGCTACCCAGGAGGCTGAAGCAGGAGAATTGCTTGAACCCTGGGGGTGGAGGTTGCAGTGAGCCGACATTGCACCACTGCACTCCAGCCCAGGTGACAGAGTGGGACTCCATCTCAAAAAAAAAATAAATAAATAAAGAGAAGAAAAGAATAAAATGAGGGGAAAAGTGTGCCCAGAGAAGATTGATAATCTTGATAATCCAGGGTTGGACCTCATGTTGATCTGATATTCTAAATTACATTACCCATGTGAGCCAGTAACCCCTAGGTAGAAACATTAGCATAAGAATTAGTCACTCTAGGGTGATACTACTGCTGGGCACCTGGCAGAAGCAACACAAAACCTCTTTAGAGAAATACACCTGTACCCAGATCACACGGAACGTCCACCAAATGGGAGTTCATGGACCTAAATTACAATAACATGAGGAAATAATTCATCCTGACCAAGAGTCAACAGACACAATAGTCAGCAAGATTAGACTCTCAGAACTTTAGAAAATATAATAAATAAATATTAGTAAAATATCAAGATTATAAAACAAGGAGTCACATAACACAAGAACATCTTAGTATTAAGAAAAAATTAATTTGAAAAAACTAGACTGAACTTCCAGAAATAAAATATGTGGTCACTGAAATTAAATACATCTTCTTGTATAATAGTTCCTAAGGCATTGGCCTCAAAGGAGCCTTTACAGGAAATTGGAGCTGCCTAGAGTCATAATGTCAGGTGAGTGATAATTTACAAGCAATTATTGTGACATATTTAGAGGTGAGAGCGGCCTTAAAGATATACTAGTGACACTCCCTTTGGTGAAAGATATGAAAATCATCGCCCCAGGGTGTAAACCAAGTCACAGATAACAGTAAAGTCCCATCTAGAGCGCACATGTTCTGACACCTGTTAAGTGCCTTTTCAGATATGTCACATTCCCCTATCCATAGACACAGGCACCTGCTGAGAGAAAGATCAGGGAAGTTTGATGACACTTATTGCAGTGAAAAGCAGATAAAAGGAGAAAGGAAAGAGGCTATCTCAGACCTGAAAAGGCTGGGAGACTATTTTTGTATATAATAACAGGAAATAGTCTTCATATTATATAAACTGGAATTTAATGGAGGAGAGCCACCCAGGGATTCTGGGGAATGCTGGAATACATACTTGCTTATGTCCTGCGAGGGTGGCTTTGAGTGAAGAGCAGGGCAGTTAATTCTGGCACTTGTCAGTGCCAGGGCTAAATTGTTCTGCTCCCATTTGGTGGAGGTAACAGCTCTTACATCACTTTAATTGTTTCCTTCCATTGATGTGAAATGAGGAATTTCTTCCATGGAGTTCTCGGTTCAAGCACTGCCAAGAGTTGGCAAAGCTCCTAGTGGCGTCTTTCACTTTTGGTCTCTGGTGGCTCTTAAATACAGATGAATTGTGTAGGAAACAAACAGGAGGAATTATCAATCATATGTGTCTCCTCTCAAGAAAATGTGCCATTTTCCTCTTATATACACTGCGATGGCATTTTTTTTTCAAGTTTGCTCAGTTCACAATCTGCACACTTCACCTTCTTCAGGAAGTCTCCTAGGCTGAAAGCCTATTGTCAGCTGTTCTGTGATTCTATCTTGTGTTACTATTGCAGGTGTACATGTCTTACCTCCTTCAGTAGACAGTGACTTCGGAAGACAGATCCTTGTCTGATACATTTTCGAGTTCTCCATAATGCCTTTCCCAGTTCCTCACACACATTTGGTGCTTAATAAATGTTTGTCTTATGAGTGAACTGATCTTTGATTTGTTGTGTAGTAAACATACAAAATTCTAGGCTGTATCAGCTAGAAATTATGTTGGTACTAGTGACTGAGAACCTAGCATAGTGGCTTAAATAAGTTAAAGCCTTTTTTTTTCTGTGATGTAAAAAAAAAAAAAATTATTAGTCTTGCCAGTCCAGGATGGGTAAGGCAGCTTCACCACGTCGTGAGGGACCCAAGCACTTCCTTCCACTCTGCGTTCTTCAGCATGTTGCTTGCATCTTCGAGGTCACAAAATGTCTTCCAGAGCTCCAGCCAGTAGGTCTGCATTTTAGGAGAATAGAAAGGGAAAGACAAGGGGCAAGCAGGCTCCTCTCTCATTGGCATGAAAAACCCCCTGTAAAGAGAGTTGCAGGAAACACCAATCAAAGACTTATATTTAAATTTCATTGACCAGCCCCTTAACTGCAAGGGAGGATGGGGAGTAAAGCTTTTTAGCTTGGAACACTTTCCCCCTAAGCAAAACCTGAGTTATGTTTCTAAGGCAGAAAGAGAGAGAGGATATTGGGTAAGCAGCCTGCCATCTTTGCCATGAAAGATCTTAATCATTCATCAGTAAGTATGATCTTTTTTTTAAAATGTCAATTGTTTCTTTAAGATTTTTAGTTTCTCTTCAAAGTCTATAGGTAAATCACTGAAATTTATCCAGATCCCAGCCTTCACATCCGGGGATTTTGGTGTACCACCATCTACTCAATGCTCCCCCTCCTCCTACCCCATCAAATGAGCTTCGTTTGTTTTTCCTTTATCTCTAAGTGGTATAACACCATCTGCTGTTTCCTGCTTTTGACCCAGAGCCATGTCTGGCATCATCAGACTAATCAAGAGGTGGGAAGGGACAGGGTCAGGCATGGGTTAGTGACACAAATCACTTGGTAATTAAAAACCCCTTCGTTATAACATTTTCTCCTTGCACAACAAAATATCTATTGCAGGATTTTGATAAAATTCTGCTCTATTAATCATCAGCAATTGGAAGCTCAGAATGTGAGGCTAATTGCCAGATTGATGTTGTGGGTGAGAGGAAGTATTAAAATTTCACAAAGACCATAAGAGAGGCAGTTATAGATATAGTGTGCTAATTCTTAGCTTACCTTTCCATATATGTTAAATTTCTCTTAGAAATTATTTGGATTACTGATGTACAAGTGATTACTAAAGATAATAATTAATCAACTTAGTCATCCATTCCATTAATCATTAATTGTTGAGTATATACTATTTGCCAGGCATTGTGCTAGCTGCTAGAGCTATAAATGAGAGTTTTTTAAATGTAGACATTTCTGAGTTAAAGATACATTGAAAGGCTAAAATGAGCAGCAGCAGGAAAATGAGATGATAATCTGAAATCAGCTTCCATAGACCAATAATCCCAGAAAGCCTGCTAGAAAATTAATAGCAGAAACTAAGCTTGGGTATTTTGCAATTCTCTTTTAGCTACACAAAATTAAATTAGAAATTCTGAGAAGACTCAAGCAGGGACTGTTAATATGGGATTTTGACGTGTATTAACTAGACAATCTTTATGAATAAAGAAAAGAGATGGAACAAGTCGCTTCCATGGCATAATGTTAAAATAAGGCCTCCTGGATAGCCACTATTCTGAATAAGATAAGAAAGATGATATCATTACAGCTAAGCAGCTCAAAATTCTATTAGAATATTTTAAGCGTTAGTACAGGAATTTACACAAGAGTTAGAGAAAATGAAATTTAAAACCAAGACCTGAAAGGCACTCATGAATTTAAGGGCAGGTCATTTTTCAGGGGTTGGGTGGGGCAGGAGAATCACTGGATTGTGAAATTGAAATTGAAATTGAAATTGGTTAATTTCAACGGACTACTTGACACAATTGATAGCCATGGATTTGGCAACTGTGGATGCCATGGCAGACAGAGTTTGCTCCTAAGAAGATGCCCAACTCGGAGATGCTGGGTCCTGTGCCCAGGGTCTCCAGTGCCTTTCATTTGGAGATCATATCACTGTCCTGTGCTTTTGACCTTGTTAGTTGGTCTGACATACTTGTTTTCTTCCCTTTAGCTGGATGAACAATATATAATCTCTGGAAAGTATAAAAACCCAATGTACTCTTATGTAATTTGTGTTTAAATATAACCATTATAATGTCCTGTGCATACTATGTTAATGTTTTAAATGATTTTTGAAAGGCTTAAAAAGATTTCTCTCTACAAAATTTATAAGTCTGATTTGGTAGATTGATAAGAGGAAGATTTCTTACATTTGTAACTCTCCCTTTGTATATTTCAAATGTTTGAGAGGGGGAGTTACATTAAGATAAAACTTTGAAATAGCCAAGGGAATTTGATTGGTTAAATATGCAAATGATGTTTAACGTGAAACATTACTCCTGGCCAGGCGTGGTGGCCCACACCTGTAATCCCAGCACTTTGGGAGGCCGAGGCGGGTGGATCACGAGGTCAGGAGATCGAGACCATCCTGGCTAACACGGTGAAACCCCATCTCTACTAAAAATGCAAAAAATTAGCTGGGCGTGGAGGCTGAGGCAGGAGAATGACGTGAACCCAGGAGGTGGAGGTTGCAGTGAGCTGAGATCGCGCTGCTGCACTCCAGCCTGGGCAACAGGATGAGACTCCGTCTCAGAAAAAAAAAAAAAAAAAAAAATCACTCCTGTAATCCCAGCACTTTGGGAGGCCGAGGTGGGTGGATCACCTGAGGTCAAGAGTTCAAGACCAGCCTGGCCAACATGGTGAAACCCCATCTCTACTAAAAATACAAAAATTAGCTGGGCTTGGTGGCACAGGCCTGTAATCCCAGGCACTTGGGAGGCTGTGGCAGGAGAATCACTTGAACCTGGGAGGCATAGGTTGCAGTGAGCCAAGATAGTGCCATTGCACTCCAGCCTGGGCAACAAGAATGAAACTCCACCTCAAAAAAAAAAAAAAAAAAAAGGCTAATGATTATACTTTAAAAAAAATTTTACTAAAGTATGAATTTTATCAGGTTAAAAAGACCCTTAGCTCTAGATTTAAGAGCATAATTGCTGGGTCATATGTGTATGGCTCCAGCTTGGATGGAAAGTTCTGAATTGTTCTCCAACACTCCCACTGCAACCGCATCACACATTATTCCATAGTCTGCCAACACTTGATGGTGTGAGGCTCTCTACTTGTTCCCAACCTGATGACTACAGAATGATGTCTCGACCAGGTGCGGTGGCTCACACCTGTAATCCCAACACTTTGGAAGGCCGAGGTGGGTGGATCACCTGAGGTCAGGAGTTTGCAACCAGCCTGGCCAACATGGTGAAACCCCGTTTCTACTAAAAATACAAAAATTAGCCAGGCATGGTGGTTCGTTCCTGTAATCCCAGCTGCTTGAGGGGCTGAGGCAGGAGAATTGCTTGAACCAGGGAGGCGGAGGTTGCAGTGAGCTGAGATCACACAATTGCACTCTAGCCTGGGCAACAGAGCGAGGCTCCATCTAAAGAAAAAAATAAATAAAAAAAATGATATCTTATGGTGGTTTTAACTTGACTTTTCCTGATTATTAGTGAAATTTCCATTTGTCTTTCATAATAATTTTTCTGTTGTCTTTTTCTTATACATATATATTCTGGATTAGTCCCTTAGGAGAGTTAGATATGTTGCAAATAGTTTCTCCTAGTTTATGCAGATTTTTTACTTTACTTTTTTTAATATGTCTTTTGATCAGTAGAAGTTTTATATTTTAATCTTGTTCAATTTATTAGTCTTCTCCTTTATAGTTTGTGCTTAGTTTTTGAAATATCAAGTACCTTTCGGTAATTTTTCAACAGCTTAGCCTATATGGCACAATGCATTTCATATGTACATATACAAATGTCAAAATTATAAATATGCCTAAATTATACATCTATAACTAGCCTTAAATATTGTAATTAAAACTGTATAATTAAGCATGCAAGCCAATAGTTTAAAAAAGAGTTTCACTCCACTTTCGTACTGATTTAGCTCTTGAGCTATTGAAATCAATGGCCAGCATGTGAAGCAATTATCTGACGCTTGTGGGTGGTGACCTTGCAACAGCTCAGCCTCTTCTTTCATTTCATCCTATTTTTGTCCTTAATAGCAGATATTTATCTCAGTTTAAAATTTTATTATTTTCTTTATACCTACAATCTTAACAGTTTAAAATAGTACTAAATTTCATGTGGAATGAAACTTCAGATTCTCAGAACCTTATCTTTCTTAGTGATTTCCACTCTAGCCCTCAATGTCATTAGGTAAACTCTTGTCTCAGTTGTTGTTTTCATTCAGTGCTATCTAACAACAATAGAAAAGGGAAAAAAATAGAGTCCCAATTCTCCATTACTGCCTCTGCTTTCTGAGGAAGGCAACATGATTATTTTCAGTGGAGAAAAAACCTCTCTATGGATTTTTTTTTCACCCCATAACAGAGAGATTAGTGGGAGAGAGAGAAGCCCTTGAGATTCCTGTCTATCAGGGCCTTTGGAATTTCAAATTGTATTCCAGAGCTGAATTCTCCAAAGGAATGGACAGGGATTTGGAGGTGCGGAGGAGAGAGGGCTAAATAGTTTGGCAGGAGGCTGGAGGCTGAGCTGATAGATAGGGTCAGAAGACTTTTTAAGAACAAAGACTGGAGACTTGAGGTGACTCCATCTTCACTATTACTTCAGATCTTTCTTATAATGTGCTTCATAAACACACACCTTGTGTGAAAGCTGCTTTTGAGAAAAAGAAATGTATTTTATGCGATGCAGGGTGCAATAGGAACAGTGCATGTGGGGCAGTGAGAAATTCCTTCCCCTGACCTGATTCAGCAGTGAAGGTGATCAGAGCAAATAGGAACTGGACTGCTTCACGCTCCTCAAGGACTTTAAGGAGTGTGTCTTCTACCACCCACAGCAAAGGGCTCAGAAAATTTTATCTGAACCTCCCGACATCTGAGTTATACAAACTAAGGCAAAGAATCAGAAGCACATAGCAGCCACTGGTCCATTACAGTTCTAAAGTCCAGCCAGGCGCATATTTACCCGAGATAGAAAACCTTCCTTAGTCAGGGTCTAGTACTGCTCGCTGGAAGTAATTCCCTGATCCACTCTTTTTTTGAGGCTCTTTAGTTCATCCTCTGTGCTCTTGGCTCTGCCTTCCAAGTTGTCCTTAATTTTCATTAGAAGTAGCTTTCACAATCTGCTTCTTGCCCTAAAAACTGGGGACCCAGAGAGTTCATTTCATTTTGAAATAATGTCTCTGCTCCATTTAGTTAGAGCTAGCTTTAGCAAGTATCCAGCAGGGGACTAATATCCAGAATTTAGAAGGAATTCAAATGACTCAACAACAACAACAACAAACCAATAATTCCATTAAAAAATGGGCAAAGGACATGAATAGACATTTTTACTTTGCTATTTGTTTGTTTGCTTTTGAGACAGAGTCTTGCTCTGTTACCCAGGCTGGAGTGCAGTCGGGTGATCTTGGCTCACTACAATCTTTGCCTCCTGGACTCAAGCAATTCTCCTGCCTCAGCCTCCCACATAGCTGGGACCAGAGTTGTGTGCCACCATGCTTGGTTAATTTTTGTATTTTCTTCTTAGTTAGAGATGGGGTTTCGCTGTATTGGCCAGGCTGATCTCGAACTCCTAGCCTCAAGTGGTCCACCCACCTCGGCCTAAAGTGCTGGGATTACAGGAGTGAGCCATCGTGGCCAGCCAAATAGACATTTTTCAAAAGAAGACACACAAATGACCAACAAGCATATGAAAACATGCTTAACATCACTAGTTATCAGAGAAATGCAAATTAAAACCACAATGAGGTATAATCTTACACCAATCAAAATGGCTATTATTATTATTATTTTGAGATGGAGTCTTGCTCTGTTGCCCAGGCTGGAGTGCAGTGGTGCAATCTCAGCTCACTGCAACCCACGCCTCCCTGGTTCAAGCAAATCCCCTGCCTCAGCCTCCCTAGTAGCTGAGATTACAGGAGTGCCCCACCACGCCCGGCTAATTTTTGTATTTTTAGTAGAGACGGGGTTTCACCATGCTGGCCAGGCTGGTCTCAAACTCCTGACCTCGTGATCCACCAGCCTCGGCCTCCCAAAGTGCTAGGATTACAGGTGTGAGCCATGGCGCCCAGTCCAGAATGGCTATTATTAAAAAAACGAAAAATGACAGATGTTGGCGAGGATGTGGAGAAAAGGGAATGGCTTACACGTTGTTGGCAGAAATGTTAATTAGTACAACCTCTATGGAAGACAACATGGAGATTTCTCAAAGAAGTAAAAGTAGAACTACAATTCAATCCAGCAGTTTCCCTACTGGGTATCTACACGGAGTAAAGAAATCATTTTATTAAAAAAGATACCTGTACTCATGTGTATCACAGCACTCTTCACAATAGCATAGATATCAACCTAAGTGTCCATCAACAAATGATTGGAAAAAGAAAATATTTGTCTATATACACAATGGAATGCTATTCAGCCATAAAAAAGAATGAAAGGATGTCTTTTGCAGCAATGTGGATGGAATTGGACGCCATGATCTTAAGTGAAACAACTCAGAAACAGAAAGTCAAGTACTGCATGTTTTCTCTCATAAGTGGGAGCTAACCGGTGGGTAAACATGGGTATTGAGTATGGATGATAGACAGTGGAGACTAGGAAGGGTGGTGAGATAGGGGGAGAGAATGATAAATCACTTGATGGTACAACATATGTTATTTGGGTGATGGGTATCCTAAAAGCCCCGACTCCACCACTACACAATGTATTCATGTAACAAAATTGTACCACATAAATGTATACACATTTTAAAAATTAAAAAAAAGTTCTGAGTTCTAGTTGAGTCTTATTGAGGATCACACCATGGCCAAAGGACTACATTCATAATTCTTTCTAAGATGTGCTTTTCTGTACTTTGGGCCACATGTGAGGCTGCTGTGGTAAAATGCCCTTAAGATTCTTAGAAGTCCAACTGTCTAGTTGAGAAAGTCTACTAGGTGCTGCCTTAAATCTTATAGAAGTTTTAATAAGGGATCTTGGCTGGGTGTAGTGGCTCACGCCTGTGATCCCAACACTTTGGGAGGCTGAGGCAGGTGGATCACCTGAGGTCAGGGGTTCCAAACCAGCCTGGCCAACATGGCAAAACCCCGTCTCTACTAAAAATACAAAAATTAGCTGGGCGTGGTGGCACATGCCTGTAATCCCAGAACTCAGGAAACTGAGGCAGGAGAATTGCTTGAACCCAGGAGGCGAAGGTTGCAGTGAGCCAAGATCGTGCCACTGCACTCCAGCCTGGGCAACAGAGTGAGACTCCATCTCAAAAGAAAAAAAAAAAAAGATGGGCATTTTTCCTTATTAAAATAGTAATAATAAGGGATCTTATAGACAAACCTTTGATTTAATGTTTACTTACCTTGGCCATTTCTTACTTTGAGAATGTTTTGCTGGCCAGAGATGCTGTCCTGGGCCCTCTGTTTCTTCTTACTGCTGCCTAAAACCTAAAGAGTTCTTTCTTTCCATTCATCTCTTTCTTCCTGCACTTTATCAACACAGGTAAAAGAAGCCAATTGTACTTTCAATATTTTACCTAGAAATCTCCTTATTCAGATCAAGTTCATTAGCTATATTTTATTTCTGTCTTTCATGACATTACAGGTGACAATGTGGCTAAAAATCTCACTACTATGTAACATCTTTTGTCGCGCTTCCAATAGCAATTTTCTCACTGCTATTGCAGGCTTCCTAACAATTTCCTCACTGCCCTTCTAGCCTCTGCTGCCTCCCAATATCAGAGCCAATGACAAATGTTTTAGGGTTTGGTTACGGCAGTATCCCACTTCCAGATAGCAATTTCTGTTTCAATTATCTACTGCTGTGTCATAAACCTGCCCAGCATTTAGTGGCTTAAATGAATATCCATTTTATTGCTCACAATTCTGTGGGTCAGGAATTTGGGTGAGGGCTGATGGCAACAGCTCATCTCAGCTCCAGTGGGGCTAACTGGGGAAGATCCAAGCTGTCGGCCGGCTCGGGCACCTTGATTCTCCTGTCTGTGGCCTCTCATCATCCAGGCCCTGTTTCTTTCCATGCAGCGTCTCCAACAGGACACCCTGGACTTCTTTACACACCGGTTGGCTTCCAAAAAGGCAGAAACAGAAACTGCTAGGCCTCTTATGGCCTAGGCCCAGACGTCACAATGCCACTTCCAGAGCTTTCTGTTGGTTAAAGACAGTCAAGAAGCCAATCTATATTCAAGGGAAGGGGAAAGATATTTCATTTCTTTGTTAGGAATAATACATCACAAAAGAGCATGCAGGATAGGATGGATTGGGGTGACCATTTTTAGAAAGGACTTTCCTCTCAGAAAGAGGCAAAAATTCATGGACTGAAATACTCTCTGAGACCATCGCTATTTCATAGTCTAGCAATAGACCTGAAGTTCAAGCTCTGCTCTCTGGCTATGTAAGCAAACTGAGGTCAGAAGGGAGTTAAAGCAACGACGAACTGATACAAGGCTGCTTTTACAAGATTCTGATCTATAGTGGTTTGGTCTTTGCTCGAGCATTTTGAGAGACAAACTGCCTCCAAAGGAGACCTGTTCCACAATTGAATAATTCTAAAGTCTATAACAATCTTCCATTTTCGAAGTTCAATGTTGCCCTTCTGTGACTCCTCCCATGGTCAGATATCTGCCCTCCAAGGTCACTGAAAGAAAGGCTACTCCCTTCTCAATATGGCATTCATTTAAATCTAAATATTTTCAAACACTTTTTTTGACTCAAGACTTCCTAACTTCTTTACTTGTCTATCATGTTAAGTCATTATTTCCCAGAAACATGTGTTCCAGAAACACATACAATCCATAGAATAAAATTTGCCCAGAATAGTATGTTTAAGAGGAAAGAAAAGTATGTAATAATCACAGCCTTATCGACCCACAACCAGGGGTCCACAAATAGCCTTAATTATGTCTTATGTTATTAAGATAACAACCCCAAATTTTCCGGGCAGCAATTTTTTGGTGCCAATATTTTGGTCTTTTGCCTCCAAAGGCTAGCCTTTTGATAAAGTCAGACAGCTTTAAAATGTGTGTGTGTTTAAGTTCTATAAATAGAAATACATTTGAGGATATATGAAAGGAGCAGAGTATTTATCTCACCACACAGTTAAGAATTTTAAAAACATTCATTGTTGGATAGTGATTTTTAAAACATTAAAATAAGTAGAATGATTGCTTTGAATTTATGAAGAATAACACATATATAATTAATGACTTTTCTATTTATATTATACTTGCTTAGATGGTTCAGGCTTAGTAAGAAAGCTATTGATAGTAGAAAACAATGTGTCTATGTAATAATAAAGAAATCATATGGATTGTTAGTGAATAGAAAATAGTCCTTTTGGCCAGGTGTGGTGGCTCATGCCTGTAATCCCAGTACTTCAGAAGGCCAAGGCAGGAGGATCACTTGAGCCGAGTAGTTCAAGACCAGTCTGGGTAGCATGGTGATACCCTGTCTCTACACAAAATTAAAGTAAAAAAATTATCTGGGGGTGGTGGTGCACACCTGTGGTCCCAGCTACTTGGGAGGCTGAAGTGGGAGGATCCCTTGAGCCCAAGAGGTTGAGGCTGTAGGGAGCCTTGATTGTACCACTGCACTCTAGCCTGAGAAACACAGAGTGAAATCCTGTTTCAGAAAGAAAGAACGAAGAAAAGGAAGAAAGAAAAGAATGAAAGAAAGAAAGAAAGAGGGAAGGAGGGAGGGAGGGAAGGAGGGAGGGAGGGAAGGAAGGAAGGAAGAAAGGAAGGAAGGAAGGATGGATGGATGAAAGAAGCTGATATGTTTTGGATATTTATCTCCTCCAAATCTCATGTTGAAATGTAATCCCCCATTTTGGAGGTGGGACCTGGTGGGATGTGTTGGATCGTTGGAGCAGATCCCTCATGAAAGACTTAGTGCCGTCCCCTTGATGATGAGTGAGTTCTTGTTCAGTTGGTTCACGTGAGATCTGGTTGTTTAAAAGAGTCAGGGACCTCCCCCTTCTCTCTCTCACTGCATGACCCTGCGTGCCCTGATTTAAAGCTTCCTGAGGCCTCACCAGAAGCTGAGCAGACGCTGGTGCTGTGCTTGTACAGCCTGCAGAGACTGAACCAAAAAAACTTTTCTTTAGAAATTACCCAGCCTCAGGTATTCCTTTATAGCAATGCAAATGGCCTAACGCAGTAGTCTTTTGGCCATATTTAGTTTGAAGATAGTTCCAGATATTTCCTTACATTAATTTTTCATCTTTAGTGAGCAAATGGAATACTGAAACTAGATAGTGGTGGTGGTACAACAATGTGCATGTACTAAATGTCTCTGGATTGTACACTTAAAACGGTTAAAATGGTAAATTTTATATTATGTATATTTTACCACCACAACAAAAAAAACCCTTTTTTTTCTTTTTTTTTTTTTTTGAGACGGAGTCTTTCTCTGTTGCCCAGGCTGGAGTGCAGTGGCATGATCTCAGCTCACTGCAACCTCTGCCTCCCGGGTTCAAGAGATTCTCCTGCCTCAGCCTCCCCAGTGCCTGGGATTACAGGCACACACCACCATGTCCAGTTAATTTTTGTATTTTTTTAGTAGAGATGGGGTTTCACCATGTTGGCCAGGCTAGTCTTGAACTCCTGACCTTGTGATCTGCCTGCCTCTGCCTCCCAAAGTGCTGGGATTACAGGCGTGAGCCACCACACCTGGCCAAAAATAACCTTTCAAAACAAACAAACAAACAAACAAACAAAAAACACCCATAGTTCACCTAAATATACCTGAAAATCTACTTTGTGGGGAACCTAAAATCTGGGATTTGAAGTAAAAAAGGACAACCCCAAATTGAATTTGTTAAGATTGCCCACCTTTTCTTTGCTGACAACTTGCAAATGGTTTGCTAACTTCTGGGCAGATGTGAGTTCAGTCAGCACAATCAACAAAGAAGTGACGTTCACTTGGGCCCAGGCAGGCCTATGTGCTGGGAGCTTTTGGACCTTTAATTGGTCTGATTTCACTGTTGCTCCAGTTGCAGACAGGAGCAGGCAGGTTCAAGAGTTTCTGATGCTTGCTGTCCAGCCATCAGCTGACCATGAGCACAGCCGGCACAAGCAGCCCTTTATGCTGGCGAGAGTCCTGCCAGCAGCCCTGAGGCACAATCCCCCCTTTGTGTGTTCCCTTTGCACATTTGTATTCTTGGGGCCTTTGGGATTTTTGTTGCTGCAGATAATGGGAAATGGGTGTGGGTGGGTGTTACAAGCAGGGTTTTCATTAGACTAGGAAGAACAAATGGTTAAAAATAAAACAACAAGAGTGACAAATAGGAAAGGTGGGCAACCTCAGGCAGTACAGCTCCTGAGCCAATGCTTCCAGCTTTTACCCTAAAATATAAGCAACTGGGCACAACTCCAGGCCTTGACTGTCATTGGCTGATAGGCATAACTACTAGGAACTAGTAAGATCACCTGATATTCTTGCCTTTTCATAATTACAGTGCAGCCCAGTTGATGTTGTTGGAACATGATGGTTTTTTGATAGAAAAGTCTCTACTTTCATTACAAATGGAAAGTGCAAATCAGAAGGGTTTGTACCATTTGAGGTTAGGATCCAAAACATTTGTTCCACCAAGAGGGAAAAGGTCCAACTACACCAAGTTATCTTGAGATTGTCCAGGGTGTTCTCTAAAGCCCTAAATCTAAAACTTTTTTTTTTTTTTTTTTGAGACAGACTCTCACTCTGTTACCCAGGCTGGAGTGCAGTAGTTCCATCTCGGCTCACTGCAGCCTCTGCCTCCCAGGTTCAGGTGATTCCCCTGCCTCAGCCTCCCGAGCAGCTGGGATTACAGGCGTGTGCCACCACGCCTGGCTAATTTTTTGTATTTTTATTAGAGACAGGGTTTCACCATGTTGTCCAGGCTAGTCTTGAACTCCTGACCTCAAGTGATCCACCAGTCTCGGCCTCCCAAAGTGTTGGGATTCCAGGCATGAACCATCATGCGCGGCCCCTGCATCTGAAACTTTAATGTGCATGCAGATTCAAATGGGGATCTTGTCAAAATACAGTTTCTGATTTTGAATATTGAATTTCTTTTTTTTTTTTTATTTTTACTTTTTTTTTATTTTTGAGATGGAGTCTCGCTCTGTCGCCCAGGCTGGAGTGCAGTGGAACAACACTGCAAGCTCTGCCTCCTGGGTTCACGCCATTCTCCTGCCTCAGCCTCCCAAGTAGCTGGGACTACAGGCACCCACCGCCATGCCCGGCTAATTTTGTGTATTTTTAGTAGAGACGGGGTTTCACTGTGTTAGCCAGGATGATCTCGATCTCCTGACATCGTGATCCGCCTGCCTTGGCCTCCGAAAGAGCTGGGATTACAGGCGTGAACCACCGCGCCCGGCCGAAGATTTTGTATTTCTAACAAGGTTTCAGGGTGTACTGATGCTGCAGGTCTGAGGACCACACTTCAAGTTGCAAGGCTGTCAGGAACTGAGAGCTAGCTAGGGGGAAACTAGCATCATTCCAGTTAGGTCTAGTATTGCTGCTAATTTACTGAAAGTCTTAAAATGTAGCTTTTCTGTAAAGAAACAAACAGGACATTCCAACTAAACAAAGTGGTGTGAAATCGGTCATTTGCACTCAGTAGCTAGAGCTACTGTGTCTCCACTGGAGGAGGCACCATCTCCAATGGGTCATTTAGAAACGTAGAGGGTGGCTACTGGTATTTGGTGCCTGGGGGCCCAGGGCGCTAAATGTCTGGTAATGTGTGGAAGAGTTCTGCACAAAGAATTGTCCCACCCAAAACGCCAAGAGAGCCCCCCTGCCCTGCCCCATTCAGGTACCAGAGCTACACCAGTGGAGATGGATGCTGCAGCCATACCTGAGACCTCAGCCAATCAGTTCTATGGCCATCTTTTTGAGTGTGTCATCTGGAACAGCAGATCCTGCCCATGTATTTCAGCTCATCTCTTTAGAATTTTGACTGCCCTTGGAATTCTCCAGTGGGAAGAGTGTCCTCTGTCTGGTGTACCACGTGGTTCCATAGCTTGATGTATTCTCTCAGCAAAGGATGAGATCAACAGGAAAGACTTCAGGAAGCCCTACAGAATTTGGATTCATCCACATTTTGAATCAAAAATCAGAAAAGGGAACATCCAGTGTTCCCCTTGAGACGATACCATCAAGTGCTGCTGGTGCTCACCTCCTAAACTCCTAAACGGGGCTATGACCAGCTTGCCCAGTGCCAAAGACAACAGCTCCAAGGCATCTGGGCCTATCAAACTTCCACTGCGTTCTTTTCCACAAAAGGAAGAATCCCACAGCCCTAGATTTGCTGGCCATCATGTCAAACAAACTCAGACCTCTGATCCCAACACAGTGTTGAACATTACAATGAGCATATTAGAAATTCTGCCAGAGACTGAGTTGAGATAAAAATAGATATAGGGCCTGGGCGTGGTGGCTCACACCTGTAATCCCAGCGTGTTGGCAGGCTGAGGTGGAAGGATTGCTTGAGGCTAGGAGTTCCAGACCAGCCTGGGCAACATAGCAAGACCCTGTCTCTAAAAAAAAATTTTTTTTTTTTTTTTTAATTAGCTGTGTGTGTTTCCACATGCCTGTAGTCCCAGCTACTCGAGAGGCTGAGCAGGCAGGATTGCTTGGTCCCAGAAGTTGGAGAGTGCAATGAGCTGTGATCCCGCCACTGCACTCCAGCTTGGTCAACAGAGCAAGACCACATCTCTAAAAACAAAGATACAGATATGAGAAATAAAATAGGGATGAAAGGAATGAGTTAAGACAATGTTAGAGAAGGATGATATAGCAAGAAACCTGAAGATAAGGAAAACCCACATTAACCTAATGTTGCAGAAAAGAGGCCTTCATCATTGTCGTCTGAGAAACTCGTGAGTAAAAGACAAAAATAATACATATTGTGATAAATATATTCAATACAATATAAGGAAAATATTCTTTAGCTTCTTGAGACTCCATGAAGTTCAAGAGTTAGGAAATTCTGAAAAGGGTTTGGCAGGGGTGATTCCATCTGGAAAGGGATTTTTTGTTCTTGGTCTCAGGGCTGCTAGGAAGATGGGAAATGTCTCTGGCACTCCAGGAGAGCAATTACTCTGCCATGACTTCAAGTGCCCCCTCACCATGATGCAGTGCCCCATGGGAGATGTTCTGTCACTGATCCCACTGTCTCACTACATTCCAACAGTCCAAAAGACAGGCAAAAATTTAGTCTGATAACTTTTTTTATTAATCTGATTAAAAAATTAATTACATAAGTAAAATAATGTCTGTATCACACTCATAATCACATGTGCACATGAAAATATTAGCTCGGAGGAGGTTGAGTGCTTCTCCAGTGCAGACTTCCTGGAAAGCTGGAAAGCTGGAAAGCTGGGCAATGGCTCAGGGGCCCCTGGGCACAGCAGCACTGTCTTCTCCTGAGTGAGAAATCAGCTGTGCTGATGCCTACATTGGTTCAAGAACCAGGAGCTGCATAAACAAGCTTTTGAGAAGTATGCCAGAAAAAGCTCAGATTGATGATGGTGTGTTTGATAAAATTAATGAAGCCATGCTTATTAGATTGAAAGATAAGATTCCAAATGTAAGAATACAGGCAGTTCTGGCGCTTTCACGACTTCAGGATCCAAAGGATGATGAATGCCCAGTGGTTAATGCATACGCTACTTTGATTGAAATTGACTGATTCGAATCCAGAAGTTAGACAGGCAGTGTTATCATGTATTGCACCATCAGCAAAGACTGGCAAAAATTGTAGGGTGCACCAAGGATGTGAAAGAGGCTGTCAGAAAGCTGGCTTATCCGGTTTTAGCTGAAAAGGTTCATATGAGAGCTATGTCCATTGCTCAGAGAGTAATGCTCCCTCAACAAGGTTTTAATGACAGATCAGATGCTGTGAAACAAGCTATGGGGAAGCATCTTCTCCAAAGCTGGTTATGGTTCTCTGAGGGAAATATCTTAGAGTTGCTTCATCGGTTGGATGTAGAAAACTCTGAAGTGGCAGTCTCTGTCCTCAATGCCATGTTTTCAATGACTCCTCTCAGTGAACTGGTGGGAATCTGTAAAAACAATGATGGCGGGCACATAAAGGATTCATTCTTTGAAGTGTAATACTGATTAACTTCTACAATTAATTTGCTTTTTTCCTCCCCATAGCTTAAGATTATATTAATACCTTTAATCTCACCTCTCTTTTGTTTTCTTTTAGTCTGATGAATATCTTCTTTCCCTTCCTTTTTCCCCTCCTGGTGTAAGAACTCATTACTTTATCTTAGACTATCTACTTTAGCTGCGGTTTTCTCCCTGCTCAGTTTCTTACTTTGATTTTTGAATTAGCCTACCATGAGAAAATCCAGCAACATGCACCCCTAGTATATGTTTGCTTATTTGGTTCTTTTTTGTTCTAAGTTCCTTCATTCCTTTCTGTGTTAATGACTCTAAAAGGATAGTGGTTTTAAAGCAAATCGTCTTATTCTTATTTTTGTACTCTTCAATTTGTAATGATATAAAGATCATGCTTTCTCTTACACTCTTTAAGTGAAGGAAATTGATTCCAGTGGAAACATTAACTCCTGAAATTGCTTTGTATTGATGTGCCCTCTGTGAATATTTGAAATCAAAAGGAGATGAAGGTGAAGAATTTTTAGAGCAGATTTTGCCAGAGCCTGTAGTATATGTAGACTATTTACTGAGGTAAATTTTTTTTCTTTTAGTTTGGAGAATGCTCGTGTTGCTGCAAGTGTTAACCTCCCAGCCCCCTTCCTCGAGGTCATGCTTGATTGTGAATATGTTAAAAATCCTTTTTTGTTTTTGTACATGCAGGGATAGTTATACACATTGAGTCTTTTTGAATATCTTGTATATCTTGTGCTGGTCTGTAGAATGAAAGAGCAACTCACTATGTTTAGGATCATTTCTTCAAAACTGTTAAGATATGATTATGAACATTTCTGCTTATAAAGTTGATAATGATGATGTATTATTTCTGAAATTGGTTGGCACATTTTCTGTTAAGTGCCAGATAATAAGTATCTTAGGGTCTTGTGGGCCATACCATCTGTCAAAAACAAACAAACAAAAAAAACAAAAAAAAACCAAGAGCTGGTTGGATATTTGTGAATGTTCTCTTGCCCTACTTCGACTCTCACTTCTCTTAAGTTCTGTACCTTGACTACACAAATCAGAGGCTGCCAGCAGATGCATGTGTGCACGTGTGTGTGTGAATGTACTTCCTGTCCACCTGGAACTTACCTGCAATAATCCTTGCCACAATTTGGATGTGCAGAGAAAGTGTTCTTTCTTATTTTCTTGATATCCTTTCTTGCCTTCCTCAAGTACTTCCTATTACCAGCAGGAAAACAAAGCAAACAAACCAACAGAACCCAAGGAAATGGAAATGGCCCATCTGATTTAAACTTTAGACATACGCAATACTTTATTGTACATAAGTGTCAAATGAAATTAAAAACGAGGAAAAAAAGACATACACAAAACTTTAAATGGCTCCATGGGCACTGTCCAGCCCCCAGCTTGGATCTGTCTGGCTATCCTTGTATGTGGTGGCATTGCTTTGGATGTCAGGGATGCCCTTGGCTGTTTGGCTTCTGGACTCCCTGCTTGCTTATGAGCTCAGGCCTGGGGCTGGGGGGTTCATGGTGGGACCTGTGGGCACAGAAACCACTCTTGTGGGGCAATAGCCCCCAATGGACCCAGATTAGACCCCTCTAAGTGCCTGTAGTGCCATCCATGCAACCACCTCCAGCCCTGCCTCAGTCTGGCCTCACTCTAGCACCATGGACTTGGGGCCCCCCCAGTGGCTCTCAGCCACCCCTTTCATGCTGGGACTTTGTGAGGGTCACTCAGCACCTACATCAGGCTGATCGCCTCGCCAGACTCTTACTGCTCTTTTTTTATCCACCACCCTGTAGACTGCCGAGGTAGACTTTTCTTTACATTTCCTCTGTGACATCTTCCCCCTACCACTTCGGAGAAAGCCCTGAGGCCCAGCAGGTCCAGCAGATGGATGGAAGGACTGTCTTCATCCCCACCGTAAGAGATGGTTTAAGCTGCAAGGCATACCTAGACCATTCAAATAGCAGCTGAAAGAATACACCAAATCCACAAAGCACGGATTTTAAGCCTGGCCTCTTGACAAGAGAGAACATACCTGCTCTTGGCCCCAGGCAATAAACCCCTTGACTTGCCTTCGAGATGAAAGAGGCTGGAAGGAAATGTGGCATAAGGACAAAAGGCACTGGTTAAATATTTGCAAACTATTCTTCCCATTACCACTGTTCTATAGAGTCTTGAGGAGAAAACAAGACAAAGCAACAAATAATTATATAATTCAGTAGCTGCAATGGATAAAGAGAACCATTAAAAGAATAGGCTTTCTCAATTATAAAATGAGGCATTAACCAAATTTTGAATATTAACTATATGTTTGACTATTCCTGGACAACGAGAAGGCTGGCGATTGTACATGCATTTGTATTTGCCAGTTGTGTGTCTTCCTCCTTTCAACCTCACACAGCTAATTTATGTTGACCCTCAAAAAAGAAAATGAGTACTTGAATGTCAAGGCATGTGACTTGCATTCTAGGACATATAGTAACTTCCAGAGCACAGAGTCAGCAGTCTAAAGGTTTAGCCTTCATCCTCCTGACAGCTGTTTATTTCTTTCAGTGTAATTTCAGAGAAAAATATCCAGAAGGGATTTGCTGCCCTAGATCTATCAGAAAACGTATTTAAGATATTCTGTAGTTTTATAGCACAAAAATCAAACACTAAGTAATCACATCATAACAGGGTTTCAATTTCTGTAATAATTTATCTTAAATCAGGCACAAGGGTATTTCAGGCACACAACTAATACTTTGTAGAGATTTAATGAGATGATGTATGGGAGCAGTAGGGGCTGAGACATTTGTTTCCAGTACTATTTTAAACAATAAGAGAATAATAGCATTTGAAATAACATTTCCAATCTATTCCATTCAGGTTCCTGCCTTCTGTATCTAAAAAGAAGCTTAGTCACTGGCTTCTGGCAGATGAGTAGGACTTCTCAAAGATCAGGAAGCCTTGGGGTCATAGCTGGTGATGCATAAAGGACCCCAGGTCAAGAAGTCTAAGCCCATCAGGCTCAGATTGAAACCAGGAACCTGAGCAACAGGCCAAATTGGGACTTAGGAGGTCCTCTAGGCAAAATCAGTGCCTGAAAAGGAAGATTGGAGCAGAAACCAGTGGCTCCAGCAGGCAGGAGAGAGCAGACAGCAGTTTTCATCCACAAGGTAACTGACTGCTTTGATAGCAGCTCTGCCTCCCTAAGTGCTTCAGATATGAAGCAACTCCAAGAAAAGAACTAAAATTAAAACTATCAAAAATTACAAGAATTAAAATAATACACTAGAAAGTATCTATTACAAAAGAAAGCAATGAAAAGGAATAGTCATGAGACTAACAAAATGAAGTCATGAGCATGAAAAATAAATATTGAAATGGCAGATGTAGTTTCAACCATACAATTAATAACATTAAATATGAATGGATTAGACACCCCAATCAAACAACAGAGATTATAAGACTGAATTCTAGATTTTTTTTTTTTTTGAGATGGAGTCTTGCTCTGTTGCCCAGGCTGGAGTGCCGTGGTGAGATCTCGGCTCACTGCAAGCTCTGCCTCCCGGGTTCAAGCAATTCTCTGCCTCAGCCTCCTGAGTAGGTGGGATTATAGGTGTCCACCACCACGCCCGGCTAATTTTTTGTATTTTTAGTAGAGACAGGGTTTCACCATCTTGGCCAGGCTGGTCTTGGACTCCCGATCTCGTGAACCACCTGCCTCGGCCTCCCAAAGTGCTGGGATTACAGGCGTGAGCAACGGCACCTGGCCAAGACTGGATTTTTTAAAACAAGACCCACCTAGCCAGGTGTGGTGGCTCACGCCTGTTATCCTAGCACTTTGGAAGGCCGAGGCGGGTGGATTGCCTGAGCTCAGGACCAGCCTGGGCAACACGGTGAAACCCCATCTCTAATAAAATACAAAAAATTAGCCCGGCAGGGCGGCGGGTGCCTGTAGTCCCAGCTACTTGGGAGGCTGAGGCAGCAGAATCACTTGAACCCTAGAGGTGGAAGTTGCAGTGAGCCAGGATCGTGCCACTGCACTCTAGCCTGGGCGACAGAGCAAGGCTGTCTCCAAAAAAAAAAAAGGCCAGGTGTGGTGGCTCACGCCTGTAGTTCCAGCACTTTGGGAGGCGAGGAGCACGGATCACGAGGTGAGGAGATCAAGACCATCCTGGCTAACAGGGTGAAAGCCCGTCTCTACTAAAAATATACAAAAAATTAGCCAGGCGTGGTGGTGGGCACCTGTAGTCTCAGCTACTCCGCAGGCTGAGGCCAGAGAATGGCGTGAACCTGGGAAGCGGAGCTTGCAGTGAGCCCAGATCGCGCCACTGCACTCCAGCCTGGATGACAGAGTGAGACTCCGTCTCAAAACAAAAAACAAAAAACAAAAAACAAGACCCACCTAGTATGTGCTCTTTACAAGAGACATGACTTTGATTCAAAGAGTTTCGAGATAAAAGGATAGTAAAGATATCTGATGCAGCAATAACTTTGCTAGAGCCAAAGTGGCTGTACTAATATCAGAGAAAATTTAAACACAAAGGAATTACTTAATTTAAAAAAATTTGAAGTGCATAGTTTAGATTAGGAAATCAATCTTTGTGGTGTGCTGTACTATGGGTTTTGGCAAGTGCATAGTGTCATGTATCCACCATTACTGTACGGTACACAGTCGTTTACCATCCCCCAAATGCCTTCTGGTACAACTATTCATTCTTCCTGTTCCCCACTCCCTGAGCTTCTGGCAACCACTGATCTTTTTCACTGTCTATGATTTTGCGTTTTCCAGAATGTCAAACAATATTGTTGCCTTTTCAGACTAGCTTCTTTTACTTAGCAATATACATTTAAGTTTCCTTCATGTTTTCGTAATAGCTATTGACAGCTCATTTATCTTTATCACTGAATAATATTCCATTATATGAATATACCATAGTTTTTATCCATTCACTTGTTGAAGGACATCTTGGTTGGTTCCAAGTTTTGGCAATTAGGAATAAAGCTGCTATAAACATTTGTGTGCAGGTTTTGGTGTAGGCATATGCTTTCAATTCATTTGGGTAAATACCAAGTAGCATGATTGCTAGATCATATGGTAAAAGTATGTTAGATTTTGTAAGAAACTGTCAAACTGTCTTCCAAAATAGCTATACCATTTTACATTCCCACCAGCAACGAAAGAGAGTTCCCATTGTTCCACATACTTGCTATCATTTGATGTTGTTAGTGTTTTGGATTTTGGGCATTCTAATAGACGTGTAGTGGTAGCTCATTGTTTTAATTTGCAGTTTCCTTATGAATATTATGTTGAGCATCTTTTCATTGCTTATTTGCTGTCTGTATATCTTCTTAGGTGAGGCATCTGTTTAGATCTTTTGTCTATTTAAAAATTAGATTGTTCATTTTCTTATTGTTGAGTTTTAAGAGTTCTTTGTATATTTTAGATACAGTCCCTTATTCAATGTGTCGTTTGCAAATATTTTATCCCAGTTTCTCATTCTCTTGACAGTGTCCTTCACAGAGTAGAAGTTTGTAATTTTAGTGAAGTCCAGTTTATTAATTAGTTCCTTCATGGATCATGCCTTTGTGTTCTAGCCAAAGAGTTATTACCATACCCAAGGTCACCTAGGTTTGCTCCTAAGTTTTGCATTTTACATTTAGGCCTATGATTCACTTTGAGGTAATTTTTGTGAAGGATATAAAATCTGTGTCTAGATGAACTTTTTTTTTTGCATTTGGATGTGTAGTTGTTAAGCACCTTTTGTTAAAAAGATGACCATGGCTGACACCTGTAATCCCAGCACTTTGGGAGGCTGAGGTGGGCAGATCACAAGGTCAGGAGTTCCAGACCAGCCTGGCCAATATGGTGAAACCTCATCTCTATTAAAAATACAAAAATTAGCTGGGTGTGGTGGTGCATGCCTGTAATCCCAGCTACTGGGGAGACTGAGGCAGCAGAATGGCTTGAACCCAGCAGGCTGAGGTTGCAGTGAACCGAGATTGCACCACTGCATTGCAGTCTGGGTGACAGAGTGAGACTCCATCTCAAGAGAAAAAAAAAAAAGAGAGAGAAAGAAAGGATATTGGGGCCTATAGGCACATGCCACCATGCCTGGCTAATTTTTGTATTTTTTGCAGAGATGAAGTGTCGCCATATTGTCCAGGCTGGTCTCAAACTTCTAGGCTCAAGTGATCTGCCTGCCTTGGCCTCCCAAAGTGCTAGGATTACAGGTGTGAGCCACCACACCTGGACTGTTAAGAATTTTTGTGTTTATATCTGTGAAAAACATTGGTGTGTGATTTTGATTTTTTGTAATGCCTGTGTCTGGTTTTTGTACTAGGGTTATGCTGGCCACATTGAATAATTTAGGAACTATTCCCTCAGTTTCTATTTTCTAGAAGAGATTGTAAAGAATTGGTATATTTATTCCTTAAATGTTTGATAGAATTCACTAACGAACCCATCTGGGCTTGGCGCTTGTTGGTTTGAAGGTTATTTGTTCTTGTTTTTCCAACTTTGTTGAGATATAGTTGGTATACAAAAAACTGCATATGGCTGGGCATGAGGGCTCATGCCTGTAATCCCAGCAATTTGGGAGGCAGAGGCAGGAGGATTGCTTGAGGCTAGGAGTTTGTGACCAGTGTGAGTAGCATAGTGAGATTCTGTCTCTGTTAAAAAATTTAAATGTGGGGTGGGGGGAGGGGGGAGGGACAGCATTAGGAGATATACCTAATGCTAAATGACGAGTTAATGGGTGCAGGAAATCAACATGGCACATGGATACATATGTAACAAACCTGCACATTGCACACATGTACCCTAAAACCTAAAGTATAATAATAAAAAAAAAAAATTAGCTGGGTGTGATGGCACGCGCCTGTAGTCCCAGCTACTGAGGAGACTAAGGCAGGAAGATTGCTTGAGACCAGGCATTTGAGGCTGCAGTAAGCTATGATCAAACCACTGTAGTCCAGCCTGGATGACAGAGAGAGACCCTGTCTCTAAAAAAAAAAACCCAAAACAAAATCTCCCCCAAAAAACTGCATATAAATTTATGCATACAATTTGATGATTTTGGACATATGTATATATTCACGTTGCTATTGCTGTAATCCAGGAAATACACGTATCTGCAACTTTCCCTGCGTCCCCTCCTTTTTTTCTTCATAAGAACACTTAACATGAGATCTACCCTCTTAACAACTGTTTTTACGACACAATATCTTGTTGTTAGCTATGGACACTCTATTGTACAGCAGATCTATGGAACTCACTCATCTTGTTTAACTATAACTTTATACCCACTGGATAACGACTCCCTTTTTCTCCTTCATGCCATCCCCAGGTAACCCTCGTTCTGTTGCCTAATTCAACACCTTTGACTATTTTAGATGCTCGTATTAGAGGAATCATTAGTATTTATCTCTCTGTGACTGAATTATTTCACTTAGCATCATGTCTTCTGGGTCCTTCCATGTTGGGACAAATGGTAAGATTTCCTTCTTTTTAAAGGTTGAGTAACATTGTGTTGTATGTATGTATCACATTTTCTTTATCCATTCATCTGTCTATGAACATTTGGGTTGTTTCTACATCTTGGCTATTGTAAATAATGCTGCAATGAACACAGGAATGCAGAAATATTTTCTCCCATTCTGCAGGGTTGCTTTTTCACCCTGTGGATTGTTTCCTTTGCTGTGAAAAAGCTGTTTAGTTTGATGTAATCAAACTTTTCTATTTTTGCTCTCGTTGCTTGTGCTTTTGATGCCATATCCAAGAAAATTATTGCCCAGAACAGTGTCCAAAAGCTTTTCTTTGGGTTTATTCTAGTAGTTTTACAGTTTCAGGTCTTACGTTTAAATCTTTAATCTATTTTGAGTTGATTTTCATATATGGTATGAGATAAGGTCCAATTTAATTATTCTGCACATTGCTGTTCACTTTTCCCGGTACCACTTATCGAGGAGACTATCTTTTTCTGCACTGTGGGTTCTTGGTACGCTTGTCAAAGATCAGTTGACCATAGATGTGTGGATTCACTTCTAGGCTCTCTATTCTGTTCCATTGGTCTGTCTGCCTGATTTTTATTCCAGTACAACACTGATTACTGTAGCTTTATAATATACTTTGAAATCAGTAAGTATGATGCCTCCAGCTATGTTCTTCTTGCTTAATATTGCTTTAGCTATCTGGGATTTCTTGTGGTTCTATATTTTTTATGATTGTTTTTCCTCTTTCTGTAAAAAAATATTTATGGTATTTTGATAGGGCTTGCATTGAATCTGTAGATTGCTTTGAGAAGTATGGACATCTTACCAATATTAAGTTTTCTAATCCGTGAACAAGAGATGTCTTCCCATTTATTTGTATCTGTCTTAATTTCTTTAATCATTGCTTTATAGTTTTCAGTGTGCCGTCTTTCACCTCTTTGGTTAGGGTTATTCCTAATATTTTATTCTTTTTGGTGCCATTATAATTAGGATTGTCTTCTTTTCTTAATATACTAGTTGGCCACATAGATATCTTCTTTTGAGAAATGTCTGTTCGTGTCCTTTGCCAATTTTTTAATGGAGTTTTTTGTTTTCTGCACAATTTAAGTTCCCTACAGAATCTGGATATTAGATCTTTCCCAGATGCATAATTTGCAAATATTTCCTCCCACTATGTACTCTGTTGATAGTTTCTTTTGCTTCAGGATGCTTTTTAGTTTAATTAGGTCCCATTTGTCAATTTTTGGTTTTGTTTCAATTGCTTTTGGCATCTTTGTCATGAAATCTTAGCCAGGGCCTATGTCCACAATGGTATATCTTAGGTTTTCTTCCAGGGATTTTATGTTTTTAGGTTTTTCATTCAAATTTTTAATTCATCTTGAGTTGATTTTTGTGTATGGTGAAAGGAAGGAGTTCAGTTTCAATCTTCTGCCTATGCCTAGCCAGTTATCCCAGCATCATTTATTGAACGGGGAGTCCTTTCCCTATTGCTTGTTTTTGCTAATTTTGTTAAAGATCAGATGGTTGTAGCTGTGCCGCTTTATCTCTGGGTCCTTTGTTCTGTTCCTTTTGTCTTTGAGTCTGTTTTTGTACCAGTATCATGGTGTTTTGGTTTCTACAGCCTTGTAGTAAAGTGTGATGTCAGGTAATGGGATGCCTCCAGCTTTGTTCTTTTTGCTTAGGATTGCTTTGGCTATTCGGGCTCATTTTGGTTCCATAAGAGTTTTTAAATAGTTTTGTATAATTCTGTGAATAATGTCATTGGTAGTTTGATAGGAATAGCATTGAGTCTACAAATTGCTTTGGGCAATATGACAATTTTGACAATATTTATTCTTCCTATCCGTGAGCATGGCATGTTTTTCTATTTGTTTGTGTCATCTCTGATTTCTTTCAGCAATTATTCAGTAATTCAGTAATTATTATTGTACAGACCTTTAACCTCTGTGGTTAGCTGTATTCTGAGGTATTTTACTTTTTGTGTGGCTATTGTAAACGGCATTGCATTCTTGATTTGGTGTTATTGGTGTAAAGAAATGCTACTGATATTTATACATTGATTTTATATCCTTAAACTTTGGTGAAGTAGTTTATCAGTTCTAGGAGCTTTGGGGCAAAGACTATGGGGTTTGCTAAGTATAAAGTCATATTGTTTGCAAGGAGACACTGTTTGACTACCTCTTTTGCTATGTGGGTGCTTCTTATTTCTTTCTCTTGCCTGATTGCTCTGGCTAGGAATTTCAGTACTATGTTGAATAGGAGTGGTGAGAGTGGGCATCCTTGTCTTGTTCTGTTTCCCAAAGGGAATGCTTGCAGCTTTTGCCCATTCGGTATGATGTTGGCTGTGGGTTTGTCATAGACAGCTCTTACTATTTTGAGATATGTTCCTTCAATGCCTAGTTTGTTGAGGGCTTTTAACATGAAGGGATGTTTAATTTTGTCAAAAGACTTTTCTGCATCTGTTGAGATGATCATGTGGTTTTTGTCTTTAGTTCTGTTTATGTAATGAATTACATTTATTGATTTGTGTATGTTGAACCAAACTTGCATCCCAGGGATAAAGCCTACTTGATAGTGCTGGATTTGTTTTTTGATGTGCTGCTGAATTCAGTTTACCATTATTTTATTGAGGGATTTTGCATCTATGTTCATCAGGGATATTGGCCTGAAGTTTCCCCTTTTTGTTGTGTCTCCACCAGGTTTTGGTATCAGAATGATGCCAGCTTCGTAGAATGAGCTAAGGAGGTGTCTCTCCTCCTCAATTTTTTGGAATAGTTTTAGTAGAATTGGTACCAGCTCTTCTTCATACGTCTGGTAGAATCTGTCTGGCCCAGGACCTTTTCTGGTTGGTAGGCTTTTTATTACTGATTCAATTTCAGAACTTGTTACTGATCTGTTCTGGTTTTAATTTCTTCTGGATTAAATCTTGGGAAGTTGTTTCTGAGAAATGTATCCATTTTTCTAGGTTTTCTAGTTTGTGTGGTAATGTCCCCTTTATCATTTCTGACTGTGTTTCTTTGGATCTTTTCTCTTCTTTCCTTTATTAGTTTAGGCTAGTGGTCTATCAATCTTATTTATTCTTTGAAAAAAACAACTTTTGGTATCGTTGCCTTTCTGTGTCTTTTTTTGTGTCTCAATTTCCTTCAGTTTGGCTCTGGTTTTTGTTTTCTTTTCTTCTGCTGGCTTTAGGGTTAGTTTGCTCTTGTTTTTCTAGCTCCTCTGGATGTGTTAAGTTGTTTATTTGAGGTCTTTCTAACTTTTTGATGTGGGCACTTAGCACTATAAAGTTTCTTCTTAACACTGCATTAGCTGTTTCCCAGAGATTCTAGTATGTTTTATCTTGGTATTCATTAGTTTTCAAGAATTTCTTGATTTCTGCCTTAATTTCATTGTTTACCCAAAGTCATTCAGGAGTAGATTGTTTAATTTCCATGTAATTGTATAGTTTTAAGCAGTCTTCTTAGTATTGATTTCTATTTTTATTGTGCTGTGGTCTGAGAGTGTGGTTGATATGATTTTGTTTTTTATGAATTTGTTGAGAATTGTTTTATGGTCGATTGTATGGTTGGTTTGTGAGTATGTGCCAAGTGCAGATGAGAAGAATGTAATGTATATTCAGTTGTTGTTGGCTGGAGTGTTCTGTAGATGTCTGTTAGGCCCATTTGGTCAAGTGTCGAGTTCAGGTCTTGAATATCTTTGTCAGTTTTCTGCCTTGATGATCTGTCTAATAATGTCAGTGGAGTGTTGAAGTCTTCCACTATTTTTGTGAGGTTATCTAACAAAATAGGTCTCTAAGAGCTTTTTTTATGAATCACTGCTCCAGTGTCAGATGCATATATATTTAGGATACTAAAGTCTTATTGAAATTAAACCCTTTATCATTAAGTAATGCCTTTCTTTGTCTTATTTTATTGTCTTATTTAAAATCCGTGTTGTCTAAAGTTAGAAAAGGAACTCCTGCTCTTTTTTCTTTCCGTTTACTTGGTAGGTTTTTCTCTATCCCTTTACTTTGAGCCTATAGGTCTCACTGCATGTGAGGTGGATCCTCTGAAGACAGCATAAAGTTAGGTTTCGTTTCTTTATCCATCTTGCCACTCTGTGCCTTTTAAGTGGAGGATTTAGCCTATTTAAATTCAAGGTTAATATTGATATGTGCGATTTGATCCTGCTGTTGTGTTGTTAGCTGGTTGACTGTATAGTTGTTTTATAGTGTCAATGGTCTATGTACTTAAGTGTGTTTTTGTGGTGGCCAGTAACAGTGTTTCATTTCCATGTTTAGCACTCCCTTAAGGGCCTCTTGTAAGGCAGATCTGGTGGCAATGAATTCCCTTAGCATTTGCTTGTCTACAAAGGTTCTTCTTTCTCCTTCACTCATGAAGCTTAGTTTGGCTGGATATGAAATTCTTCATTGGAACTTCTTTTCTTTAAGAATGCCAAATATAGAACCCCAATCTCTTCTGGCTTAAGGGTTTCTGCTGAAAGGCCCACTGTCAACCTGATGAGGTTCCCTTTGCAGGTGTCCTCCCCCTTTTCTGTAGCTGCTTTTAATATTTTTTCTTTCATATTGATCTTGGAGAATCTGTTGACTATGTGATTTGCGGATGATTGACTTGTATAGTATCTCACAGGCATTCTGTGCATTTCCTGAATTCTAATGTTAGCCTCTCTAGTGAGTTTGGGGAATTTTTTTTTAATTTTATTTAAGTTCTCGGATACATGTGGAGAACGTGCAGGTTTGTTACATAGGTACGCATGTGCCATGGTAGTTTGCTGCACCTATCAACCCATCATCTAAGTTTTAGGCCCCGCATGCATTAGGTATCTCTCCTAATGCTCCCTTTCCTCTTCCCCCCCGCCCCCTGACAGGTCCCGGTGTGTGATGCTCCCTTCCCTGTGTCCATGTGTTCTCATTGTTCGACTCCCATTTATGAGTGAGAACATGCAGTGTTTGATTTTCTGTTCCTGTGTTAGTGCTGAGAATGATGGTTTCCAGCTGCATCCATGTACCTGCAAAGGTCATGAACTCATTCTTTTTCATGGCTGCATGATAGTCCATGGTGTATATGTGCCTCATTTTCTTTATCCAGTCTATCATTGATGGGCATTCGGGTTGGTTCCATGTCTTTGCAATTGTAAATAGTGCTGCAATAAACATACGTGTGCATGTGTCTTTATAGTAGAATGATTTATATTCCTTTGGGTAAATATCCAGTAATGGGACTGCTGGGTCAAATGGTATTTCTCATTCTAGATCCTGGTGGAATTGCCATACTGTCTTCCACAATGATTGAACTAATTCACACTCTCACCAACAGTGTAAAAGCTTTCCTATTTCTCCACATCCTCTCCAGCATCTGTTGTTTCCTGAATTTTTAATAATCACCATTCTAACTGGCATGACATGGTATCTCATTGTGGTATCAAATTTGATGGTATCAAAAAGATTTGCATCAAAACTTGATGATATCAAATGATTTGCATTTCTCTAATGACCAGTGATGATGAGTTTTTTTTCATATGTTTGTTAGCTGCATAAATGTCTTCTTTAGAGAAGTGTCTGTGCATATCCTTTGCCTACTTTTTGATGGGATTTTTTTTTCTTATACATTTGTTTAAATTCCTTGTAGATTCTGGGTATTAGACCTTTGTCAGATGGGTAATTTGCAAAATTTTTCTCCCATTCTGTAGGTTGCCTGTTCACTCTGATGATGGTTTCTTTTGCTGTGCAGAAACTCTTTAGTTTGATTAGATCCCATTTGCCAATTTTGGCTTTTGTTGCAATTGCTTTTGGTGTTTTAGTCATGAAGTCTTTGTCCATGCCTATGTCCTGAATGGTATTGCCCAGGTTTTCTTCTAGGGTTTTTATGGTTTGGGGTTTTACATTTAAGTCTTTAATCTATCTTGAGTTAATTTTTGTATAAGATGTAAGAATTTGCATATGTTGAACCAGCCTTGCATCCCAGGGATGAAGCTGACTTGATTGTGGTGGATAAGTTTTTCGATGTGCTGCTGGATTTTGTTTGCCAGTGTTTTATTAAGGATTTTCTCATCAATGTTCATCAGGGATATTGGCCTGAAATTTTGTTTTTTTGTTGTGTTTCTGACAGGGTTTGGTATCAGGATGATGCTGGCCTCATAAAATAAGTTAGGATGATTCCTTCTTTTTTGATTGTTTGGAATAGTTTCAGAAGGAATGGTACTAGCTCCTCTTTGTACCTCTGGTAGAATTCGGCTGTGAATCCATCTCCTGGGCTTTTTTTGGTTGGTAGGCTATTAAGTACTGCCTCAATTTCAGAACTTGTTGTTGGTTTATTCAGGGATTTGAGATTCGACTTCTTCCTCGTTTAGTCTTGGGAGGGTGTATGTGTCCAGGAATTTATCCATTTCTTCTAGATTTTCTAGTTTATTTGTGTAGAAGTGTTTATAGTATTCTCTGATGATAGTTTGTATTTTTGTGGGATCAGTGGTGATATCCTCTTTATCATTTTTTATTGTGTCTATTTGACACAATAAAATTGATAGATAAATCCATGAAGATGAGGAAAAAGCAGCACACAAAGGCTGAAAATTCCAAAAACCAGAATGCCTCTTCTCCTCCAAATGACTGCAACTCCTCTCCAACAAGGCACAAAACTGGATGGAGAATGACATTGATGAATTGACAGAAGTAGGCTTCAGAAGGTGGGTAATAACAGACACTTCTGAGCTAAAGGAGCATGTTCTAACCCAATGCAAGGAAGCTGAGAACCTTGACAAAAGGCTACAGGAACTGCTAACTAGAATAGCCAGTTTAGAGAGGAACATAAATGACCTGATGGAGCTGAAAAACAGAGAACAAGAACTTCGTGAAGCATACACAAATATCAATAGCCAAATTGATCAAGCAGAAGAAAGGATTCAGAAATCAAATATCAACTTAGTGAAATAGGCATGAAGACAAGATTAGAGAATGAAGAATGAAAAGGAATGAACAAAGCCTCCAAGAAATATGGGACAATGTGAAAAGACCAAAAAGACTACTATTGATTGGGGTCCCTGAAAGTGATGGGGAGAATGGAACCATGTGGGAAAACACACTTCACCCAACCTAGCAAGACAGGCCAGCATTCAAAATCAGGAAATACAGAGAACACCACTAGGATACTCCTCAAGAAGTGCAACCTCAAGACACATAATCAACAGATTCTCCAAGGTTGAAACTAAGGAAAAAATATTAAGGGCAGCCAGAAAGAAAGGTCAAGTTACCTACAAAGCTAAGCCCATCAGACTAACAGTGGATCTTTCTGCAGAAACCCTACAAGCCAGAAGAGAGTGGGGGCCAATATTCAACACTTAAAAAAGAGAATTTTCAACCCAGAATTTAATTTAATAGTCAGCCAAACTAAGCTTCATAAGCAAAGGAGAAATAAAATCCTTTACAGACAAGCAAATGCCGAGTGATTTTGTCACCACCAGGCCTGCCTTACAAGAGCTCCTGAAGGAAGCACTAAATATAGAAAGGAAAAACTAGTACCAGCCACTGCAAAGACACACCAAATATAAAACCAATGACACCATGAAGAAACTGCATCAACTAATGTGTGAAATAACCAGCTAGCATCATAATGACAGGATCAAATTCACACATAACAATATTAACCTTAAATGTAAATGGGCTAAATGTCCCAATTAAAAGACACAGACTGGCAAACTGGATAAAGAGTCAAGACCCATCGGTGTGCTGTGTTCAGGAGACCCATTTCACATGCAAAGACACACATAGCTTCAAAATAAAGGGATGGAGGAATATTTACCAAGCAAATGGAAAGGAAAAAAAAAGCAGGGGTTGCAATCCTAGTCTCTGATAAAACAGACTTTAAACCAACCAAGATAAAAAAAGACAAAGAAGGGCATTACATAATGGTAAAAGGATCAATGCAACAAGAAGAGCTAACTATCCTAAATATATGTGTGTTCAATACAGGAGCACCCGAATTCATAAAACAAGTTCCTAAAGACCTATAAAGAGACTTAGACCCCCATACAGTAATAGTGGGAGACTTTAACACCCCACTGTCAATATTAGATCAATGAGACAGAAAATTAACAAGGATATTCAGGACTTGAAGTCAGATCTGGACCAAGCAGACCTAATAGACATCTACAGAACTCTCCACCCCAAATCAACAGAGTATAAATTTTCTCAGCTGCACATAGCATGTTTTCTAAAATTGACTACATAATTGGAAGTAAAACACTCCTCAGCAAATGCAAAAGAATGGAAATCATACCAAACAGTCTCTCAGACCACAGTGCAATCAAATTAGAATTCAGAATTAAGAAACTCACTCAAAATGGCACAACTACAGGGAAATTGAATGACCTGCTCCTGGATGACTACTGGGTAAATAATTAAATTAAGGGAGAAGTGAAGAAGCTCTTTGAAACCAATGAGAACAAAGAGACAAGGTACCAGAATCTCTGGGACATAGCTAAAGCAGTATTAAGAGGGAAATTTATAGCACTAAATGCCCACAACAGAAAGCTGGAAAGATCTAAAATTGACACCCTAACATCACAATTAAAAGAACTAGAGAGGCAAGAGCAAACAGATTCAAAAGCTAGCAAAAGACAAGAAATAACTAAGATCAGAGCAGAACTGAAGGAAATAGAGACATGAAAAACCCTTCGAAAAATCAATTATTCCAGGACCTGATTTTCTGTAAAGATTAACAAAATAGATTAACAAAGCAGATGGACCACTAGCTAGACTAATAAAGAAGAAAGGAGAGAAAAATCAAGCAGACACAATAAAAAAATGATAGTCTTTAATCTTTGAGGCTGATGACCTGTGGATGGGGTTTCTGTGTGCAGCTTCTTTTTATTGATGTTGATGTTGTTGCTTTCTGTTTGTTAGTTGTTCTCTTCTAACAGGCCCCTTTTCTGCAGGTCTGCTGCAGTTTGCTGGAGGTCTACTCCAGACCCTGTTTGCCTGGGTATCACCAGCCGAGGCTGCAGAACAGCAAAGATTGCTGCCTGCTCCTTCCTCCAGAAGCTTCGTCCCAGAGGGGCACCAGCCTGATGCCAGCTGGAGCTCTCCTGTATGTGGTGTCTGTCAGCCCCTACTGGGAGGTGTCTCCCAGTCAGAATACACAGGGGTCAGGGACCCACTTGAGGAGGCAGTCTGTCTGTTAGTAGAGCTTGAGCACTGTGCTGGGAGAATCTTCCTTTGTCAGGATCTGCTGCTGTCATCAGAGCCAGCAGGCAGGAACGTTTAAGTCCACTGAAGCTGTGCCCCTGACAGCCGCCCCTTCCCCCAGGTGCTCTGTCCCAGGGAGATGGGAGTTTTATTTATAACCCCCTGGCTGGGGCTGCTGCCTTTCTTTCAGAGATGCCCTGCCCAGTGAGGAGGAATCTAGAGAAGCAGTCTGGCCACAGCTGCTTTGCCATACTGTGGTAAGTTCTGCCCAGTACAAACTTCCTGGCCTCCTTAGCGCTGTCAGCAGAAAACTGCCTACTTAAGCCTGAGTAATGATGGATGCCCCACCCTCTACCAAGCTCAATCATCCCAGGTCAACTTCAGACTGCTGTGCTGGCAGCAAGAATTTCAAGCCAGTGGTTCTTAGCTTGCTGGGGTCTGTGGGGGTGGGACCTGCTGAGCAAGACCACTTGGCTTCCTGGCTTCAGGCTCCTTTCTCGGGGAGTGAATGGTTCTGTCTCGCTGGGGTTCCAGGCACCACTGGGGTATGGAAAAAAAAAAACTCCTGCAGCTAGCTCTGTGTCTGCTCTAACAAGCACCCAGTTTTGTGCTTGAAACCCAGGGCCCTGGTGATGTAGGGAATCTCCTGTTCTGTGGATTGCAAAAACCGTGGGAAAAGCATAGTACCTGGGCCAGATAGCACAGTCCCTCATGGCTTCCCTTGGCTGGGGGAGGGAGGTCCCCGGCTGCTTGCACTTCCTGGGTGAGGTGATGCGCCACCCTGATTCTGCTTGCCCTTTGTGGAATGCACCCACTGCCTAAACAGTTTCAATGAGATGAAGTGGGTACCTCAGTTGGAAATGCAGAAATCACCCACCTTCTGCCTTGGCCTCGCTGGGAGCTGCAGACGGGAGCTGTTCCTATTCAGCCATCTTGCCAGATCTCTCTATTATCTTTTATAGGAAAAAACTTTCTGAAGATGACATCAGACTCAAGAAGCCAAGTAGGAAAAGACTGATAAATCTGAAGATGTAAAAATTAAGATCCTTTACTCAGAAAAAGAAAAGTACAATAAAAAATATAAAAAATAATTTGAGCAAAATATTTGTGATACATGATGAACAATGGTTAAGTGTTCCTAGCAAACAAAGAAGTCATCAACCTGAAACAATCAACAGCAGTAAAAAATAGGATAAGCATCTCACAGAAAAAAGAAATGCTAAGAGCAAATAAACACACGAAAAGATGCACAACCTCATTCTGAGGAAATGAAACACAGAACTAATGGCTGACTACAAGATTTAAAAAATTGGTGATACCCAATGTGGATGAGGATGTGTAAAACAGTCACTCCCATGGATCATTCATTGGAAAATATATCAGAGTAATCTTTTTGGAGGACAATTCTGCAATATCTACACTTGGTAATTTATTGTACTCACAAAGGTACATGGAGGTGTATTATGGTTTGAGTATATGGAGGCTGTAGAGCCCTCGGAGTATGGAGCCAGATGCCAGGGATCAGATGATAGCTCAGCAACTTCTGAGGTATGTGACTGTGGCAAGCTAAGAGCCTTACCTGGGAAGTGGAGATAAGTATGTTTTTACCTCAAAATGCTGGTGTGAGGATTCGATACATTTATGCACTTTAGAGAAATGCTTGGCACTTTGGAACATTAATCTAAAGAAAACATCCAACTGCTCACGAGTAGAGTGCTAAGAAGGAAGAGCTTGGCCTCATAGCTGGATGGCTGCCGCGTTCCCTGAAAGTGAATGAAGCAAACCTCTCTCTGACTGGGAGGCTGATGTCTTTACTTCATTAAGTCATGGGGCATCTCATGTTCCAGGATAGCATCACTTTCCACGTTGCTTCCTTTTTCATGTGTAAGAATTTTAGCCAGCTGAGAGTAAGGCAAGTGACCATTTCAAAGACAGGCGTTTTACTAAATGGTGGCCACTGAAGGCTTGATTCCTGTGCTCTTTTCTGGTACTTTTTGTCTTAAAGCAGGATTTCTCAACACTGGCACTATTGACATTTCGGGCTGGATAATTCTTTGTTGGGGGGGCTGTGCTGTTCATTGTAGGATGTTTAGCGGCATTCCTGATCTTGATCCACTAAATGCCCCCAAGTTCTGACAACCAAAAGTGTTTTCAGACATTGTCAAATGTCCCTTGGGAGTGAAATCACCCTTGGTTGAGTATCACTGGGTTTTAGAGGTTTGGAATGGAAAAAAAAATGATTCTCCCATTGGAAGCAGAGACTGTAGTTCAGATTATGAACCAGTTAGATGATTTCGCTTCTTAAGCATGAATTCAGACTGCATTGCCTTTGAAAATTAATGTTTGGGGGTGTGTGGGTGTGTGTGTGTGTGCACATGTGTGTGAATATTACGGCTACCAGTTATCCACTGGGCCCTAGGATGAATAAGAAAGCATAGCTTCACCTTATTCTCAACAAAGTCCTTAAGAGTGTCCAGACGTGTAGTGCCTATATTCCATTACACTTTCATGTTTCTGAATTCCACTTAAAAAAATTGACTTATTGGCCGGGCGCGGTGGCTTATGCCTGTAATCCCAGCACTTTGGGAGGCCAAGGTAGGCAGATTACGAGGTCAGGAGATCGAGACCAGCCTTGCTAATATTGTGAAACCCCATCTCTACTACAAATACAAAAATTAGCTGGTCGCGGTGGTAATCCCAGCTACTCGGGAGGCTGAGGCAGGAGAATCGCTTGAACCCAGGAGGCAGAGGTTGCAGTGAGCCGAGATTGCATCACTGGACTCCAGCCTGGGTGACAGAGCAAGACTCCACCTCAAAAAAAAAATTGACTTATTAATTATTTTTGAATTAGCAATATATTCACATGGTTCAAAATTTAAGCAATATAAATGAGTGTAGAGTGAAAAGCTTCTCCTTCATCCCTATCTCCAGATATCTGGGTCCTGTCCATGAGAAAGCCACATGAACAGTTTCTTTGCTTATTCTTCCAAATATATTTTTTGCATACACAAATATGTATATTTGTATTTACAACATATTTGCATATTTCCCTTGTATATTTGTATATTTCCCTTTCTCATCCCCCCCTTTTTTAACAAAAACAGGTCATACACTGAACATACGTGTATTCACCCAGACTCTTCTCTGTACATATGTTATCCCTTCACCACTGCTTCCTTTCTAAGAGAACTCGGATTTTGTGCAGTTCTTTAGCACCACACCCTTTCCCCTACCTACCCACAAATACACTTCATGGAATCCACGTGACGCAGGGGAAGTGGATTCCACCCCCAGATCTGGGAGTAGTTGGTCAAAGAGTGACCCATTCTCTTTGCCAGAAGTCAGTTCAGAACGGGGCATGAAACCCAACTCAGGCCAATGGACATGCTGAGAAGTTTGCTGGGCTTTCCAGGGAATTTTTTTTTCTCTTGAGAGAACTGTGGAAGAAGTCTCTTTTGCCTCCTCTGGACACCACTACGGGGGAAAGTAAAGATGGGGAAGACACTTGAGGGATGGCCTGGAAGAAACTGGAGTGCCTGGATCAAACCAATCCTGAAGCCTGATTGACTGCTGTCCTTTCAGGCAGAGGAAGGATGGGTGATGTCACTTTTAGCAGTCTAGGGTGAGGTCACAAGTCAGTGAAGCCATTTCAAATCCAAGTCTGGTGTGGCTTGAAGGCTTTTGGTCTACAACAGTAAAATCAATTCTCTGATGTGTAGCATTTTACAGTACAAACAGTGCTCCCACATTCAGGTTTCATTGAGAGTAACTACACCAGGCAGGGCCTCTGTGCCCACTGCACAGATAAGGAAAAGAAGACATGGAGGGGAAAGTTGTTTAAGGACACATATACTGCAAGAGGCAGAACTGGAATCCAACCCCAAGTTTGTTTCTGTTACTGAAACACCAGGAGTTTGGTCTGGGTCCTGCAGCTCGTGGTACAGAAAGCCAGTGACTGAGACGATGGCTTTAATCGGGTTCTGCAGCAGAGGAGATGGGAACTCAGTCTCAAATGCATCTCCCTGACTAACTAAAACTAGGGGTTTATATAGCAGAGAAGAAATGTAACCGTGTGTAAGAAAATGGGAAATAGGGAGGGGCAAGGAAGCAATCATGGTGAGTGAGGGGTCTCACATCTTATAGTCTGCTGTGACGGTCTGGTGAATTTCAGTTCTTTGGTACTTTTTTTGAGAGGCCTGAAGTTCCTTTCTTAAGGAAGGAACTTGGATAAAACAAATGTAAGTTTCAAGCTTTAAGACTAGAAGGGTGAATCTCTATGTTTATCAAAAGAAAAAAAAAACTGCCTATGGGACGATTGGATTGGTTTTATTTAAATATCAAGGTTATTTTCTCCCAAACCACCGGACACTCTGGCTGGAGGCATTCATACCCACAGATGCATGCCAAATGTTGACTCTACCCTCAGGAGCAGCAGGACCAGGAGGCTCTGGGAGGTCAGGACACAGGAGAGAGGCAGGAAGAGCCCCCACAGGACCCACTGTGGTGGACATGACTGCTACAGCCATATGACCTCCAACTGTGCCCAGGTCCTTTTAGCATGTCCTCAAGAGTCAGTGCCTTGGAGCAAACGGGCTGACTTCTGGACTACACTGGGGAAGAGAGAAAAGGAGGTGCTCCCTGTTGCCCAGTGGAAGATTCCTCAAGATAGAGATTGAGCTGCTGTTCTAGGGCACCCCAAGGGCAAATGTCCCCACCGTCTCTAAGGCTCCAGCCAGCTCCAAACACTCTGGGTGGTAAATAGACAGAATCCCCTTCGGTGACCTCCTCTCATTGGCAATGCTTTCTTTCTCTTTTTTCTTATAATAGTTGAATTGATCAAAAAAGAACTCAATCTCAAAGGTGAGAGTAGAGTTGAAGATGGGGTCAGGGAGCTGACCTCAATAGAAAGTTGAGAAGAAAAGCGTGTGTGAATAACAACATCCTTGGTTTAGAATTTACTTACAAAGCTTCAGCTGAGCTTATGAATGTGTCATTCGGATATTTGCTGGGCTTCGCACACACTCCTTCAGTTTCTACACAGGGCCAGGCATACCACAATGGTGTGGTTGCATTTTGTTTTTAATCTTAGGTTCATTTTTTAGATCCTAAAACACAAAATGGGATCCAGGAAGTGTGAATTTACTTGAACCAAACTGAAAAAAGTTTTTCTCAACCTCTGCAAAATGAAGCTGCAGAATTCACAACAGTTTTAATTATAACACACTAAACAGATACAATAAGCGGCTCTTTGCTCTGACATTGAAATCTCTACCTATTTTTATCTCCAGGCAAATAACAGGCTGCTGGGGCAAGTTACTACATTACGAGTGGGTTATTGAATCTCCGAGCATCAACAACCTCTATGTCATTACATTGCATTGTATGCTAAAGAAAATCATTGTGTATCCAGGCCGGGCACAGTGGCTCACGCCTGTAATAGCAGCACTTTGGGAGACTGAGGCAGGCAGATCACTTGAGGTCAGGAGTTCAAGACCAGCCTGGCCAACATGGTGAAACTCTGTCTCTACTGAAAAAAAAAAAAGAAAAAAAAAATTAGCCAGGCATGGTGGCGCACACCTGTAATCCCAGCTACTCCAGAGGCTGAGACAGGAGAATCACTTGAACCCGGGAGGTGGAGGTTGCAGTGAGCTGAGATCATGCTGTTGCAGTCCAGCCTGGGCAACAAGAGCGAAACTCCGTCTCAAAAAGAAAGAAAGAAAGAAAACAAAAACAAAACAAAGAAAATCATTGTATTCAAAGATACAAGATGAGCAAAAATATTTCAAGATTTCTTAGAAGAAATTTGCTTCCCATAGGCAAAAGGAAACTAAGCACATTAAAACTACTGCTCTAAAGTAACTTTAAAGCATAATTCTCCCCTTGAGTTTCAGGAAAGCCCTGGAAAGAGGGGCAAGACTTTCCCTTTCTCACCTCGCCATGACCTCCAGGGCCTTGTGGCTCAGGCTTTGAAAATGAAGGTCACCATAATTACTACTACAACCCGGATCTGGAGGAAGGTGGAGAACCTTGAACAGAACCCACCAGAAGTGGCTGGCTGCAGTCCCGGTGGGCTGCAGGGCCAGGGAAGGCCCTGCAGTTGCTGCCCCAGCTGCCTGCTCTTGGCCTCACTTCTTTGCTCCTCCCCTAGAAGATTCTATCAGTATTGCTTTGTGCCCAGGAATGGGCCTGTGATTAAGACTCTGGCTCACTTTTTCCTCTGTACTTTGGGATTACATCATGGAACCCAATATCCTGAACCAGCCCAAGAAAGGGAAGGGAAAGTGGATGAAAATCTGATGCAAGAAGAAAACAGACACTCATATTTTCACTCAATTTTCAAAGCAATCCACACTACAGATGAGGAAACTGAGATTTATGGAAGTGAAGAGATGTGCTGAAGACCACAATTTGGTGGCTGAAGCTGGTTTGAATTTTATTCTAACACAAATCTTTTTTTATTTTAGACAGGGTCTCACTCTATTCCCCTGGCTGGAGTGCAATGGTGCGATCATGGCTCATTAAAACCTCTGCCTCCAGGGCCAAAGCCATTTTCCCACCTCAGCCTCCTAAGTAGTTGGAACCACAGGCATGCACCACAACACCTGGTTAATTTTTGTATTTCTTGTAGAGATGAAGTTTTGCCATATTTCCCAGGCTGGTTGTGAACTCCTGAGCTCAAGTGATCCACCTGCCTTGGCCTCCCAAAGTGCTGGGATGACAGGTGTGAGCCATTGCACCTGGCCTCAAATCTTTTTATTGTATTTTATTTTTAATTTTTGTCGGTACATAGTAGGTGTATATATTTATGGGATACATGAGATATTCTGATACAGGCATGCAATCCATAATAATCATCAGGGAACATGGCATAGCCTTTATCTCAAGCATTTATCACTTCTTTGTGGTACAAAAATTCTAATAATACTACTTTAGATATTTTTATATGTACAATAAATGATTGTTATTTGTAGTCACCCAGTTGTGCTATCAAATATGAGATCTTATTCATTCTATCTAACTATATTTTTGTAGCTATTAACCATCTTCCCTCTCCTCCTTCCCAGCCTCTGGTAACCATCATTCTACTATCTCCATGAATTTAATTTTCTTAATTTTTAGCTCCCACAAATGAGTGAGAGCAGGTCAAGTTTGTCTTTCTGTGCCTGGCTTGTTTCATTTAACATAATGACCTCCAGTTCCATCCATGTTGTTGCAAATGATGGGATCTCATTCTTTTTTATGGCTGAATACCACGGTGTATGCGTACCACATTTTCTTTATCCCTTTGTCTGTTGATGGACACTTAGGTTGCTTCCAAATCTTGGCTATTGTGAATAACACTTCAATAAATGAGAATGCAGATATCTCTTCAATATACTGATTTCCTTTCTTCTGGGTATATACTAGCAGTGGGATTGCTGGATTATATGGCAGTTCTGTTTTTAGTTTTTTTTGAGGAACCTCCATACTTTTCTCCATAATGGCTGTACTAATTTACATTCCCACCAACTAATTCAAATCTGTAAATTACACCATGAGGATGTCTAAATCAAGGGGGTGATTTTTGCAGTTTCTACAAGAAAATCATTGAGTAGTTCACCTAACTTGATTGGCAAATTCAGTCAAATGACTGTACAAGAAGTTTTATATAAACGTAGTCTCATGTTAAACATTTAAATCATGTGTTACCATAAACAATTATTAAATCACTTAAAGATGTTGGAGAACTAAACAGGATATTTTTTCATGATATATGCTTTAAAAAGTTTTAATTGTGGTAAAATACACATGATATAACTTTACCATTTTAACCATTTTAAGTGTACAGTTCTCTAGTGTTAAGTATATCCACATTAATGTGTAACCAATCTCTAGGACTTATCTCATAAAACTGAAACTATACCTATTAAACAACAACCCCTCATTTTCCCTTCTCCCCAGCTTCTGGCAAACACAATTCTACCTTCTGTTTCTATAGCTGACTACTCTAGAGAGGTCATATGAATGGGATCATTCGGTATTTGTCCTTTTGGATTGGCATATTTCACTTAGCATAATGTCCTTAAGGTTCATCCATGTTGTAGCATGTGTCAGAATTGTCCTTCTTTTTAAGGCTGAATAATATTCCATTGTATGCATAGACCACATTTTGCTTATCCATTCTTCTGTTGATAGACATGTGAGTTGTTGCCATCTTTTGGCTATTGTGAACATTGCTGCTGTGAACATGATTGTACAAATATCTCTTCGCGATCTTTTCAATTCTTTGGTTATATACCCAGAAGTGGAGTTGCTGTATCATATGGTAATTCTGTAATTTTTTAAGGAGCTGCCCTATCATTGTTCAAAACTGCTGCACCATTTTACATTGCCAACAACAGGGCACAAAAATTTGAATTTCTCTGCATTCTCTACAACACTTTTCTGTTTTTTTTTTGCAAGCAGTTATTCTAATGGGTATGAGGTGGTATCTCATGGTGGTTTTAATTTGCATTTCTTTATTGATCAGTGATGTTGAGCATCTTTGACTATGCTTTTTGTACACTTATATACATTATTTGGATATCTGTCTGTTCAAGTCCATTGCCCATTTCTAAGCTGGGTTATCTTTTTGTTGTTGTCGAATTGTAGAAGGTCTTTATATATTCTGGATACTAACCCCTTGTCAGATGTTTGATTTGCAAATATTATCTCCCATTCCATAGGTTGCCTTTTCATTCCATTGACTGTGTCCTTTGATGGACAAAAGTTTTTAATTTTGATATAATTTACCTATTTTTACTTTTGTTGCCTGTGCTTTTGGTGTCATAGCCAAGAAATCATTGCCAAACTCAGTATCATGAAGATTTTCCTCTATGTTTTCTTCTCAGGCTTATATAGTTTTGGCTCTTACATTTGGGTCTTTGATCCATTTTGTGTTAATTTTTGTATATAGTGTAAGGAAAGCATCCAATTCATTATTTTTTGCATGTGGCTATCCAGTTTTCCTAGCATCATTTGTGGAAAAGACTGTTCTCCCCCTTTGAATGATCTTGGCACTCTTGTTGAAAATCATTGAACCATACATGGGAGGGAGGGTTTATTTCTGGGCTCTCTATTCAATTCCACTGATTTATATTTGTGTCTTTATGCCATAAAGGTACTATGGCTTTGTAATAAATTTGGAAATCAAGAAATGTGAGACTTCCAACTTTGTTATTCTTTTTCAAGACTGTTTTGGCTATTCAAGATCCTTTGAAATACCATACGAATTTTAGGATGATTTTTTTTTAATTTCTGTGAAAACATCCATGAGATTTTGACAAGGATTGCACTAAATGTGTAGATTGCTCTGGATAGTATGGACTTCTTAACTATATGAACATGTACTGTATTTCCATTTATTTGTATCTTCTTTAATTTCTTTCAGAAACACTTTGTAGTTTTCAGTGTACAGATCTTTTGCGTCTTGGTTAATTGAGTATTTTATTATTTTTGATTCTATTAGAAATTGTTTTCTTAGTTTCCTCTCTGACTGTTCATTTTAGTGTATGGAAATGCAACTGATTTTTTATATGTTGATTTTATATTCTGTATATTCTGCATCTTTGCTGAATTTGTTTATTAGTTCTAATAGTTTGTGGAATCTTTAGGGGTTTCTACATGTAAGATCATGACTGAGAACAGACATAATTTTACTTCTTCCTTTCTGGTTTGGATGCCTTTATGATTTTTTTTTTTGAGACAGGGTCCCACTCTGTCACCTGGCTAGAGTGCAGTGGCTCAAACATAGCTCACTTCAGCTTTGACCTTCTGAGCTCAAGTCGTCCTCCCACCTCAGCCTCCCAAGTAGCTGGGACTACAGGCGCATGCCACCATGTCCAGTTAATTTTTAAAAAAGTTTTTTATAGAGATGGGGGTCTTGCTATGTTGCCCAGGCTGGTCTTGAACTCCTGGGCTCAAGCAATCTCCCTCCCTTGGCCTCCTAAAATGTTGGGATTACAGGCTGAGCCACCGTACCTGGCCTATGATGCATTTTTAATGAAAGAAAAACAGACACCATTATTTTGCATTACAAAATATAAAATGGAAGAAATTTCACAGCCAATCAAATGGGAGTTTAGAAATGGATCCTCCTGCACTTTCCCCCACACTTCTTTCAAAGCTGCCTTCCTCTGCAAGGCTTCTGCCTCACCTCTGAGCACCCACAACCTGAGCTCTGAGCACCCACACCTCACCTCTGAGCACTATGACCCATCTGGATGGAGCTACTGCACGGTCAGCGTGGGAACATCTCTGAGGAAGATGCATTGTCTTCGTGGAGTTACCTAAAAAAACTGGGGCATGGTCTCATAACTGCCTTCACTTAGTCTAAAGATGAAGCAATTCAACAAAAGTAAATGTAAACCTCAAAACTGGACTTGGAGTTTTAAAGATCAATGGACTCTATTGTCTATTGTCTGGATGGTTTGGGGGTTTCCTAGCTCCTTTTTTTTTTTCTTTTATGGTATAGACACCTGAAGGCTCTTTGCTCAGTACTCCTCACTGCGTGGCTGACTTCCACTGCAGACGCTGTGCCGAAGGTCGGGTTCTGGCCTCTCTGTTTACACCCTTTTGGACTTGAGGCTTGCCTGTTGGTTCCCTGAAACGTTGACTCTGGATCTGGGTGCTAACCAATTCCCTTTCTTTCCAGGCTGGGGTCCTGAGACCTCACTGTAATGAGAGATTGTGACCTCTTTTCTCATGTCTCCGGCAGGCTCTGATGCCTTTTCTAGTTAAGGACCGTGTTGAACCAGGTGAAATCGCCATTTTTGTTGGCTGTTTTTGTCCTGCAAAACTGACAATTTCGTATGCTTAAATTTAATACCTTTGGAGTAGAAACTACCTATTGTTGTCCAATAGAGGAAACGAAGTTTCTTCCTGAAAGCATTTGTCTGAGCAAAACAATATTTGTTTTATCCACATTTCCCCTTCATTCACTTGTATCATTCAGGGACTTGCATGGCTGAGTCACATGTGTGGCACACTCACAGGTATGGCTCCAATCCCATCTTCACGGCACAGAGAACCAAATTCTCTCCCACCTTCCCATGGAGAGCCCTCTGTCCTCATTGTCACTGGTTCCTTTCCTCTGGATCTTTCCACCTCAATTATGTTTCTCTGAGGGTGCGATGACAAGAATAAAATGAAATGCTGTTCTTGTTCCGTTAAGTAATAAATTGCCATTTCTTCCATTTTCTCTTTGACTAAAAATGTATTAGCTGTATTATTATTTTTTAAATAGAGACAATGTCTCAATATGTTGCCCAGGCTGGCCTTGAACTCCTGAGCTCGAGTGATCCTCTCGCCTCGGCCTCCCAAAGTGCTAGGATTACAGGTGTGAGCCACCACGCCAGGTAAAAGATGTATTAGCTTTAAACAAAGTTAAAATTTCTTCACAGTTGTGTAAAAATCACAGAAGAATGCAACATGTCCTCTAAGTGTCAGCCTGTGTGGAGCTGAAAAAACAGCCGAGTCCTTTGTTCACTGTCTTAGGAGTCTTTGGGATTTCTGTTGATCAACAGACTTGCATAAACAGTTTGCCATGATAACAGGGCCTCTGCACATGATGTAAGGATGTTGCCCCCTTTCCCCCCCACAGCCAGTGCCGGCCCAACTCATAAAAGCTCAAAGACCCAGTGAGACCAGCCTCAATCAGATCAGCCCATCCACGAGTTGGGGTTGTTGTTATATATATTTATGCTCCATCTCACTGCCAAAAAGGGATTTGGGGTGAATTATAGAAATTGATACAACAGGGGCTGGGCGCGGTGGCTCACGCCCAGCACTTTGGGAGAGGCAGGTGGGCGGATCACAAGGTTAGGAGATTGAGACTATCCTGGCTAACATGGTAAAACCCCGTCTCTACTAAAAATACAAAAATTAGCTGGGTGTGGTAGCGTGTGCCTGTAATCCCAGCTACTAGGAAGGCTGAGGCAGGAGAATTGCTTGAACCTGGGAGGTGGAGGTTGCAGTGAGCCGAGATCACGCCACAGCACTCCAGCCTAGTGACAGAGCAAGACTGTCTCGAAAAGAAAGAAAGGAAAGAAAGAGAGAGAGAGAGGAAGGAAGGAAGGAAGGAAGGAAGGAAGGAAGGAAGGAAGGAAGGAGGAAAGACAGACAACAAAATAAAAATAAAATAAGCAACGAAGTGGAGGAAGAAGAGGAGAATTAAGGTAAGAAATTAAGATGAAGTCATTTGTTTCTTTTTGCCTATTCATATTTTGAGTTTTCTCTTTTCTTATTGATTTGTAGGAGTTACTTGTATATTCTAGATCCGTGCTAATATGTTAGCCACTAGTCCTATGTGGCTATTGAAATTAATTAGGCTGGGCGTGGTGGCTCACACCTGTAATCCCAGCACTTTGGGAGGCCAAGGTAGGTGGAGTGCTTGAGCTCAGGAGTTCAGGACCAGCCTGGGAAACATGGCAAGACCCCATCTCTACTAAAAATATAAAAATTAGCCAGGTGCGGTGGCACAGCTGTAATTCCAGCTACTCAGGAGGCTGAGGTGGGAGAATCACCTGAGCCCAGGAGGTCAAGGCTGCAGTGAGCTGTGATTGCACCACTACACTCCAGCCTGTGTGACAGAGACCCTATCTAAAATAATAATAATAATAATAATTAAAGTTAAATAGAATTAAAAATTTAGCCCCTCAGTCACCCTCCTCACATTTCAAGTGCTCAGTAACCACAACTATCCAGTGACCAGCATAGACCCACACCATTTCCATCATCATAGCCAGTTCTCTTGGATAGTGTTGGTCTGTATATTAATCCCTTGTCAATTTTATTCATTTCAAATATCTTCTTCCAGAAAATTGTTTCTGCTAACTTTGATTAAGATGCCTTCACTGAACAGAAATGTTTAGTTTTTTTTTTGAGATAGGATCTTGCTCTATTGCCCAGGCTGTAGTGCAGTGGTGTGACCATAGCTTACTGTAACCTTGAATTTCTGGGCTCAAGCAATCCTCCTGCCTCAGCCTCCCAAGTAGCTAGAAGTGTAGGCATGCACCACAATGCCTGGTCAATTTAAAAATTTTGTAGAGATGGTGCTTCACTGTGCTGCCAATCTTCCTACCTCAGCTCACGAGTTCTCACGAGATCTGATGGTTTAAAAGTGTGTGGTGCTTCCCCCTTTGCTGTCTCTCCTGCTCCACCATAGTAGGATGTGCCTGCTTCCCCTTCGCTTTCCACCATGATTGTAAATTTCCTGAGGCCTCCGAGCCATGCTTCCTGTACATCCTGTAGGACTATGAGTCAATTAAATCTCTTTTCTTCATAAATTACCTAGCCTCAGTTAGTTCTTTAGAGCAGTGTGACAATGGACTAACACACCATAAATGTTTAGTTTTTATATGGTTGTGTTCATCATATTTTGCCCTGTAATATGTGCATTTGGAGTCTTGTTTAAGAAATCTCTTCCCTGAAGTCTCAGAGACATTTCCCCTCACCTTTTGGTATCTGGGTTGTGGATTTCCTTCTCATATGTGGGTAGTGAATCCAATAGGACTTTGCCTTTGTTACACAGCGTGGGGCAGGGATCCAACTCTATGCTCCCCATCTAATGAGGGGGTTTCCCCATCATTGCTGTTAACAGATTCATCTACACATCCATCATCTCCCAACAGGTCTTGTGTGCCACTGCTTTCCTGTGCCCATCCAAGGTCCATGAGGGCAATTTTGGGCTCTTGCAGGCTGCATCCATCTCTTTATGTTTCCTCTGCCGGGACCAAATTGTCTTATCACTCTGACTTTGTGCAATGACTTCATGCAGGGAGAGCGCTCTATTCTCCCTCACTCTTGTGTTGCCAAATGTTCATAGCTCTTCTAGGACCTTGCTCTCTAGATTCACTTTAAAATCTATCTTTTTGAGTTTCTCAAAATGTGTATAGAAAATCAGCAGTCACTCACTAATGAAATACTCTCCTTTAAGTGAAAAATAATATATGTGCTGTGAAGCTCTGTGATCTACTTTAAACCTAGGAATGAAGCTCCAAGTGTTAACGGTGATTTAAAATCCATTCCATTGAGTTTCGGTTTGTCTGGGGCATCAGTAAATGCTCATTTCCAAAAGTGCTTTGCCTTTGAAGGCTACTAAGGCATGCAGTGTGTTGCCATGGCAACGGTTACTTTTAGTTAGTACTTTTTATAGATTAAAGTGTTACACCCTGGAGTCTATTCATATAAATGCATAAATCTTAAGACAGTATGGTACTTCATTTAATGTAGATATTTAATGGAACAGAGTCAGACTTAACTGACCAGAAATGGAAAATTTTCAACACCTATATTTGATATGGACATGCAGTGTTACCAAAAATATAACATTTTCATTACTTTTTTTTTTTACAAAATATAAATTAACCTTGCTATCCATTTAACTTGGTCAATATTTAATAAATTGTGGTTGAAATGTATGTGTCTGTCAGAAATTTGCACATATCACTTTGTTTTCTACTCTAGAGTAAAATCCCCAATTATTGTGAGGATTCAGAAGATTTGGAGAACAGGATGTTTCCCAATCAAATGGAGGAGAAGTCAGTGGAGCCCTGGGTAGGAACGAATATATGGGCCTGGGCTTGGATATTGGCAGTGACTCTTATTAGCTGTGTGGCCTTGAACTTCAGTTTCCCCAGTCATAAAATGGAGATCATCACATCTACTTTGCACAGCAGTTATGAAGATTAACTGTATCTTCAGTGAGTGATATCTATGATTAAAAAATGACTAGATAATGATTTCAAGTCAATATTTAAGACAGAAAGAGAGGGTGGAAATATCAAGTACAAAAGTGCTGAGGAAAGTCAATAGTAAATGATCCTGGTGGATGGGAGGTCTCAGAGACAGGGGAACTGGGCACCGCTTCCACGCACATGAGAGGAGAAGGACACAGAGGCAGAGATCAGCAGAGCAGTGGGCATGGAAGAGGGACCATGGGGTTGGCTGGGTGAGGCTTGGCCGGGAAAGACAAAGGGGTGGCAGTAGGAGCCCCCAAGGGTGGGCTGAGAGCTCTGTGCCTTACACAAAGAGTGACCCTGAACTGTGCCTTATACAGAGGTGACAAGAAGTGTTTTAGAAGGGAGACCTGACAAGCAAAGGGGCACATGGAGACAAGCATGAGGGCTGGATGTGTCCCTGGCCTGAGGACAGCAAGGCCTGAACCCAGGAGGGGTGTGGAGAGTGGGATGAAGATGAGAATCTCACAGTCATAAAGAAGACGATATAGGGATTAGCTCTACTGGAAACAGGAGTGGAAAGAGCCAAAATGGTTTCCGAAGCTTTGATCTCTTCTGATGAACAATTGCTCAAAGCAACAATACTAACAATAACAAAACAGTCATCCCTTGGCATCTGGGGGGTATTGGTTCCAGGACTCAGTTTCTTGCCATGTGACCCTCTCCAGCTTGCTTTGTCAAAGAAAGCATGTGAAAAGAGTCTGAACAAGATGGAAGTCACTGTCTTTTATAATCTAATTTCCAAAGTGGCATCCATTACCCTTGCTGTGTTTTATTCATTAAAACCAAGTCACTGAGTCCAGCCCATATACACAAGGAGAAGGAACTACACACGGGCATGAAGACAAGGAGACAGGGATCGCTGGGAGCCATGCTGGAAGCTGCCTACCATACTAGGGGACTGGAGAAGTAGAAATACTCTTGACCAAAATAGGACAGGAGGATGGAAATCATTTAGGACCCAGATGATGAATTCAGTTATAATCATGGTGTATGAACTAATGGCATGGCATCAGAACTGGAATTCACAGCCATGTGAGCCACGGGAGAGCTCTAGAAAGAAGGCAAGCCATGGACATGGATTAGGAAGCATCCTGTTTTGACCATGTTCAGGACATGTATTCTTAGCTTCATTGCACATGTCTGCAAAACAAATGAGTCTGCTGCAGGGCTGTCAGACAGGGCTGTGGTTTCATCTGAAGGTTCAACAAGAAAAGGATTTACTTCCAACCTCACTCACATGGTTGTTGGCAGGATTCAGTTCTTTGCAAGATGTTAGGATGAGGTTCTTGATTCTTTACTAGCAGTGGCCTTGTGAGAAGTCTTGAGCTGGATAACCCAACTCAACTGTAGCTGGATACCTGACCCACAGAAACTATGAAATAATAAATGTGCTTTTCAAGCCACTAAGTTTTGGTGTGATTTGTTATGCAGCAACAGACAATTAATACACCCAGTTTCCAACTCTTTGATCCTATCAGTTACCATAAGGCACCTAGAAGTTCTCCCACCCTTCCAAGACCTCAAAATTTATGCTTTTCTGGAATTTGAGAGAAGGTAATGGGCCACTTAGGGAGAAAGCTATTGTTTGGTACGTGCCTCCAGGCACCCTTTCTCCTGCTGGACAACTGCTTCTCCAGTCTAATCCTGCTGTAGCTTTTTGCTGGGAAATAACACTCCACTCACTCTTTCACCTTGGACTTCCTGTGCTCCCAAACTTGGCTTGGGTCCAGACTGTATTCTTCTGTGTCCCTGACCTGGATTTCTATTCCAGAACCTAAGTGCTGCATGTCTAAGCTGATCTGGTCAGCAAATTTTTTATCGCTCCTGCATTTGATAGTTGCATTGTGGCATTTCTGACCTTGCATTGCACCCGCACAAATCAAAACAGCCTTGGCAGCCCTGTAAGATAATTTGATTCCTTTCCCTAGCAATATAGGGCCAGGTCCAAAGTTACCAAATCAGGGCCCCGACTGCTCCTGGCACCCAGCCCTGGCCCATGGCTTCCTGACTGATCTTCCTGACCTTTGCCTTTCCAGCTCCACCACCTCAAGGAGGCATGAACGATCTTTCAGAGGCATGTGCCAAGTTCTGTGCTTGGTCTTCCCATCCTTCCAGGGGGTGTGGGATGGGACTTGGAGTTATGCCAGCTCTTCAGGAGGGAATGTGCATGCGCCAGCTCCAAGTAGCGTTGGCAATAGGCACCGCTACTCAGTGGCACAGTGGTGACTCATGAAAGCAGTGGAGAGTGGGACATGGTGGCAGAGAATCAGTTCCCAGGCCCTGCTCAGCAATTATGAAGAAGGCTGTTAACTTGGTGCCAGGAAAATAGAGTAAAGGTCCCTTTTCCTGACTTCCAAGGACTTCCACAGACTGAGGCCAACCTGCTCGCCCAATCTGTTCTCTACTGTGAGCCCTCTGCTCTCACTATCACTTTCTAGTCTGGAAGTCAAAAAATTCTTCTCCTTCTCCTTCTTCTTCTCCTTCTTCTCCTCCTTCTCCTCCTTCTCCTTCTTCTTTCTCTTCTTCCTCTTCCTCTCCTTTCCTTCTCATTCTCATTCTTTTGTTTTTTTTTCAAAACAGGGTCTGACTCCATCACCCAGGGTGGAGTGCAGTGGTGTGGTCTCAGCTCACTGCAACCTCTGCCTCCCAGGTTCAAGCAATTCTTGTGCCTCAGCCTCCCAAGTAGCTGGGATTATAGCCGTTTGCCACCATGCCTGGCTAATTTTTTATTTTTAGTAGAAACGGGGTTTCACCGTGTTGGCCAGGCTGGTCTTGAACTCCTGACCTCAAGTGATCCACCCACCTCAGCCTCCCAAAGTGCTAGGATTACAGGCCACTGTGCCCAGCCAAAAATATTTATTATTAATAAATGGATGAGCCTTGTAGAAATTATGTAGAGCAAAAGAATCTGGATACAAAAGAGTAAATCAAAGACTGTGGGCTCCACTTAGATGAGTTTTTAGAATAGGCAAAATTCATCTAAAGTGGATAAAATAAAGGTCATACTAGTTGCTCCTGGTTAGTTACCTGGAAAGGGACATGAAGGAGCTTTCTGGAGTGATGGAAATGCTCTATATCATGATAGGGGTGTGAGTTACAGAGGTGTGTGTTTGTTAAAATAAGGCCGGGTGCGGTGGCTCACACCTATAATCCCAGCACTTTGGGAGGCCAAGGTGGGTGGATTACTTGAGGTCAGGAGTTTGAGACCAGCCTGGCCAATATGGTGAAACTCCATCTCTACTACAAATACAAAAATTAGCCGGGCTTGGTGGTGCATGACTGTAATCCTAGCCACTTGGGAGGCTGAGGCAGGAGAGTCGCTTGAACCTGGGAAGTGGAGTTTGCAGTGAGCTGACATGGTGCCACTGCACTCTAGCCTGGGTGTCGCAGGGAGACTCCATCTCAAAAATAAATAAATAAATAAAAAATAGGCCGGGCACAGTGGCTCATGCCTGTAATCCCAGCACTTTGGGAGGCCAAGACGGGTGGATCACCAGGTCAGGAGATCGAGACCATCCTGGCTAACATGGTGAAACCCCGTCTCTACTAAAAATACAAAAAAAATTAGCTGGGTGTGGTAGCACGTGCCTGTAGTCCCAGCTACTCAGGAGGCTGAGGCAGGAAAATGGCGTGAACCTGGGAGGCGGAGCTTGCAGTGAGCCCAGATTGCGTCACTGCACTCCAGCCTGGGCAACTGAGCAAGACTCAGTCTCAAAAAAAAAAAAAAAAAAAAAAATATATATATATATATATATATACTTAAATTTTGTTACTTTGTCATTATGGCATTGTGATATATGTCAATTTTACCTCCAATAAAACTGTAAAAATATTAATAGTTGAGTAAGGGCAGGGGAGTGGGGGGAGCTACAGAAGACCCTGGAATGGCAGAATGCTGAATGTTGAAGCTGGGTATTTGGCACATAGGGGTTTATTACGTTATTCTGTTTACTTTGTATATGTTTGAAAATTTCCACAATAAAGAGTCAAAAAAAATTTTATGGCGCACATATTCTGCACCAGGTCCTATGCTAAAGGGCATGCACAGGCAGACAAGGCTGCAGAATACAGAAAGAACAAAATTGAAGATGGAATTTATTTTTTTTACATTTATTTTTAGAGATGGGGTCTTGCTATGTTGCTCAAGCACGTCTTGAACTCTTGGGCCCAAGCGACCCTCCCACCTCAGCCACCCAAGTTACTGGTATTACAGCATTATTCATTGTGCCCAGCCTGAAGATTGGAAGATTTTTTTTTTTTTTTTAGATGGAGTCTTGCTCTGTCGCCCAGGCTGTAGTGCAGTGGCGTAATCTCGGCTCACTGCAAGCTCACCTTCTGGGTTCACGCCATTCTCCTGCCTCAGCCTCCCGAGTAGCTGGGACTACAGGTGCCCGCCACCACACCCGGCTAATTTTTTGTATTTTTAGTAGATACGCAGTTTTCACCACATTAGCCAGGATGGTGTCGATTTCCTGACCTCATGATCCGCCTGCCTCAGCCTCCCAAAGTTCTGGGATTTCAGGCGTGAGCCACTGCGCCCGGCCAAGATTGATTTTTTACTTACAAACATAAAGTGCATTGAAAAGGGGGAAATGTGAACTAAACGGAAAGTCATGCCAGCCCCAACATGTGGCCCCAAGAAGAGGAGAACCCTGCACCAGAAGGGAAGTCATCCAACTGCTTCTTTCATGGCTCACAACATGTCACGAGACCATCGCCAACAGAACTAAACACTGGGTGAAGCGATGTGGTTGATTTACATTCTGGCTCAAGCTCTATTCTTGAACCATCAGCCAGACATGCGACCAACACTAAGGCAATGATTTATTAGATTCACCTGGGAGCACCCAGATAAACTAAATCAGAATCCCCTGTGGCAGGGCTCGGGCATCAGTGTATTTTGATGTTCCAGATGCAATTCCAATACACAGCCAGGGCAGGAACCAGTGATCTGTGAGCTGCTCAAGTCACATTGCTTCCAGGAAGTCTCTCTTCATGCTCGCTCACAAAGAGCCTTCTTTTATCCAACACCCTAAACATTGCTAACTGACAGTCTGCTATCTAGGTATATGGGGCCTTGTACTGTTTTAAACAATTCATGCTTGTCTTCTTTCTTTCTTTATTTATTTTATTTTATTTATTTATTTTTTTGAGATGGAGTCTCGCTATGTCACCCAGGCTGGAGTGCAGTGGCGCAATCTCGGCTCACTGCAAGCTCCACCTCCCGAGTTCACGCCATTCTCCTGCCTCAGCCTCTCCGAGTAGCTGGGACTACAGGCGCCCGCCACCACGCCTGGCTAATTGTATTTTTAGTAGAGACGGGGTTTCACCGTGGTCTCGATCTCCTGACCTCATGATCCGCCCGCCGCGGCCTCCCAAAGTGCTGGGATTACAAGCGTGAGCCACCGCGCCTGGCCTCATGCTTGTCTTCTTTAATGAGGATGTGTGCACATGTGTTCTTGAGGGTAAGAATTACCTTTTACATTTTTGCATTCCCCACAACACTTTGCACTATGATGTTCAATAAACATTCAATTTTCAAATTTTTATTTAGACAACAATGAAATATTTCCTTATTATAAATTGGCTGCATTCTTTAATTCTCAGAGTACTGAACTAAATGATTAATCATTACTGGAACATGTTCTTTCATAATGAAAATATTAAAAGATTTATAAACTTAAACATAACTTTTCAGTTATTTAATTTGGGGATTTTCCAAGTCAATGTATTTCCTATTTAACAGATTTTTGTCTATATTATTTTTGCTCTCTGACCTGATGTGAATCTTTCAGATGCTGGGTTGGTTGAAGGGGAAACAGTTTTTCTAATGCAGTTACTGTGAGCTGAGCTGACTTAGGCCTTGGAGAATTACCATTCTTACCAATTGACCACAAAAGCAGATAGGAACAGTATCTACGTATTACAAACCAGAATCAAAATGACCTTCACACATGATTAGTGTGGAATTCTTTTCAGTGAAAAATGGCAACATTTAGCAGCACAGAGTGCAGTTGGCTTCAAATACTCTCTGAAGTGAAACCATTGTGTTTTCCTGGGTGACTGAGCCCAGTGCTAATGCCCATCGGAGAAGCTGCTGGGAACTGCATGCTTTGATTAAACAGAGTATTAACCACAGGCTGGCTGTTTGAACCATATCGATAAAGACAAAATTCACCCTATCTACCAAAACATTCTTTCCATGTAAGACTTAACAATGAAAATAAACACAAGCTTTAGCTGTCAACTATATATACCATGAAGAATGGCAAAACTGGTTTTTGTTAATGCTATTTTGTCTTTTAATCACTCAGTTGGCTATGAAAACTCTTGTTTACATTCCTTTACATATTGTTGAGCTTCAAGGTAATTGTGAAAGAAAATGGGGAATTAACATCACTTCCCAGAAGCCACATTTTATTTAACCTCAAAAACTTTATGTAAAAGCTTTTGTTATGAATCAAAGGCTGTCATTTCTTCCTACTGGGGTGATTTAGGAAGTTAAAGTTAGGAGTAGATGGTGCTAATGGGAATGGTAAGACTAGTAAGAGTGATTTATTCCTTGCAGAAAAAATCACTGTCAATACTACGTTGAAATAATGTGGAATTTAATAATTACCTCATAGTACCATCTAGTGGTGATATATCTCTACCCTTGTGTTAAGTGAGGACCGTAGTTTTCTGTAGCCTGAAGCCAGCAAAGCCAGGTCAGTGGTCTATTACAAACACTTTAACTGTAAGCTGTTAGAAGGGTGAGTTCACAGAGAAAATGTAAACAAAGTATTAGTAGCTCATATGACAATATTAAATTTTAAAATGTCCCTGGAATTCAGATATGTTCAGTATGGATTCTCAATAAATTGTGTTTTTAAATATTGAACAAATACTGTGATTACTTTTTTCACAATAATTACAGCAACTTGGGTAGTTTTGGGTACTACCGTAAGATTCTAAGCACTATTTTATATTTTTCCTATTCTGAACAATTGCGGTTTGTGCATTTCTTCCAGTAAATGCAGTCTGGAAAATAAATACCTTTCACATGGTACATGTTATTGGAAAACAATTGTCTTTAATGAGATTTATGGAATGTGGAGAAAAAAAATTTTTTAAGGAACTATTGCTCCTATGAAAACTTGAGAGTGTTACGGGCAATGTAGGCACTTTTAGATCAAATTCAAACATAAAAAGGCACTTACACACATTTTAAGAATACTTGTAATTATAAGCATATTTTCAGGCTTACAGGACTAAGTCTAGTTTAAACATAAACCAGATTCAATGTGAATCTCTATATATTTTTCTTGCGTCAAGTATTATTTTACAGAAGGGACACTGATTTGTTTGGCCTGTGTAAACCTAAGAATCTAGGTTTGATCTAGTAGATATCATATCTAGTAGATGTCATATCTCAACAATAAAGTAGATTTGATCTAGTAGATGTCATATCTCAACAATAAAGGGTCTGAAGAATAAATATTAATATTTAGGCCTAAGTTATTTTTTAAAATTCATAATGTGTCTGTCCTGCTTTGCTTACTGAATTAACAAATCTTTAAAGAAAACCTTCATATATTACAGTGATATGATTTATAACGCATAGTGATATGATTTATTGAATGTGAGAGAAATTCTCACACTCAGTTTTAATTTTCTTAAAAAGAAAAGATGGGAAAATGTTACAGTATTTAAATACTGAATGCTGGGCAGCGACAGTGACATGGAGAGCGGGGCCTACGGCGTGGCCAAGGCGGGCGGCTCCTTCGACCTGCGGCCCTTCCTGACGCAGCCGCAGGTGGTGGCGCGCGCCGTGTGCTTGGTGAGCCAGGGGAAGGCGGGCCCGGGGCACCCCGGGGAGCCCCCGCCGCCAGGCCCGGCGGGACCCCTAGCCCACAAGCGCGACAGGTGGCAGCGGCCGCGTCCGGGGCCTGGCGGCGAGCGGGGCCGGCGTCCAGCGTCCCGGGCCCCGCCTTCCAGCCCTCCACAGTCTTCACCTTGATCGTGTTCTCCCGCATCTATGGCGAGGGCTACAGCAACACCCACAAGTCTAAGCAGATGTACTGCGTGTTCAACCACAACGAGGATGCCTGCTGCTATGGCAGTGCCATCGGGGTGCTGGCCTTCCTGGCCTCGGCCTTCCTCTTGGTGGTCGACGCGTATTTCCCCCAGATCAGCAACCCCACTGACCGCAAGTACCTCGTCATTGGTGATCTGCTCTTCTCAGCTCTCTGGACCTTCCTGTGGTTTGTTGGTTTCTGCTTCCTCACCAACCAGTGGGCGGTCACCGACCCGGAGGACGTGCTGGTGGGGGCCGACTCTGCGAGGGCAGCCATCACCTTCAGCTTCTTTTCCATCTTCTCCTGGGGTGTGCTGGCCTCCCTGGCCTACCAGGGCTACAAGGCTGGCGTGGACGACTTCATCCAGAACTACGTCGACCCCACTCCGGACCCCAACACTGCCTACGCCTCCTACCCAGGTGCATCTGTGGACAACTACCAACAGTCACCCTTCACCCAGAATGCGGAGACCACCGAGGGCTACCAGCCGCTCCCTGTGTACTGAGTGGCGGTTAGGGTGGGAAGGGGGACAGAGAGGGCCCTCCCCTCTGCCCTGGACTTTCCCATGAGCCTCCTGGAACTGCCAGTGCCCCTCTTTCACCTGTTCCATCCTGTGCAGCTGACACACAGCTAAGGAGCCTTACAGCCTGGCGGGGGCTGGCAGAGCCACACCCCAAGTGCCTGTGCCCAGACGGCTTCAGTCAGCCGCTCACTCCTCCAGGGCACTTTCAGGAAACGGTTTTTAGCTAGTGTTTTTCCTTGCTTTTAATGACCCTAGCCCTGCCTGGAGTGGCTAGAAGCCAGCAGGCACCCATGTGCTACTGACAAGTGCCTCAGCTTCCCCCCGGCCCGGGTCAGGCCGTGGGAGCCGCTATTATCTGCGTTCTCTGCCAAAGACTCGTGGGGGCCGTCACACCTGCCCTGTGCAGCGGGGCCGGACCAGGCTTTTGTGTCTTTACTCAGGTTTGCTTCCCCTGTGCCCACTGCTGTATGATGTGGGGGCCACCACCCTGTGCCGGTGGCCTCTGGGCTGCCTCCCATGGTGTGAGGGCGGGGCTGGTGCTCATGGCACTTCCTCCTTGCTCCTACCCCTGGCAGCAGGGAAGGGCTTTGCCTGACAACACCCAGCTTTATGTAAATATTCTGCAGTTGTTACTTAGGAAGCCTGGGGAGGGGAGAGGTGCCCCATGGCTCCCAGACTCTGTCTGTGCCGAATGTATTATAAAGTCGTGGGGGAGATGCCCGGCCCTGGGATGCTGTTTGGAGCTGGAATAAATGTTTTCTCATTCAAAAAAAAAAATAGTGAATGCTTTTATAAAATAGCAGCAAAACCAAGACCAAAATGTTTCTTTAGTGTACTTTCATGCTTAATGCTGACACATAGCATTGTTTGAATTCACAATCAATTTTTTATATATACCTTTTCATTACAAAACAAATAATATTCATGGCAGAAAATGAAGAAAACCAAAAAACAAAAATAAGATAAGAAATTTCACCTGAAATCCCAACACTTAAAATGCCATTTAAAATATTTTCCCAAGTAGCCCCATTTTTTAAAATGAGCAAATTAGTTTCCCACTTAACTTCTTTCACTTAATACTAAACTGTGAATAACTTTCACAGTGTGATTTTCATTTCTGAAATTGTCCAGCTTCTAAGGCCCACTGCATGCAAGGAATTTAGCTAAAACACATAGTCCTCAAGGAGATGACAGTCTAGAAGCAGAGACAATATACACTGTAGTTAATGACAGTTAAAATGTCCTTAACAAGATTAAAAACTCCTTGGGAAAAGAATGAAATCCTCTCATTCACAGCAACATGGATGAGCCTGGAGGACATAATGCTAAGTGAAATAAACCAGGCACAGAAAGGCAAATACCCCATGATCTCTCTCATGTGGCGTCAAAAAGTTTGATCACAAAGAAGTAGAGAGCAAAACAGTGATTACCAGAGCCTGGGGAGGGGACACAGGGATGGGAAGAGGTTGGTCAATGGGCACAAAGTTACAATTAGACAGGAAGAATAAATGCTGGTGTTCCCGTCCATAGTAGGATGACTACAGCTAATAACAGTGTAGAGTATATTTCAAGTGAGCTAACGAAGAGGATCCTGAAAGTTATCACCACAAATAAATGTAAATTTTGTGGTGAATGATATGCTAACTACCCAGATTTGGTCATTATACAATGTATACATGTACTGAAACATCACACTGTAACCCATAAATGTGTACAATTATTATGTGTCAAATATAAACACTTTTTTTTTTTTGAGATGGAGTCTGGCTCTGTCGCCCAGGCTGGAGTGCAGTGGCTCAATCTCGGCTCACTGCAAGCTCTGCCTCCTGGGTTCACACCATTCTCCTGCCTCAGCCTCCCAAGTAGCTGGGACTACAGGCGCCCACCACCACACCCAGCTAATTTGTTTTTGTATTTTCAGTAGAGACGGGGTTTCGCCGTGTTAGCCAGGATGGTCTCGATCTCCTGACCTCGTGATCTGCCTGCCTTGGCCTCCCAAAGTGCTGGGATTACAGGTGTGAGCCACCGTGCCTGGCCTAAACACGTTTTTTAAAAGAACACACACAAAAAAATAAAATTCCCTGAGAACTAGCTTTATTTCTTCCATTTCTGTGGTCTCCTGGTCTCAGACTGGAATTGCTTTGTTATTAAGTGAAAACCAGCCTTCAACTGGCCAAAGCACAAAGGTAAGTCGCTGACTCATGTAACTAAACTCCCTAGGAATAGACCCAGCTTCAGGCAGAGCTGGATACAGGCTGCTCATCTGCATCATTTCGTCTGGGTGCTGCTCCTTGGCTCTTGGTTAGCTTCCTTTCTATTGGTTCCTTTTTCCTTTGCAGAGGCAAAAACAGCACACGCTTTTAGTTGGAGTCTTGCTGCCTCCTGGGATGTTCTTTACCACCATCCTGGGGATTCACTTTGACTCAATATTGGGTTGGGTTCTTTGTCTCCTTATCCTATATATTCCTCTTCTTTGATTTGCTCTCTTATTTTGGTGGCGCCTCCACTATACTAGTTTCCTGAGAGAAGGTGCCTTGGAATGAAATGTTTTGAGACTTTGTATGACCAAAACGTTTCTTTAGTTTACCCTTGTGGTTAATAGTTTTGCTGGTGTGAGAGAGACTGCCAATGGTACATATATCTTGTCCTCCTTTCTTTCCTGGGTACATGACGGGATTACCTTTGCAAAGGACTAACAGCATGTTTGCAGTTAGGTAGTCTTGTGATGAGTGTAGCCAATAAAATGAAAAAAGAAGTATGTGACCTCCAGGCCCAGGGAATTAGTAGCTTGGGTGCTACTCCAGGCTGTCTTCCCCTGCTGCAGGAGCTTTGGAGGCCACGTGTTTCAGTGCAACATCTGAAGGTGAAAAGAATCTGGATACCTGAATCACAGGAGGGAGGAGATCACCTGCCAACTTGCCTTTGCATGAACAAGAAGGAAGCATTGTTACGCTGGCCTACTGAGATGTTAGGGTTTCTTTCTTTCCTTTGTTTTAAAATTGCAACGTATCTCAGTGGAATAAATTATTCTTAGGTACATCGTTCATATAAAGAAGAATTCATGTAATCCCAGCACTTTGGGAGGCCGAGGCAGGCGGATCACAAGGTCAGGAGATCGAGACCATTTGGCTAACACAGTGAAACCCCGTCTCTAGTAAAAATACAAAAAATTAGCCAGGTGTGGTGGCAGGCACCTGTAGTCCCAGCTGCTCAGGAGGCTGAGGCAGGAGAATGGTGTGAACCCGGGAGGCGGAGCTTACAGTGAGCCAAGATTGTGCCACTGCACTCCAGCCTGGGCAACAGAGCGAGACTCTGTCTCAAAAAAAAAAAAAAAAAAATTCAAAACACTCCTGAAAGGGATACAAAGAAAAGTCAAAGAAATGGAAATCTGTAATCTTGGAAAGGAAGATTCACCACCAAAACATTATTCATAGTGGAGAGTGTTTTAATAATAAAGTTGATGCAATTCCAATAAATATCCCAACAGGATATTCTTTTTTTGTGGGAGAATGAAACAATCTGATTCTAAAGTTAATGTGGAAAGAGAAACTCTAAAGAAATATAAAGTTAAATTCAGATCTCACACCTGACTCCAGGATAAATTCTAGTTGATTAAAAAATTAAATGTAAAAAAAAAGATACCATAAAATATTAGAACAATCATACTTGTTTTGAAGCAAATGCTGGGGAGGGCATTTCTAGATACAACATAAAACTGGGGAGCCATCACAGAAGAGGTTGATAGATTCAATTATTCTAAAATAAAAAAGAAAAAATCCACATGTAAAAACCCTCCGTAAGCAAAGTCACAAGACAAACAGTAAACTGGTGAGCATTTGCAACTCAAATCACATATAAAGAATAATTTCATTGCTGTGTGTTTTAGTCCATTTGTGCTGCCATAACCTGAGATGGGTAATTTGCAATAAATAGAAATGTATTAACCCACAGTTCTGGAGGCTGGGAATTCCTGAGAGGTCAGCGTCTGACAAGGACCTTCTTGCTGCATCATCCCATGGTAGAAGGCAGAGGGCAAGAGAGAGGACAAGGGGCTGAACTCACTCTTTTATAACAACATCAATCCCACCCATGAGGGCAGAGTCCCCATGGCTTAATTACCTCTTAAAGGTCCCATCTCTTAATAATGTTACAATGGCAATTTAATTTCAAGGGTATGTGCCACCACACCCAGCAAATGTTTTTTTGGTATTTTTTGGAGAGATGGAGTTTGCCATGTTTCCCAGGCTGGTCTCAAACTCCTGGGCTGAAGTGATCCACCTGCCTGGGCCTCCCAAACTGCTAGTATTACAGATGTGAGCCATTGCACCTGGCCTTGTCTCATTTTAATGTCTCTCTGGACCTGATAATTAAAAAGACTTGCACTTCTCAGATAAAAGTGATTTTCTTTTTCTCAAAAGGATATGAACAGAGAGAAAAGAAAATGCATATGGATCTTCAAAGATGAAATGATGTTCAGTCTCACTCATAATAAGTAATTTCACACTGAAACTACAATGGGATATAATTTTTCACCCACTAGACCAACAAATATTTCAAAAACTTTTTTTTTATTATTGTACTTTAAGTTTTAAGGTACATGTGCACAATGTGCAGGTTTGTTACATATGTATCCATGTGCCATGTTGGTGTGCTGCACCCATTAGCTCGTCATTTAGCATTAGGTGTATCTCCTAATGCTATCCCTGCCCCCTCTCCCCACCCCACAACAGTCCCCGGAGTGTGATGTTCCCCTTCCTGTGTCCATGTGTTCTCATTGTTCAATTCCCACCTATGAGTGAGAACATGCAGTGTTTGGTTTTTTGTCCTTGCGATAGTTTACTGAGAATGATGATTTCCAGTTTCATCCATGTCCCTACAAAGGACATGAACTCATCGTTTTTTAGGCTGCATAGTATTCCATGGTGTATATGTGCCACATTTGATAACACATTGTATTACTGAGGATACAGGGAAACAAGAACAATCACAAATTACTTGTGGGAGTCTAAATTGTTGCAACCCTTACAGGGCACAATTTGACAACATCTATGAAACTTTTGCATGCAAATACCCTTTGAACCAGCAATTCTCTTTTAGGAATTCATCTATATTTATAGATATGTGACATGATGTGTGCACAAGTCTCTTCATGGTGACACTGTAACAGCAAAGACAAGATAAGCTAAACAGTAGTCAATAGGGGATTGCTTAAATAAATAACAATACAGCCACACAAAGAAATATTCTGTAGCTCTAAAAATGAATAAAGAAGCTCTTTATGAACAGACATGGATTCATCTCCACTGCATATTGCTCAGTGAAAACAGTGAGTTGTAGAGCGTGTCTACAATATACTACTATTTGTGGTTTTCTTAAATGATGAAAATATGTATAGCTTTTGCATGAACAAAATATCTCTAGAATGAAGTATGTACAAAAATCTGTTAATCATGACTGTTCATGGGAAGGGGACCGCATAGGAGAGAAGGTGGAAAGGAGAATTTTCACCATTTATACTTTGAAGACATTGATTTTGGGACCAAGTGAATACACTGCTTATCTAAAAATTAAAAATAGTTAAAATTTAAAAAGAAAAAGTGCAGTGGCACACGCCTGTAATCCCAGCACTTTGGGAGGCCAAGGCAGGCAGAACATCTGAGGTCAGGAGTTTCAGACTAGCCTGGCCAACGTCGTGAAACCCCGTCCCTACTAAAAATGCAAAAATTAGCCGGGCATGGTGGTGGGTGCCTATAATCCCAGCTACTCAGGAGGCTGAAGTAGGAGAATTGCTTGAACCCAGGAGGCAGAGCTTACAATGAGCCAAGATCACGCCACTGCACTCCAGCCTGGGCGACAGAGTAAGACTCCATCTCAAAAAAAAAAAAGAAAACGAAAACGTGAAGAGAACAGTTTGGGCACTTGAAACCTACCTTTCAGCATCATTGGTGATGTCTGGGGTGGTCAGTTTATAGGCCACACGTGTGAGAGTGCCACTCTGCTGTCTAGTATATTTTAGCAATTTTAGGGACACTATTGCTGTGAGGAGTGACACTGTCCCTGTCCACCATATGACAAGAGTGTAGGTTTTGGTTTCCATTTGCTAAGGTGACATTCAGCTGATATAGTCCAGAGGAAAGGAAGGAAAACGGAGCAACTCTCTTTTGATATCTTAGCTGATGACAGCCATAATTAGTGAGTAAGAAAAAATGAAAAGATTTCCAGTTGAAGATGACTGACTAAACATTAGAATTTACCCTTCCTCCCTATTTAAATCCTATTTCAGGGACCAAAGGGATATAAAATGGAGAGTAATTCTGTAGCAGCATTGGAAATTTAGAAAGGGTGCTTTTTGTGTTTTAAAAATAGATTTAGGGGGTACAAGTGAAGTTTTGTTACATGGATATATTGCATAGTGGTGAAGTCGGGGACTTTTATTGCAACTGTCACACAAATAGTGTACATGACACTCATTAGGTAATTTCTCATCCCTGAGTCGCTTCCCACCCTCCCACCTTTTGGAGTCTCCAATGTCTATTGTTTTACTCTCAATGTCCATGTGTACACATTGTTTAGCTCCACTTATAAGTGAGAATGTGCACTATTTGACTTTCTGTTTCTAAGTTATTTCACTGAAGATAATGGCCTCCAGTTCCATCCATGTTGCTCAAAAGACATGGTTTCCTTTTTTTAATGGCTGAGCAGTAGCCCATGATATAAATATATACACCACATTTTCTTTATTCAGTCTTCCATTGATGGACACTTACGTTTATTCCATGACTTTGCTATTGTGAATAATGCTGCAATGAACATACAAGTGCAGGTGTCTTTTTTATACAATGATTTCTTTTCCTTTGGGCAGATATCCACGAGTGGGATTGCTATATCAAATGGTAGTACTACTTTTATTTCTTTGAGAACTCTCCATACTGTTTTCCATAGAAATTGTACTAATTTATATTTCCACCTACAGTCTATAAGTGTTTCCCTTTCTCCACGTCCTTGCCAACATCTGTTGTTTTTTTGACTTTTCATAGCCGTTCTGCCTGGCGTAAGATTTTTGTTTGTTTTTTTGAGATGGAGTCTCACTCTGTTGCCCATGCTGGAGTGCAGTGGTGTGATCTCAGCTCACTGCAAGCTCTGCCTCCCAGGTTCATGCCATTCTCCCACCTCAGCCTCCCAAGTAGCTGGGACTACAGGCACCCACGACCACGCCCAGCTAATTTTGTTTTTCTTTTTGTATTTTTAGTAGAGACGGGGTTTCGCCGTGTTAGCCAGGATGGTCTCGATCTCCTGACCTTGTGATCTGCCTGCCTCAGCCTCCCAAAGTCCTGGGATTACAGGCATGAGCTACCGCGCCCGGCCAAGATTTTATCTCTTTGTGGTTTTACTTTGCATTTCTCTGATGATTAGTAATGTTGAACATTTTTTCATATGTTTGTTGGTCACTTGTGTATATCCTTTTGAAAAATGTTTATTCATGTCCTTTGCCCACTTTTTAATGGGGTTATTTTTTTCTTGTACAGTTGTTTGAATTCCTTGTACATTCTGAATATTAGTCCTTTGTTGGATGCATAGTCTCCAAATATTTTCTCCCTAGACTTCATAAATTACTTCAGTAAAGTTTCAGGATACAAAATCAATGGTAGAAAAATCAATAGTATTTCTATACACCTATAATAACCAAGCTGAGAACCAAACCAAGAACTCAATCCCATTTACCATAGCTACGAAAAAAATACCTAGGAAAATATTTAACCAAGGAAGTGAAAGATCTCTACAAGGAGAACTACAAAACACTGATGAAAGAAATTGTAGATGACACAAACAAATGGAAAAATATCCCATGCTCCTGGATTGGAAGAATCAATACTGTTAAAATGATCATACTGCCCAAAGCAATCTATGGATTCTATGCAATTCCTACCAAACTACTGTGTTAGTCTGTTCTCGAGTTGCTACAGATACATGAAACTGGGTAATTTTTAAACAAAAAAGGTTTAACTGGCTCACAGTTCTGCTGGCTGTACAGGAGGCATGATTCTGGTATCTTCTCAGTTTCTGGGGAGGCCTCAGGACACTTACAATCATAGTGGAAGGCAAAGGGAGAGTGAGGAGTCTCACATGGTGTGAGCAGGAACAAGAGAGAGACCGGCAAGGTGCTACACCCTTTTAAACAACCAGGTCTCATGAGCACTCACTCACTACATAGTACCAAAAGGGCATGGTACTAAACCATTCATGAGAAACTGCCCTCATGATCCAATCACTTCCCACTAGGCCTCACCTCCCACACTGGGGATTACAATTTCACATGAGATTTGGTGGGGATACAGATCCAAATACTATCAATTACCAATGTCATTTTTCACAAAATTTAAAAAAATCCTAAAATTGATATGGAACCAGGAAAGAGTCTGAATAGCCAAAGCAATCGTAAGCAAAAAGAACAAAGCTGGAGGCATCACATGACCTGACTTTAAACTACACTACAAGTGTAGAGTAACCAAAACAGCATGGTACTAGTATAAAAATAGACACATAGATCAATGGAATGGAATAGGGAACCTAGAAATAAAGCCACATACCTACAACCAACAGATCTTTAACAACATAAACAAAAATATGCAGTGGGGAAAGGACACCCTATTCAATAAATAGTGTTGAGAAAATTGGCCAGTCATATGCAGAAGAATGAAACTGGACCTATATACAAAAATTAACTCAAGATAGGATTAAAAACTTAAATATAAGGCCTGAAACTATTAAAATCTTAGAAGAAAACCTAAGAAAAACCCTTCTGGACATTGGCCTAGACAAATAATTTATGATTAAGACCTCAAAAGCAAATGCAACAAAAATGAAAAAAGAAAAACAGGACTTAAACTAACAGGCTTCTGCACAGCAAAAGAAATAATCAGCAGAGTAAAACGACAACCTACAGAACGGGAAAAATATTTGGAAGGGATGTTTTTAAGAGATCAGAAGAGACAAAACATTCTTGAAGATATAAAGTAGATGGAATCAGATTGGTGGCAGTTCTAGAATTTGGGTCCAGAATAAACCTGCTAGCATTGCTCCAAAATAAAACGAGAAATTGTACTAAAGGTTTAGGTAGTGCTAAAGAGAAAGAGAGGGCTGGGCATGGTGGCTCACGCCTGTAATCCCAGCACTTTGGAAGGGCAAGGTGGGCAGATCACCAGAGATCAGGAGTTTGAGACCAGCCTGTCCAATGTGGTGAAACCCCATCTCTACTAAAAATACACACACACACACACACACACACAATTAGCTGGGTATGGTGGCACACACCTGTAATCCCAGCTACTTGGGAGGCTTAGGCAGGAGAAGGCAGAGGTTGCAGTGAGCTGAGATCACACCACTGCACTGCAGTCTGGGTGACAGAGCGAGACTGTCTCAAAAAAAAAAAAAAGAGCGAAAGAGAGAATATTGGGGCTGGAGAATAGAATCAGTACTCTCAGGTAACAGCTGCATGGAGTGGGGACAAGGAGGATACCTACTAAGAAGCCAAGCAACTCGGAGAATCTAAATGTCAGTCTGTCTAGTCACAGGTCAACTCGTTGCTATGTCAGAAAAGCAATCAGTTCTAGAAAATTAAAAACATATTCCAAAATAAAAATCGAACAACTGTTTCACAAAAAATGGGCCTAACCGAAGATCTTATCAGAGAGCTGAAAGACTGAACAGAGGAATTCTCTTAGAATACAGTGCAAAAACAAGATGACAGGGATAAAGCCGAATAAGTCAGCAATTATAATATGACCAATGTGTAGTGCTCATAGAGTACCTGGGTTCAAATCCTGCCCAATCCTTTCTGATCTTGGGTAGGTCATGGAACCACTCAAATCCTCAGTTTCTTCAGTTGTTAACTGGGGACAACCAGAAGAACTACCTATAGGCTAGGTCTGAGCACTGTATAAAATAACATGCGTAAAGTGCTCAGGAGATTGCCTGAATTGAGGAGGACTCAATACCGCTTAGCTACGTTTCTATCACTATTAATATTACTAACGCGCCATCAGACATGCTAAAAATAAATACCTACAACAGAGTGGAGACCCTGTCACTAAAAACATAAATAAATAAGTAAATAAAATATACAACCACATTAACATTCACAAAAGTATTCTAAAATAAAATTATTCAGGAATGTTGAAAACTAAATGACAAAGGTAGTCACTTGTTTACAAAATCAGTGAAAGATGAGAAATGTGAAATAAAAAAATGGAATTTAAAGGCAAAAATATTCAATAGGACAGATTTTATATTTACACATAAGAATATGAAGACATTAGAACAGCAATGAATCTTTATGCCTGAACAACATGCTATCAAAATATATAAAGAAAAGTGAATTGATGAGTTAACAGTCAAAATGAGAGGATTTAGTAACTTTCTCAGAAAAGAACTGATTTAATAGACAAAAAGCAGTTTTAGATATTGAGATCACAGGGCTGACTCAGTAGTAATATACAGAAATTTGAACTCAGTATAGAATATACACTCTTTGTAAGTACACATATACTATCTACAAAAATTGACATAGTAATAAACCAGAAAGTCTCAATGAATTTCAAAAAGCAGAAAACACCCAGGCTAATTTTCTAACTACCATGCAATGAAACCAGACATTAGAAATAACAAAGAAATGAATATCCCCAATCAAAAAAAAAAAAAGAAAAAGAAAAAGTTATATGTATTTGGAGATAAAAACAAAGCAAAACAGAGAGGCATTCTGTTATTTATGCATAAACCAGGAAATCATGGTTGCGATTGCCAACAGTTTATACAGGGACACGGGCTCAGTGTAGTAAAGCCAGCAGGGTGTGGCCAAAAAAACATAAGAAGACAAGGGAAAATAAATGAACTCTAAATGTTAGGAGACAAAGCATGGAAAGTAGAAATTTTAAAATAAAAAAGCAGAAATTGATGGAACAAACAAACAGGGCAAACAACAAAATTTGATAAGCCCCAAATCGAGTTCTTTGAAAATAGCTAATACGACTGTGAAACTACTGGCAGACTTGACCCAGAAAAAAAAGAGGAAAAGGCCGGGCGCGGTGGCTCACGCTTGTAATCCCAGCACTTTGGGAGGCCAAAGCGGGAGGATCACGAGGTCAGGAGATCGAGACCACGGTGAAACCCCGTCTCTACTAAAAATACAAAAAAAATTAGCCGGGCATGGTGGTGGGCGCCTGTAGTCCCAGCTACTTGGAGAGGCTGAGGCAGGAGAATGGCGTGAACCCGGGAGGCGGAGCTTGCAATGAGCCGAGATGGCGCCACTGCACTCCAGCCTGGGCGACAGAGCGAGACTCCGTCTCAAAAAAAAAAAAAAAAAAAAGGAAGAATTAGAAAAGAAATATAACTATAAATAGGGAAGAGATTTAAAACTTGTAATCAACTCTATAGAAATAAATTGGAAATTGTGTAAGAAATGAATATTTTTATAAAACTGTAAATTACTACAATTAACGAAAGAGTCAGAAGACCCAAATCCTTGCTGGTTCTGTTGAAGAAATTGAAAAGGTAGTCAGAGATCCGGCCCTGAAACAGGCCACAGATTCAGGTAGTGTTATGGGGGATGCTAGTGAACCTTCAAGGAGCATGTAATTCCAGTTATTCAAACTGTCAGAGCACAGGAACAGATGGAAAGTTTTCCTTCTCCTTCCAAGTCTAGCAAAATCTTGATAACAAAACTCATTTGAACGATAAGTATATGAAGTAATGCATATGTTAATTAGCTTGATTTAGCCATTCCACAGTGTCTACATATATCAAAACATCGTGTTGTACACCACAAATATATACAATTTTTATTTGTCAATTAAAAAAATAAAATAAAAAGGAAACTAATTTGCACTCAAGGGGTAGAGAGGTTTGCATGGAAATGCTTCAAAAAGGCCTGGAAATAATCCAGATGCTAGCAGGCTACCTTCTAGTGGCTGGAGAAAGAGGGCTTTCACTTTTTACCCTACACACTTCTGTACAATTTTATCTTTTTTCAATAAGTATGTATGAGTGGATTAACAATGGAATAATTGTTTAATGCATTCATTATTTTATTACTTTTTAAACCATAAGAACAGGTAGGAAGTATTATCTATATAAGGAGTTGGCAAATTTTTTTCTGTAGAGAGCAAGATAGTAAATATTTTAGTCTTTGGAGGCCATGCAGTCTGTCGCAACTACTCAACCTTGGTGGCTAGCGTGGAAGCAATCACAGACTATATGTAAATGAATGGATGTGGCTGTGTTCCGTTAAAATTTTATTTCAAAAATAGGCTGCAGGTTGGATTTGGTCCACTGCCATACTTTGCTAAATCTGATTTCTATATTAGTGGGGAAATTGGTATTTTGATATATTTTATTAAACCTCAGTCCAATATTTTATTCACTTATTTAAAAATATTTACTAAAGACTTTTATGTTCCAGGCACTGCTGTAGGAACTAGGAGTACTGGGAACATACCAGTAAATAACGCAAAGCCACTATCGTCATGGTGGTTGCAGTCTATTCTGAGAAAACAGACAACAAGCACATGCAGAACAAAAACAACAACAAAAAAACAAAAAACATGCTCAAGAGTGATAAGTGCTATAAAGAAAACAAAGCAGGACCAGGCGCGGTGGTGGGTGCCTGTAGTCCCAGCTACTCGGAGAGGCTGAGGCAGGAGAATGGCATGAACCCGGGAGGCGGAGCTTGCAGTGAGCCGAGATTGCGCCACTGCACTCCAGCCAGGGCTACAGAGCGAGACTCCGTCTCAAAAAAAAAAAAAAAAAAAAAAGAAAGAAAACAAAGCAGGATAAGAGATAGAGGGCGCTAGAGTGGGGGTTGGTACAGTTTTAGAGAGGATGGTAAGAAAAGCCTCTGGGCCGGGCGTGGTGGCTCACGCCTGTAACCCAGCACTTTGGGAGGCCGAGGCGGGCGGATCACAAGGTCAGGAGATGAGACCATTCTGGCGAACACGGTGAAACCCCGTCTCTACTAAAAACACAAAAAATTAGCCCGGGGCTGGGTGCGGTGGCTCACGCTTGTTATCCCAGCACTTTGGGAGGCCGAGGCGGGCGGATCACGAGGTCAGGAGATCGAGACCACGGTGAAACCCCGTCTCTACTAAAAATACAAAAAATTAGCCAGGCGTGGTGGCAGGCGCCTGTAGTCCCAGCTACTTGGAGAGGCTGAGGCAGGAGAATGGCGTGAACCTGGGAGGCAGAGCTTGCAGTGAGCCGAGATTGTGCCACTGCACTCCAGCCTGGGCGACAGAGCGAGACTCCGTCTCAAAAAAAAAAAAAAAAAAAATTAGCCGGGCGTGGTGGCGCGAGCCTATAGTCCCAGCTACTCTGGAGGCTGAGGCAGGAGAATCGCTCGAATCTGGCAGGCGGAGTTGCAGTGAGCCGAGATCGCACTACTGCATTCCAGCCTGGGCGACAGAGCCAGACTCCGTCTCAAAAAAAAAAAAAAAAAAAAAAAAAAAAGAAAAGAAAAGAAATGTCTCTCTGAACAGCATGTGACCATCAGGTAGTGTGAAGTCCTGAGCCAGAACCAGGAGAAGGCTGATGTGTCCACAGGGGCTGAGGGGCGGGTGATGGGGTGATGGTGGTGCAGTGATAAGAGGGAATCCAGGGTCTGGGCAGTGACTCGGAGGAAGACAACGTGGTGAGGAGTGGTAAGATGCTGAACACGGTTTGAAGGCAGAGCTGGCAGGAATACTGGTGGCTGGGATGTGGGGTGAGGGAAAGAGAAGGGTAGAGAATGATTCAAGTCTTTGGACAGAATGGCCATTTGCTAAGACCTGAGCAAGTAGTGGGTTTGGCGGGGCGCTAGTTCTGAGTTTTTTTTTGAAGATGGTGTCTCATTCTTGTTGTCCAGGCTGGAGTGCGATGGCGTTATCTCTGCGCACTGCAACCTCCGCCTTCAGGGTTCAAGCGATTCTCCTGCCTCACCCTTCCAAATAGCTGGAATTACCGGCGTCCACCACCACGCCCGGCTACTGTTTTGTATTTTTTTAGTAGAGACGGATTTTCACCATGTTGGCCAGGCTGGTCTTGAACTCCTGACCTCAGGTGATCCACCCTCCTCGGCCTCCCAAAGTGCTGGGATTACAGGCGTGAGCCACCGCCTGGTTTTGCATGTGTTGTTGGGGCTGCCTGTTAGACTGCAAGTGGCTTCTGTGAATAAGCAGTGATTGGAGGGTCTGGGGTTCAGGGAGGGGTCAGGCTGGAGAGGCAAATATGGTACTTATAGGGTAGAGGCCCATGAGATCATAAGGAAAACACTCAGAGTGTGCAGTGAAGAAGACCTGGGGCCCTGGAGCAACATAAGGATACAGGATCCAGGATTTAGAAAAAGAGAGGAAAAGCTGGGCAGGAGAGCAGGGAGGAACATGGGGAAGTGTGGGCCTTGGAACCCAAGAGAAATGTTAATGAAAGGCCAAAAGATGAGAACCAAGAAGGTTCTCACTGGCAACCTTAATGAAAGAGTGGGGTACAGAATAGGTTCAAGAAGGAATGTGATGTGAGGAAGTCAAATCCAGCACTTGGAGGCCCCAGCTTTGGGACAGAGAATTGGTCCCTGCAGAGCACGGTCTGAGGCCAGTGTGACTTTCACCTCTGCTCACTGCAGGACAACCAGAGAGCTCCATCCCAGGCTGAGCTGGGCTCTGAAATTAAAAGGTGGATTGAAAAGGTTCCTTCCCCTTTTGTGTGTATGTCGGGGTAGGAGGGGGTGGAGGGTGAGGGCTGCTGGAAGAAGGTAGGAATGAAACAAAAATGGCCAATACATTCTGATAAGCATGTACACAGGGGCCAGTGCAAGGGTATATGGAAACAGAGGAGGCTCCCATCCCATTTGCCCATGTCTGTTCGGTGGAGGACAAGGGGAGTTTGAAAATAAAATGCCCAAGAATTTAATCAAGCAAAGAGCCAGGACCCTCCATACATTGTTGCCATGATGACCATGCCCGTGTGGGTGGTAGTTTGGCCGCTTCCTATCCAAGGTGGAAGCCCCAGTGGGCAGGGGTAGGTAGGAGGCCCGTGTTTCCATCCTTAAGCTTAAGAACCAGGCCGGCCCATCTCAGGTTTGTGTCTGGGCACACGCACCCTGTGGGTGAGATGCACCAGGTCATTGTAGGCCACAGGCTCTGGAAAGGGCACAGAACACGGGGCCTGAAGCAAGTCACTTCCGCTCAGAGCCTCAGTTTCCAAGCCTGCCATTTTGGGGAACTGGGGTTCATGATACCAGGGAGTGAAAAATTCTAGGTATAATAAATGACCAGCATTTCTTTTTACTTCTCCCACACGATTCCCTTTTCAACAGATTAAATGTTTGTGAGCCGAAGCACAATGTGGGCTTCACTTCTCTCTGCGTGCTTCAGCCTTGTCCAGATGTGGCGTGTCACCTGTGTCTCCGGCAGTCACCAGCTGTCCTCCAGGCTGCTGCTGTGGGCTTCTCCTTGGTGGATCCGAGGTCCTGGATACTGTCGCCTTGGTGAATGCACAGTGATACGTGTGGGGTGGTGTAGAAGCTCCTCCGAGTTATTCTCTGCACTTACAGATTGAGTTTATCCCATGATGAAGCTCAAAATCGGTTATGCTTTTCTGTCTCCTCTGTTGTATGTCTCCTCAACGTCCGCTTCTGTGAGCGAGTAATGTTGTCTGTTTTGACAGCTGAATGAACAGAAAAAGGAGGTTTTAAAAGCAAAAGTCTGCTGTGTCCCAGTTTCCCAGTTAACTCAATTCTCTCTAGCCATTCATGGCATGGAGACAGAAAAATCACAAAGCAATAAGAGTGCATTTTCTGAAATCAGTCTCAACTGCAGACTGGGAACATGCCACTCTGAGGAACTTCCTTCCGGCCCGGCTTTTGTGACATGTCATGCGGTAGCGGTCATATTCCATCCCACCTTGTCCTCCAATGCTGAGCTCAAGGATTTGGGAAAGCACATAGTCCCACCCCGAGGTCACAGGGAGGGCTTTCACCACAGCAGATGTGTGCGCAGTTCACATGTCCTCGACAGCCGGTGGAGTCATGATTTTGATGTTAATATGGCAAAATCCATTAGGGAGAAAAACTTTCCCCCATTCATTGACTCACAACCCAAGTAGAAATTGTTTTTTGACATTATTGATATTCCTGTTCTTTCCATGAGGCATATTTGAGGCGGGCAGATCACCTGAGGTCAGGAGTTCGAGACCAGCCTGGCCAAAATGGTGAAACACCATTTTGTATTTGTCTCTATTACAAATACAAAAATTAGCTGGGTGTGGTGGTGCGTGCCTGTAATCCCAGCTACTTGGAGAGGCTGAGGCTGGAGAACTGCTTGAACCCAGGAGGCAGAGGTTGCAGTGAGCCGAGATCTTACCTCCGCACTCCAGCCTGGGTGACAGAAAAAGAGTGTCTCAAGAAAAAAGAAAAAAAAAAAAGAGCTGACATTCTAGGTGTTTAATAATACCATACTATCATATCAAGTGTGATAAAATAACAATGTGCATTTTCCACAGGACTATATTTCAAAAGAGTATGAGATTATTATATTAATTATATTTTTAGACCAAAGTTTCACTGATGCAGAAAAATCTGTAAGCTGCAGGTTGTTTTTAACAAACAAAATCGACTTTATGCACCTTGTAGGTTAACCTAACTGACATTATTGGAATTTATTCAGTAGGTAGGGAAGTTTGAACTCTACTCATGAATTCATGGCGGGATATATTAATATTAGGGAGCATGCGGGGAAGTACGCAGACATTGTTAGCAATAAGCAGTGAACACACAGGGAGTGGTGATATAAAGATAAACCAATACAGACAGAATGTCCAGATATGGCCCCAGCAGGGCATGTTTTCCACGTTTCCTAGCAGGGTTGGGAGTTCCCTATTTAGATTTTCAGACCAGAAAAGGGTAATGAAGTCAGAGAGATTAGCCTGGGCAGAAAGGGAAGAATGGACCAGGGGCCATCCATTCTTCCCTGTGCTGGTGAGAGCACAGGTCATGGCTACAGAGAGGGGGGTCAACCTAAGGATGCCGGCAGGGTTGGCTGTAACAGTTCCTTGGGAAATGGAAGCATAGGAATATTGCTGGCTTAGTTTTAAGCCCAGAAGAGGAAATAGCTCTGGAACTTAGGCTGGGGGATGTGGGCAGAAGGGACTCAGGTCTTTATTCCTAGACTAATCCAGTACATATCTTACCCCACGGGCACCTGTATCAACAGACTCTGAAGGAAAGGTTGGCAGCAGACATGGACCTTGAAAATGCCGGAAAAAGAGAAGGTGCTGATCCTCCCCAGGAATCAGAAGACCAAAAGCCTTAGAAACTCAAAGAAAGAAAGCTATAGCGGGGGGCTACTTTGGATCCCAGACTTCAGCTCTCAGGGCCAACATAGAGCTATGATTTGAGGACTGTTCTTTCCATCTGTATTAGTTAGAATTCCTCCAGAGAAAGACAACCAACAGAATACAAACACACACACACACACACACACAAAGATATTGAGATAAACATCTCAGTATATATGTGTGTATATTTATATACACATATAAAATTTAATGAAATGTATTTTAATGAATTGGCTTAAGAGACTGTGGAGCAGTAGTAGATCCAAACTACGCAGGGTTGACCAGCAGACTGGAGACCCAGGGAAGAGTTACAGTTAGATTCCAAATGCAGTCTGTTGGCAGAATTCCTTCTTTCTTAGGAAGGGTTAGTCTCTGTTCTATTGTCTTTAACTGATTGGATGAGATCCCCCACATTTTGAATGGTAATCTGCTTTTACTCAAAGTTCACCAATTAATTAATTTAATTATTTATTTGAGATGGAGTTTTGCCCTGTCGCCCAGGCTGTATTGCAGCAGCGTGATCTCAGCTCACTGCAACCTCCACCTCCCGGGTTCAAGAGATTCCCCTGCCTTAGCCTCCTGAGTAGCTGGGATTACAGGCGTGTGCCACCATGCCTGGATAATTTTTTTGTATTTTTAGTAGAGACGGGATTTCACCATGTTGGCCAGGCTGGTCTTGAACTGCTGACCTCTGGCTATACACCTGCCTCGGCCTCCCAAAGTGCTGGGATTACAGGCATGAGCCACTGTGCCCAGCCCAAAGTTCACGAATTTAAATGTTAATTTCATCCAAAAAAAAAAAAAAAAAAAGACAGAAACATCCAGAATAATGTTTGACCAAAGATCTGGGCACTGACCTGGCCAAATTGACACACAAAATTAATTATCACACCATTTTAACACTGTCCCTGGGTAAAGGACTAAAAAAGAAAAGACAGAAGAAAGAAAGAGCTAGGACCCAGGGATAGGTCGGATGTATCAAGGAATAAGAATCAAGATACTGTGTTTCCACAAAACACAAGAAAGAAAGTAAAAATCTAGAAAGATCTGCAGCACTGTTTAATTCAGTGCATGTGCCTCAGGTATTTCTGGGGGCTAGTTGGGGGCCAGTCCCAGGCAAACTGAAGGTGCGGAAGTAGTGGTGGGATTAGCTTAGTCAGCAGGCCTGGTACGCATGGACTAGTTGCATAAAGTACTGGAAGCCTTGGACCTGATGGTTGTCTTCAGAGTGAAAAAGGAGGTAAGCAGAAAAATGCAGTCTACAAGCTGCTGAGTCAGTTACCACTTAGCATGACTCGAGTGCCAAAGATATGCCAGGCATAGAGTAGTCTGGGGCACAGAAGAATGGATCAGAGGAGGTTACAGGTTTTTGTGCATTTAATCCTTACCACAAATTTATGAGACAGGTGCTGTTCATTATCTTCATTTTCCAGATGAGAATCTAAGGCATAGAAAGGTTTAGCAGTTTGCCCAGGGCTGCACAGTACTTGTGATGCTTAATTTTGTCTTAACTTAGCCAAGCTGTGGTGCCCAGTTGTTTGGTCAAACATCAGCCTACATGTTGCTATGAAAGTATTTTTTTAGATGTGATGAACTTTTTTTTTTTTGTATTGAGACAGAGTTTCGCTCTTGTGACCCACACTGGAGTGTAATGGAATGATCTTGGCTCACTGCAACCTCTGCCTCCTGAGTTCAAGCGATTCTCCTTCCTTAGCCTCCCGAGTAGCTAGGATTATAGGTGCCCACCACCACACCTGGCTAATTTTTTTGTATTTTTAGTAGGGACAGGGTTTCACCATGTTGGTCAGGCTGCTCTCAAACTCCTGACCTCAGGCGATCCACCCGCCTCAGCCTCCCAAAATGCTGGGATTACAGGTGTGAGTAATCATGCCTGGCCAGATGTGATGAACATTTGTATCAGTAGACTTCGAGTAATACCTATTTCCCTTCATAATGTGCGTGGGCCTCATTCAGTCAGTAGAAGGCCTTAAGAGCAAAGACTGAGGTTTCCTGAGGAAGAAGGAATTATCTTTAAAACTATCACATGGAAACTCTGCCTAAGTTTCTAGTCTCCTGCCCCATGGCATTCACATTCAAGACTGACTGCAGCATTGACTCTTACCTGAATTTCCAGCCTGTCAGCTTTCCCTATGAATTCTGGACTTGCCAGTCCCCATAGTTGTGTGAGCCAATTCCTTAAAATAGATCTATTTCTCTCAGCATGCGTGCATGTTATAGTTACATATAAATGAGGCTCTGTCTGTCTCTCCATACTGAAAGCAGGAAGTAGAAGAGGAAAAGAAACAGAAATCACATTTTTGTCAAATCCCAGAGGCACCTGCAGTCCAGAATCTTGTATTAGGAAGGGCAGTGGGTGATGGGGTACACCTTACCTCTTGGATGGGGCTGTCAGGACTTCATGTCTCCATGGAGGGGGCCCACCCCAGAACCATCAGCTCAGCCCCAGCCAGCAAAAGCCTCCTGGCTCTTCAGGAACCTGCCATCACAGGGAACCCAAGTCCACCCACATCAGGCTCAAGGACCTTGGAGGGCTTTGTCCTGAGATTACATTGGTCTCTATCCAGCAAAAGAAAAGTTGGAAAGCAGTCTGTGTGCTTTCTAAATGAATACACTGTGATAATGGGGGACCCAAGTACATGTTTCTAATAACGAGCCTGATTAAAGGTAAAATTAATTATATATGCTATTTAAACATAGTAAATGTTGACTTGTGTATTATATTTTTTTTACAATACTTACTGATGGTTGTGCCTTGGACACTTATACGCCATAAGCAAGTTAAAGAAAACAAATGTCTTACATACCAACTATTGACATTCCATTCATGCCTTTATTTTTTTATTGTTTATTTTTATTTTTTCTTGAGACACAGTCTTGCTGTGTTGCCTAGGCTGGAGTGCAGTGGCGCAATCTCAGCTCATTGCAACTTCCGCCTCTCAGGTTCAAGCAATTCTCCTGCCTCCACCTCCTGAGTAGCTGGCATTACAGGCTCCCACCACCACACCCACCTAATTTTTGTATTTTTAGTAGAGATGGGGCTTCACCATGTTGGCCAGGCTGATCTCAAACTCCTGACCTCAAGCGATCTGCCCACCTTGGCCTCCCAAAGGGTTGGGATTACAGCATGAGCCACCATGCCCAGCCTCCATTCATGCCTCTAGAGGTGCGAAGGACACTGCATGGAGTAGGGACCATTTGGATCATTGCTTTGTGTTCTCATTTTATGCAAATTCTTCCTATCAGACAGTCTGTACCTGCCAGGAATAGCCATGAAGGCTTACCGCAGTTCAAGTTTTACTCTAGCCCACAAAACACGTAATTTAGGAGCCAAAAGAGAAGCTGGAGGCCATTTATGTTGGAGCAACTTCAGAATGTCTCACCAGGAATTAAGACTATTTTTTTTCCTCTTGGAGAAGCATTAGCACACATTTTAGAGAATGACTGCTTAATTTATAACCTCTTACTCATATTTTAGAAGTTTACTACTGAAGGGCAGAGTTATTTGAAATGTTCTGAATGAGTTGCATCATCTTGTTTTAGGCTCCAACAAAGAACAAAAACTAAGAACAGACACCAGGCACACACTTCAACAGCATCAAGTGCCCACAGTCAAATGGAGGCCTCCAAATCCCATTCTTCTCATACTGTGGAACAACCAAAAAAATCACACAGTGGCCTAAGTATGTCCTAGAAAATATTAGCATCAGCAAAACGACCTGTAAGTAGCCAAAGGAAGCAGTGGAACAAGAACTACGAGGAGAGGAAGAAAATGAAAAGTAAAAAGACTGGCCTTTTTAAAGACTGCAAACACACCGAGAATGTTAACATACTTGTTACATAATTGGAGACTTTATTCTTGATCTTCAGTGTCAAAGGCACTGCTAGGATCGGGTTGAGTTCCAACCCTTGCTTTTTCTTCTGCAGCAGATGCATCTTGTAAGATCCTATGCGTTTGTTCTGCATTGTAGCACAAATGGGTATCACATTTCTGGCAAGCTCACCCACTGGTTGCTTTTCTTTTTTAAAGTTATAACAATATGTTGCTGGAGATTTAGCTATCCCAAATTGTATATAAAAGAACAAACATTATTCAGTTTACATTTCTCTAAACAAACATCCATTCATTCATTGAAAAATAAATCATTACCAGTTGTTCAAAATAAATAAGTGCGGCCGGGCGCGGTGGCTCATGCTTGTAATCCCAGCACTTTGTGAGGCCGAGACAGGCGGATCACGAGGTCAGGAGATAGAGACCACGATGAAACCCCGTCTCTACTAAAAATACAAAAAAATTAGCCAGGCATGGTGGCGGGCACCTGTAGTCCCAGCTACTTGGAGAGGCTGAGGCAGGAGAATGGTTTGAACCCGGGAGGCGGAGCTTGCAGTGAGCTGAGATTGCGCCACTGCACTCCAGCCTGGGCGACAGAGTGAGACACCGTCTCAAAATAAATAAATAAATAAATAAATAAATAAATAAATAAATAAATGCTTGTCTCGGCTAGGAATAGAGTGGCCCTTTTTCAAAAGTGCATGCTGCTATTTTTCTGAACACGGGGCTTTGAGAGGAAATACCCACATTCTTTGCAATATTTAAAAAAGGGCTTCATGGAATCAGGGGAAGAAGGAAAAGGAGCCACCAGAATCCCTTTCAAATATGGCTTCTTCCTGAGCCTCTGACTGATGATGCGCACGACTTCCCCATCTTGGGCTTGGGTTTGGGTTTGGGCTCGGTCCCTCTTGAGCTTGGGAGCCAGAGTCAGAGGGGGTTCTGGCTGACTTCTAAGACTCACCAGTTGAACTCATCTTGCTCTTCCTCGGGATCTGACCATGATTTCTGCCTCTGCCTGGACAGCACCTTCACCGCACACCTGGTTGAACACTTCTGCTACTTGGTTCCCTCGTAGGCCTTTCCACCCTGCTTCCCATCAGGCCCCAGCAAAGAGCTGACAGCACATGGATTGAAACCTTCTGTGGGTCCCCTTTAACTCTCAAAGCCCGCCCCACGCACCTCTTCACCCACCCCTGCCCATACCACCCGCCACCTTTGTTCACGTCTTCTGCTCCTTCAGCTCCCCTGAAGGCGGCGTCCATCCTCCCATCATCATGTAGTCAGTGCCAGCCCTGTGCCTGCTGGTTGTAAACACATAATCATGCAGTCACATTAAATCACGTCACTGTGGAAAAGCCCACCCCAAGAGATGAGCTATGAGAAAGATGGTTTGGGGGCCGCTTTCCCTGAGCTTTCCTGGTATGTTCACACTTCAATTTCCCTTCTAGCTCTAGCTCTTGCTCGTCTTCCCAATGGGAGAAGGTCAGGAACAAAAGAAATGTGGTGGCCACTTTAAGAGGTGGGAAATGCTGTAGGGATGAGCCTCCTGCCCTACTCCCCAGTCCCTGGGAGGTGGCTCTTCCCCTGTAATCAGAGGTGCCAGTCATTCTTTTTACGGTACAAGTGACCTGTTGCAACAACCATTATTGTCCACAAACAACATTAAAATGTGGATATAAAACATGAAGAGACAGTATAGGACTTCCAGGCCCCACGAATATCACTAGTGATGATAGCGAAATACGAGTTCTTGCCTTCAGCTTTGTGCTGAATTGATAATCCTGCCTTCTACGGAGCACTCTGCAGCCATACTGCTAACTTGGAACTTTCTTGCTGTGCTACCCTAGGATGCAGTTATTTAATAGTCTGTGTTTCTAATCACGGCAGCTGGTTGTTTTTGTATCACAAGAGCTATAAGACTTCCTCAGAATTTATATGAGCCGAGTCTACCCCATACAGTGAGAGGAAATGGATTTCTTTCTGAAGTTGGATGTCATTATAGCCGATCATAAATCAGCCTCTTTGGGGGCACCCACAAAGGGTGAGCCCCATTGAGCACAGATGGATCACCCAGTGCTGGGAGGGACTTGAGCCTTTGCAAAGTACTTGCTTTGTAGCCTGGGATTGATTATTACCCAGGGAATTACTTAAAAACATGAGTCTGAAAGTCTACATTCTGACCACTGGTATGACATTCAGATAGCAAAAGAACTTGAACATTTTCAATTTTTCTTTTTTTCTCTTTCTTTCTTTCTTTCTTTCTTTCTTTCTTTCTTTCTTTCTTTTTCTTTCTTTCTTTCCTTCCTTCCTTCCTTTCTTTTCTTTTCTTTTTTTGAGACACAGGTATTATAAGGTATTATAATAATAATACATTATTATTATTATTTTTGAGACACAGCTTCGCTCTTATCACTCAGGCTGGAGTGCAATGGCACGATCTCAGCTCACTGCAACCTCCACCTCCTGGGTTCAAGTGATTCTCCTGCCTCAGCCTCTCGAGTAGCTGGGATTACAGGCACCTGCCACCATGCCTGGCTAATTTTTATTTTAATAGAGATGGGGTTTCACCATGTTGGCCAGGCTGGTCTCAAACTCCTGACCTCAGGTGATCTGCCCACCTCAGCCTCCCAGAGTGTTGGGATTACAGGCGTGAGCACCACGCCCAGCCTAGAATTTTATTTTTCAAAAAAAAAAAAAAAAAAATCTCAAAAACGATCTCTCCAGTTAAACTCTGATAATATAATTGCTGTATCTTTTTTATAATTACAACTTTTAAGTCGTTTTAGATTCTCATGGAAGTTGCAAAATCATGTAGCTTTCATTCAGCTACATGGATGAATAAATACTTCTCAGAAAAAGATTGTATTACATGACAGCCTAAAGTAACATAAGAAGCCATTCATAAATATTCATTTTCACCAACTTGACTTTTTCAGGGGATTGATCATTTTATTCAATGTTATGGGGGCTGTGGAATGGAAGGGTTTATAATTAATCCATAATTTGCCACAACTATCCTAAAAGCCAAGGGCAAATTTTCCAGAGACAAACCTTAAAATATATGATTTCAATATATTGTAAAATATAAAAGCTTAACTGTATTACAAAAGCTTAAAATATAAGCCTGGGCCCTTATGGTTCTGTCTTCGAGAAATGTAGGCAAATGAAGACCAGCAACAAAATGCTACTTCAAAATAGTTCAAATCCTTTTCTTGCAATTCTCTAAAACCTGAATAGGTCCACATGCACACAGGCCATGGTATCACAAAATAGGAATCCCCTGTTCTTGCATCTGTCCCCGTTACTCCTGTGACTTTCCCAGAACATCCGCTGCAGTTACCTTCCCCAAACCCTTCTCTTCTGACCAGCCCTGTTCACCTTTTCTCTCTCGCACTCTTCTTTCCCTCCCCCACTCTTCATTTCTTTATGACATTGGCCAACCCAAACCCTCTCCTAGCAAGAAAGAATCCTTTCTCTTGAGAAGGAAGGAGGTTGGGAAATTAGAACAGGCAATTATAGATCTCTCTTTGGAAGGCTGGGAGAAGAGAAACAGCTGAGAAGACTTCCATGCCAATTTTTTTTTTTTTTTTTTGAGACAGAGTCTCACTCTGTTGCCGAGGCTGGAGTGCAGTGGCACCACCTTGGCTAACTGCAACCTCCGCCTCCCAGGCTCAAGCCATTCTACTGCCTCAGCCACTCGGGTAGCTGGGACTATAGGCATGTGCCACTACGCCCAGCTGATTTTTTTGTATTTTTAGCAGAGAGAGGGTTTCACCATGTTAGTCAAGCTGGTCTCAAACTCCTGACCTCAAATGATCCACCCGCCTCGGCCTCCCAAACTGCTGGGATTACAGGCATGAGCCACCGCACCCTGCCCCATGCCAATTTTTTAATATTTAAATATTTATATATAGTTGAGTAGTTTTCAGCATATTCACAGATGTGTGCAAACATCATAATCTAATCTCAGAACATTTTCATTATCTCAAAAAGAAGTACTGTATCTGTCAGTAGTCACTTCCCATTCCCCCACTACTTCTGGTCCTGGCAACCACTAATCTACTTTGTCTCTGTGGATTTTCCTGTTATGGACATTTCATAAGAACGGAAACCTACAGATGTACGTTTTGTGATGGGCTTCTTTCTCTTAGCATAAAGTTTTAAAGGTTCATCTGTGTTGTAGCATGCATCAGTAATTCATTTTTTACCATAAAATAATATTCTGTTGTGCAGAGAGACCACATTTTGTTTATCCGTCTGGTTGATGGGCAATTGGGTTGTTTCTACTTTTTGGCTATTATGAATAATGCTGCTATGAACCTTCTTAGACCAGTTTTTCATGGACACATTTTCATTTATCTTGAGTTTATAACTAAGAATGGAGTTGGTAGATCATACGTCAACTCTAGCGTTTTGAAGAACCATGATCATTTTTGTGCCTCTATGTGCAGAATGAAAGCTAAGTCCAGCTTCCTTAACCTATTAATATTTTATGTCTTGCACTTAAAAATCTCATTAAAACAAGAAAGATATAAATATTTCTACTAGATGATTAGAAATCATCCCTCAGGTTGTGTCAGGAGCTGTGCACGGTTTTATTGGGCATCACAGATGCTTACTTCTATATCACGAGATTTTAGAGAGAAGCATTGGACATTTTTATTAAAGTAAAAATCAATGCAGGGTTGAAACTCATGATTACATAAAGTGGCTGGGTACCTGATATTTTGGTTAGATCATAATTAAGCTTACTACTTTTTAGAGCAAACTATGTCCTTACCTTTGTAATAAAGAAAAAAGCAGGTGAGTAGGTAAGGGCAGAATTCATCCAGATGAGAGCAGAAAGCACAGAAGGCACCTGCACCTTTGAAAAGGAGCTTCAGGAGAAAAGCCTCCACTCTCTTGGGACAGCAATCCTGAGGGAGGATCTCCAGGTATTCCTTTAAGGAGAACAGCCATTGGACGCCAAGTGTGGGAGCGCCTGACCCACAGTGAATTCCTTCAGGATCTTCTCTTTATAACTCATCAGTATCTGAGAGCCACTTGTTCCTCTTCTCCTTTTCTCACTGTGTTCTTGTCTCACTGTCATAAAACCAAGACTTGCTCTTCTCTCAAACATCCCAGTGTGTGGAGAACTCGGGAAATATCTCCCTCCTGGGGCTTGCTGCTCTGTGCTCTCCACGGGCAATGTCCACACTGCACGGACACCTGTAAGCAAAACCATACTGCCACCTGGAATTATTACAGATCTGTGGGAGGAAGGGAGGCTTCCGATTAAAGCCAGGAGCCGCACAATGCTGACCGTCCTGTCTCAAGACAATTGTGCTGCACTAATCAACCCCTTGCCGCAGCAAACTTCAAAAGACGAAAAGAGATGCAGTCTGGCTGACCCCTGGTCAATTTAAATCCCTCCTTTATCCCCAAATAATCATTTCCCCAGCTCCACACACCCTCAAATGATGATTTTCAACATTATGAATATAACAGGCTCACAGTCTGAATTCAATGGTCTCATCATAAGGCAGGAAGCCCTGTTAGGAACTGTGCTGCTCTCCTATCCCTGCACTTCCCACCACATAGTTCGGGGTTAGGCAGGGAATTGCAGTAAAGCTATACACAGTAAAGAAAAGTTGGTGTGTGTGTGTGTGTGTGTGTGTGTGTGTGTGTGTTGTTTGTTTTTTGAGACAGAGTTTCGCTCTATTGCCCAGGCTGGAGTGCAGTGGAATGATCTCAGCTCACTGCAAACTCTGCCTCCTGGGTTCAAGTGATTCTCCTGCCTCAGCCTCCCGAGTAGCTGGGATTACAGGTGCATGCCGCCACAGCCAGCTAATTTTTGTATTATTAGTAGAGATGGGGTTTCACGATGTTGGCCAGGCTGGTCTTGAACCCCCGACCTCAGGTGATCCACCCACCTTGACCTCCCAAAGTCCTGGGATTACAGGTGTGAGCCATCTTGCCCGGCCAGCATTTCAGTTTTATTAAACTGTCTATTGCATGCCAGTTCTTAGTAGCACAGTCTCTTTTTTTGTTTTGGAAACTCAAAAGCTTCTAAGTGATCACCTGGTTAAATAATGCCATCCCATAAATGACCCCTGTCTTCTGATCCACGTCTGGTGTCCACTTAATTAAACCAGATTAGAAAAAGGGATTATTGCCAGCTCAGGGAGGCTGCTGCCACAGACAATGCCTCACTGCGGATTGTGCAGATATAATACGATTGCTCCAAGCCAGCCTTCATGTTTACACCTGCCTGGAAGCTCTCAGGCCCTGGAGTAACCTCAGGACACTCCTGGCCCTGTCTGCGGGTAACCGGTTCTTCTCTCAGATGTGCGGTCTGTGCTGTTCCTCCCCATCTGCCAGTACAAATAAGGTGTGGCACCTGGGCCCTTCTCCCACTCACATCGCCGTTTCCTCTCTCTAAAAGTCACCTTAAGACCATGCGGGTAAAGAGGAGTGACTTAAAGGAGCTCAAATACATCTCACTTTTTTCCAGTTGGGAAATTGGCAAAAAGTTCTGTGGTTATGGTAATATTCTTGCCAGTTTATAGAAGCAATTAGATCTTTTTCTATAGCATCTGTGTGGAAGATTTCCTTTTCAGGAAATCGAAACTCCTTTGAGTGGTCTGATAATGGTAACCATAAGAAAATAATTTTCCTGGAATTGCTTCTGACCTCACTGTGAACTGGAGAGTATAACTTTGTGTCACTATACTCCATTTCATTAACCGTGTGGTTCAGATGCTTTGGCATTTTGGAGCCTTGGTGACCCTGGAGAGACTGCGTTTTCCAGGGCTAGCCAGTTCCTAGAGATAGCAAAGAACTTGCCTGAAAGCCTGCCTTTCATACACAAATCAACCAGTCCATTACAGACCAGCCTGGCCAACATGGTAAAACCCTGTCTCTACTAAAAATACAAAAAAATTAGCTGGACATGGTGGCACACGCCTGTAATCCCAGCTACTGGGGGAGCTGAGACAGGAGAATCTCTTGAACCCGGGAGGTGGAGTTTGCAGTGAGCCAAGATTGCGCCACTGCACTCCAGCCTGGGCGACACAGCGGGACTCCGTCTCAAAAAAAAAAAAAAGAAAAGCAATCCAGTGCTCATACCCCAGCCCCCTCCTTTCTCAGACCCCTATACTCTGGGCCAGGATCTACCTGCCCTAGTCACCCCAGGGCCAGCTACCAGAATACTATGGACAGCCCTATGCCTCAGTCAATCATGGCCCAGAAATTATTCAAACCAGTCAATGCTAAGTCTGCTTACCCTGCCTCACCTGTCCCTTCCCGTGGAAAACACAAGAAATGCTCTTGCCCTCCTATTCCTCCTGCTCTATCTCCTGACCTATCTGGTGCCCCTTCCTCTTGGGAACAGTAAAAACTCTCTTTCCAGCGGCAGTCATCTCCTGATCTGTTGGCCTCATCACACCTGAATCATAATAATACCTATCTTTAATAACACCTATGGAAAGTACAAACCTGGGGCTGGGGTGGGACAACATTGTGAAGCTCTTTGAGCTTCATGAATAACGGGGCCAGGGGCAGTCACAATCCCTGCTACACTCTTCTTCGGCAGCAGCAATTTCTGGAAATGCAGCCCTCATTGAAGCTTCTGAGAGAAAGAGTGCCATCTTGTGGTATTTTGTAGTCTCTTAGGCCATTTCCTTTTTGAGACCGAGTCTTCCTCTGTAGCCCAGGCTGGAGTGCAATGACAGGATCTTGGCTTAGTGCTCACTGCAGCCTTTGTCTCCTGGGTTCAAGCAATTATCCTGCCTCAGCCTCCTGAGTAGCTGGGATTACAGGTGTGCACCACCACACCTGGCTAATTTTTGTATTTTTAGTAGAGATGGGGTTTCACCATGATGGTCAGACTGGTCTTGAACTCCTGACCTCGTGATCCTCCCGCCTCGGCCTCCCAAAGTACTGGGATTACAGGTGTGAGCCACCGCACCCGGCCTCCTCTCTCTTTCAAAGAGATCATTTTTAGAGCAGTTTTAGGTTCACAGCAAAGTTGAGCAGAAAGTACAGACAGTTCTGATATAGCTCCTGCCCCTACACGTTCACAGCCTTCCCCATTACCAACATGGGCACCAGAGTGGTCCATTTGCTACAATCAATGAACCTATATTGATGCACCATTATTGCCCAAAGTCCATGGTTAACATTAGGGTTCGCTCTTGGTGTGTTGGACATTTTATGGATTTCGTTAAAAGTATAATAACATGTGTCTATAATTATTCTATCATAGAGAGTAGTTTCACTGCCCCCAAATCCTCTATGCTCTGCCTATTCATTCGTCCCTCCCTTCAACCCCTGGCAATGACTGATCTTTTCACTGTTTCCATAGTTTTGTTGCAGGCCATTTTTACTCTAAGATTTTCTTTGTTTGGCGTCCACTTTGTGCTGGGTGTGTAATATAGAATCATGATGAGTAAGAGAGACAGCCTGGAGCATCTTGGAGTCCATATTGGGATGGACTCATGAATTCCTATATTTTCCTACTCCAGGAAAGATTTGCAGGTAGGGATAGAAAAAAAAAAGTCAAGTAGACAAATAAAAATAATTAGGCTGAGAGCGGTGACTCACGCCTGTAATCCCAGCACTTTGGGAGGCTCAGGAGGGTGGATCACCTGACGTCGGGAGTTTGAGACCAACCTGACCAACGTGGAGAAACCCTGTCTCCACTAAATATACAAAAATTAGCCGGGCGTGGTGGCAGGCGCCTGTAATCCCAGCTACTCGGGAGGCTGAGGCAGGAGAATTGCTTGAAGCTGGGAGATGGAGGCTGCAGTAAGCTGAGATCACACCATTGCACTCCAGCCTGCGTGACAAGAGTGAAACTCTGTCTCAATAATAACAATAATAAGATATTATTTACAGGTAAAGTAAAAATTCTCCGGTGTTCAAGACATAAAATAAATTGTCTCAAACAAAAGTCAAACTAGGATGATTTTTTTTTGTTATTCAACTTATTTAGAAGTTAGGTTTTTTTGTTCCTGTTGAATTGTTTTGTTCTGTTTTAGGTACTAAAAATAACCTTTCATTCTTTGGAGCTGCTGATATTTACTATGACAGGAAAACAATTGCCCTTCTCCCTACCACCACCTTTTTGTTGTTAATATTCCTGGTGTCCATAAATGTTCTTGCTTCTTTCGTTTTTTGTCTTTGCTTATTCAATTACCTTTACCTAGAAATGCCATCTCCTTACATCTGTCTATGCTTTTTAAGGACTCGCCCAAATGTTATCTCCTGCAAGCAACAGAAATCTCCACCAGCTCACCACCACCCCTAACTTCTTCCTGGATTTACCTATTTAGGCATCGGTTATTTACTTTTTACTATAATACACGAGAATTTAGCTCTTATGCCACCCACTTCCCATTCCTCATATATCACCTTTAGTCATATAAGTAATCTCTAATTATCATTAGGACTTTGTAGAATAAAGCCAAGTTTTCTAGAATATTTAGGATAGGCTATTTCTTTTCTTGGCGCTGCTTTTGGTTTTGCAGGTCTTCCTCATAGTAGTAATTTTTAACTTAAAAAATGCCGCTGTGGCTCCCTCTGTGAGATCTCCTTCTCTTCTGAAGCCTTTGGCTCCTCTGCGCCCGTCTTGGCAAGTTGTTCTTTCGGTTGGCTGTGCAGGTGCCATCTTGAGGATTTTGCATCTGCCCTCCTAGAGTAGATCCGTTGTTTCATGGATCCCATGTCATCTTTCTTGGCTTACCCTTTCTCATTTTCCCTGACAACATCCTCAAATAAAACCCTAAGAAAGCATGGAGTGGTATCTTCTCTGAGCTCTAGCTTCCAAAAAAATACGACCCAGTGTTTGAGCTTTGGAGCCAGTCCGAGATAGGTTTAAATCTTGGTTCTCCTACTCATTAGCTGTATGCCCTTGGGTGGATTCCCTAATTGCCTATGCATGAATTTTCCATTTGCAAAATGGGGGAACCAGTAGTAGTAATAGTACCTATGCTTTTAGGGAGCTATGAGGATTAATTGAATTGGTACATGCAAACCGTTTAGAACAGTGCCTGCTGCATACCACATCCCCATCAGTATTCACGTCTCTCATATTCTACCCTCACGATTGATAGTTTGGTTGACTACATATTTCTTTCTTTTTTTTTTTTTTGAGACGGAGTCTGGCTCTGTCGCCCAGGCTGGAGTGCAGTGGCGCGATCTCAGCTCACTGCAAGCTCCGCCTCCCGGGTTCACGCCATTCTCCTGCCTCAGCCTCTCTGAGTAGCTGGGACTACAGGCGCCCGCCACCACGCCCGGCTAATTTTTTTTTTGTATTTTTAGTAGGGACAGGGTTTCACCGTGGTCTCAATCTCCTGACCTCGTGATCCACCAGCCTCGGCCTCCCAAAGTGCTGGGATTACAAGTGTAAGCCACCGCGCCTGGCCTGACTACGTATTTCTAGGTTGAGGATCATTTTACCTTAGAACTTCAAAGTGTGTGCTGTTGTCTTCTAACCAGTCATGGTGGTGAAGCCTCATGCCATCCTGAGTTTCACTTATTTATGCATGACTTTCTCCCTGGAAGCTCTTAGGAGTTTGTCTTTTCCTTGGTGAGCTGAAATAGCACAACAGTGTACTTAGTGTGGGTCTTTTTTCATTAGTTGTGCTGGGTACACCAAATGGACAGGCCTGTAGATCGGCTCTTTCAAAGTTGGAGTCTTGAATCTTGTCATATTTTTGTTGTTAACTTTCTCTTTTCCATTTTATTTGTTCGTTTTGAAGTGTCTGTTAATTGGATTTTAGACCTCTTGTCTTGAGTCTTGTATCTCACGTTATTTCTATTTTTTTTTTAATTTTAAGTTCTGGAATATTTTTCTTATCTTTCGACTTTCAGGAAATTTTATTTGGACTGTCATAACTTTAAGTTTTGTTTTGGTTATTTATTGTTGCTTAACCAATTATCCCAAAACATAATGGCATACAACTACACATTTGTCTATCTGTCACTACTCTATGGATTAACTGGGGCTAGCTGGACAGTTTTTCTGCTGGTCTCATTTGGCAGCTCTCACCGTGCGGTTAGACAGTGTCAGGGACTGGTCATCTGGATGCTCAGCTGCAGTGGAATGTCTGAGACGGCTTCTTCACCCACAGGTCTGCTGCCTTGGTGTCTCTTCATGTGGCCTTTCTCTCTGCATAGCATCTCATCCTCTCAGGTCTCTTCATGTGGCTTTTCTTTCTCCAAGAGGGTAGTCATTTCTTACTTTTGGCTTCCAGAAGCACAGAAATGGAGCTGCCAGGCGTTCTTAAGGCTTAGACCTGGAACAGGTCCAGTGTCATTTCTAGCACATGCTATAGGTTAAAGTGAGTGCTGGGGCCAACGCAGATTGACTGTGGGATGGGCCTGTCCGAGGACATGATGACAGGAGGTATGGCTCATTGGAGACCAACTCCCAAGATGAAGCATGAGTTCTAAGAACTTTTTCTTCTCTGATTATTTCTTATTCATATTCTGTTTTGTTTTATACATGTAATATATTCATATATTCACAAGTGTCTTTATGAAGTGATTTTGATACTCTTTGTCTTCTCCCGGGCATCTTTTTGTTCTTTAATAATTTTTTTCTTAGTTTATTTTGGTCTTATTTTTCTTTTTAAAGCCTTTCCTTAAATATCTATTCTGTGTTGCTTATCATTTGTAGTCTTTTTTTTTTTTTTTTTTTTGAGACCCAGTTTCGCTCTTGTTGCCTAGGCTGGAGTACAATGATGTGATCTCGGCTCACCACAACTTCTGCCTCCCAGGTTCAAGTGGTTCTCCTGCCTCAGCCTCCCAAATAGCTGGGGTTACAGGCATGTGCTACCACGCCCAGCTAATTTGTGTATTTTAGCAGAGATGGGATTTCTCTGTGTTGGTCATTCTGGTCTCAAACTCCCAACCTCAGGTGTTCCACCCACCTCGGCCTCCCAAAGTGCTGGGATTACAGACATGAGCCACTGCTCCTGACCTGTAGTCTTTTTTTTATTCCTTTATTTGTTCATTCATATTTGAGAGAGGTACTAAAAGACTGGGAGCCGGGGTGTGGTGGCTCACACCTATAATCTCAGAGCTTTGGGAGACCGAAGTGGGAGGATCACTTGAGCCTAAGAGCTCAAGACTACTTTGGGCAACATAGTGAGACTCCATCTTTACAAAAAAAAAATAGCTAGGTGTGGTGACACCCAACTGCAGTCCCAGCTACTTGGGAGGCTGAGGCAGGAGGATTGCTTGAGCCCAGGAGGTTGAGGCTGCAGTGAGCTGCGATCATGCCACTGCATTCCTGCATTCCAGCCTGGGTGAAAGAGCAAGACCCTGTCTCAAAAAAAATTAATAAATAAAAATAAAAATAAATAAAAATTGACTGCGAGTTCTTTGTGGCCAAGACTTGTCAACTGATAGCTTTTAGAGGGAATGTATGCTGATTCCTAATTGTTATCCTCCATTCCTCTATGTTATCTCCCAGTGCAATCATAAATGATGCCTGGATGACTACTCCATTCCTCTGGATGTAAAATCTACCTTCTCTTGCCTGAGGTAGATATGTTTGTTTGGGTTCTGTTTGAGGAGATGGGGCCAGCAGTGTGTTTCAGGGCCTGTAAAATGTGTTCTCTATATGGGCTTTTGGTTAATCTCTGTTTTCAGTCTTGCCTATCAGTCCCACTCTCGGGGGTACCTCACGTTTGAGTCTAGAACCTTTCCAGGTTGCTGTGGGACAAATTAGCCCCTTGTTCTCGGTATCCCCCTGACCTCCACCTTTGTTTGCTTCGCTCCGTTAATTAACCATTTTCCATTTACTGTCATTGTCTAATGAAGATGAATTCTCTTCTGTTGGTAACCCCATTCCTTTTTTGTAATTGTGTGCTTATACAATGTTTATTCTTCAGTGTATTTCTATTGGAGCCTCAGGACAAAGAGGAGATGGTGAAAATATGTGTTCAGTGTTAAGTTTTCCTTCTGTAAGACATCTGCAACTTGTGTTTTTCACTGAATGGATCATGGACTTAATGCATGTAGAGCTACTTTGTTTTTCATGATTGTGCCTTCAATTATACGTAGAAATATAATTTGTGAATTGCCTGATGAAATTTTCCTAATTTTGAATCATCTTTACATTCCTATAATAAACACTGTTAGAATGGCTATGGTAATATTTTATTTTTGCGTTTTTACTTCTGTATTAAATAAGATTATAGTTTTGTTTGTTTCCTTTAAGGCTGTTATTTCATTTCAGCATCAAGGGTATGCAGGGCTGAGTTGGGAAGCTTTACATCTTTTTTCTAAGATCTAGGATGTAGATCTGGTTTACACAGTAATTTTCAACTGCAGGAGTATTTTGCCTCCTATGGGACATTGGGAAATATCTGGAGACATTTTTTGTGGTCACAACTGGTCATGGTCGGGAGGTCTTATTGGCATCCTGTGGGTAGAGGGAATGTTACTAAATGTCCGTCAACACACCAGGAGAACCCTCCACAAAGAATTATCTGACCCAATATATCAATATTGCTGAGGCCGACAAATTCTGGTTTAAATAAATATCCAATTTGGAGGATGAGTCTTTGTCTTTTTCCTTCTTCTGCATATTGGTCTCCAGATTTTCCACTTCGTCAGTTAGTTTTCGTAACTGTAGATTCTTAAAAAAAAATGAACACTTCGGCCGGGTGCGGTGGCTCACGCCTGTAATCCCAGCACTTTGGGAGGCCGAGGCGGGCGGATCACGAATCGAGACCATCCTGGCTAACATGGTGAAATCTCATCTCTACTAAGCCAAAATACAAAAAATTAGCCAGGCGTGGTGGCGGACACCTGTAGTCCCAGCTACTTGGGAGGTTGAGGCGGGAGAATGGCGTGAATCTGGGAGGCGGAGCTTGCGGTGAGCCAAGATCGCGCCACTGCACTCCAAAGTGGGTGACAGAGCGAGACTCAGTCTCAAAAAAAAAAAAAAAAAGAACATGTCATCCATACTTCTAAGGTGTTCTAAAGTTGTGTAAACTTTTCACTTTTTGCATCATATTCACATGTGGCTATATGCCCTTTTCTCTTAAAAGTTTTCTTTATCTTGATTACTTATCAGAGGCTCCACTGTTTTATTATCTCAGTCTTTTGAAGGAATCCTTTGTTTTATTTTTTAAATCTAGAGGTGTTTCTTTTTACCTTTTCCTGATGTCTTAATTATTTCCCCCTTTTTGTTTATTTTGCTTTTCCTAGATTAGTGGATTAACATAATTTAAATTGCTTTTTAAACAAACATGTAAGGGTATATACATTTTCTTCGGGTGCTGTTTGACTTTGTTGCACAAGTTTTAATATCTATTTTTTAATAGTTTGTATTTTCTAAATTATTTTATTGCATCTTTTGTTCACATTGCTCTTACTATTACATTTTTTATTTTAATTAATTAATTTATTTATTTATTGAGATGGAGTCTTGCTCTGTAGCCCAGGCTGGAGTGCAGTGGCATGATCTTGGCTCATTGCAAGCTCCACCTCCTGGGTTCACGTCATTCTCCTGCCTCAGCCTCCCAAGTAGCTGAGACTAGAGTTGCCTGCCACCACGTCCGGCCTTTTTTGTATTTTTAGTAGAGATGGGGTTTCACCATGTTAGCCAGAATGGTCTCGATCTCCTGACCTCATGATCCACCCACCTCGGGCTCTCAAAGTCCCAGAATTACAGGCATGAGCCACTGCACCTGACCCAAAAGCTTTGTGTTTTTACAGATGTTAGACATGTTTCTTATTTAAGAAAAAAAAGCTTAACAAAAATGTAGGAGAATAAGAGAAACATTTTTCCAAAAAAGAGAAATCATTGTGATTATTTGATCTTATTAGAATGTTGGATAATATAGTCTGCTTCATTAATCATCAAACATGCTATGGATTTTCCATTTTTATAGGATCTGTAGCTCAGTTAAATTAATACTGGTAATTTTTGTACTGTAATCAAAGATGAAAAATACAGGCCAAAATCACAGACCTTGCATAGAAGCTGGATAATGAAGACAGCTATGGAGAAAAACATAGATACACATGGACACACATATATATATAAAGTATACACACGTATATTTTTTAAAGTTTTAAAGCTTTTAAAGCAAAAGCCAGCCCCTCTTCTCTTCCAGAGTGGGAGGCCTCTCCCCTCTCTTAGAGTGGGTGGGAACAGTGGTTGCATGGGCAGCTTTCCTTGTGAGCCACAGGTCCCTCTGGACACACTGCTGTCTAGCCATGCCCCCTTCCCCTTTATCTTTTTCATTGACCAATGGGCTTGGAGCATTAAGTCCACGCCCCTATTCCGCATTCTACTGGGGCCTTGGTTACGCCTCCTCTGGCTCAGTCACACAGCTGCCTGGTAGGTGACTGGAGGTGTTGATCGCTGCTCACTGGGATTTTGCTGAAGTGGCCCCAACCCTGCCTCCCTCCCCAACCTGTGATGGCAGAAGAAACTCAACAGAACAAATTGGCTGCAGCCAAGAAAAAGGTAAAAACGCACTAGGTCATAGCCCCCCAACCCAGCCACAGATCTCCTCTGATGACAAGACCCCTGCCAGAGCCCATATGACTCCTGAGGCACACTGGACTGGGCCCCCAACCCTGGTGCCTCTGGGATACCCCCACCAAAGTTTTCTCAGTCAGCCCCACCCCTTCAGCAAGCGGCCCAGTCCCTGCCCTTGCCAATCACCCCAGGGTGACTTTGGGTGGGTGGCTTCTGGGGCTCCCCACTCCATTACTGGGCCCTCATCTCCTGCCACCCCAAGCTTGATCTCCCTGGGCTCTTTGGGCTCTCATCTCCAAGGACCCAGGCCCCACCCTCGCCAGTCATCCCTGGGTGACTTTGGGCTGGTGACTCCTGGGACTCCCTGCTGCAGACTCTGCCCTCCCCTCCTGCTGCCTCAAGGTCGACATCCCTGGGTTCTTTGTGCTGGCATCTCCAAGGAGCTGGGTCCCAACCCTGTGTTTCCCTCCCCCATTGTGGAGCAGCAACTCAGACATTGTGCTGATGTGGTCCCTCCCCGCCCCGACCAGGAGGAGTGGAATGTAGTGATGTCACAATCCACCTAGGAACTGTCATTACTGCAAGACCAGCCTTTGGTCTTATGACCCAGTCCCCTAAGCGTTGTCACCCCATTTCTGATTCCTCTGGTCACAGCACAAATTTCCAGCTGCAAAGGGAATGGAGATGATGGGACCTAGGAGCAAGAGGTTTCAGGCTGCCTCACTCCCTTAACATAGACACTGACAGTGGGAAAAGCCTACACTTCCCCCATGAGCTCAAAACGTTGACAGTGTCTCTGGGTGGCAATGGGAGAATGGGTTTGGTTTGGTTTTCTCCCAGGCTTCTACTTTCCAGAGAGATTTTAACGTGTTTTTCTCAGTTCTCCGCCTCATATTCTAATTCTCCATGGTTCTGGGACCAGACTGCCCTTCAGTCAGTGGTCTCTGAAGTGAGATTTGCTCATCTTCTGTGGAATAGATCTTGGGAAACTGAACTTGACAGCTTGAATCTTCCTCATATCATCTCAACCTTGGGTACTTTGAGTGCCACAGGATAAATGTGGGACATCTTTCTGAAGCATCAGTTTCCCTTGATTCTCTTGAGATCAAGAGAAAAAACATGAATGTCCTTAGGGATGACAGTCACATAGGTTTCTAAGAGTATACCAGACTTCTCTCTGAAATGAGGCTTGGTTTGTCCTCTTTCTGATAAATTCCCAGATTTAACAAAAAGGCTGCCTTCTGCCATGAGGACACATTGATATAAAAGTTTGAGAGGTACTGGTGCACTTCTTCACACTGACAGACACGTGTGAGAATGTATGACTCTAAACCACATGGCATACAGTTCCTGCCTACTTAATGTTTACTTTTCTACCTCTGCCTCTGGTTTTGGTCCCTGGCAGCTGCTGATTCTTGGCAAAACCTCAGAGCTTGGAGTCAGAAGACTGAGTTTCAAAGTCCCAGTATCGCCTTTTTCTTTTTTCTAGCCATGATATCAATCCCTCTCAGTCACTAAATGATTGTGACAACACCCTGTACTGTTGTTGCTGTCATTACATCAGATGGCGTATAACAGTATTTTGTAAAAACTGTAAAAGAGGATGTGGCTGTAGGGGCTGACAGTTCTCATGAGTATTACTGCTCTTCTTTCCCACAGTTTAAAGAATATTGGCAGAGAAAGAGCCGTAGAGTTACAGCAGGAGCGAAGAGGAACAGGAAAACAAATGGCAGTATCCCTGAGGCAGCCACTTCTAGTGGTTGCCAGTCACCTGGGGATGTGAGTCTTGGCTGGTCAGGCTCCTGGGGACAGGGGGCCCAAGGGGCAGTAGAGGATAATTGCTAAGATTGTGGATGGACTGTTACGTACTGGTTAAGAATTCTGGGTTTGGCCGGGTGTGGTGGCTCACGCCTGTAATCCCAGCACTTTGGGAGACCGAGGCAGGCAGATCACGAGGTCAGGAGATTGAGACCATCCTGGCTAACATGGTGAAACCCCGTCTCTACTAAAAAATACAAAGAAACTTGCCAGGCATAGTGGCGGGTGCCTGTAGTTCCAGCTACTCGGGAGGCTGAGGCAGGAGAATGGCATGAACCTGGGAGGCGGAGCTTGCAGTGAGCCGAGATTGTGCCACTGCACTCCAGCCTGGGAGACAGAGCAAGACTTTGTCTCAAAAAAAAAAAAAAAAAAAAAGGAATTCTGGGTTTGATTCCTACCTCTCCGCCTCTCCGTCTGGGAGGGATATGATTTTACGGCAAGTTGCTTGAGCTCTTTGGGCCTCTCTTTTTACATCTGTATAACAGAGGTGGTATTGTTTGACTTCCATTTGTGAAGTTTAAGTGAGATTTGTTATTGTTGTTTTTATGTTAATCCCTAGTACATAGTACATGGCCTGCTGTAAACACCCAGGACACCCAGCATTGCTGTTTGATTTTCCTCATCCCCAGTCTCAAGGGGAAGCCAGGACAATGAGAGCAGTCACTTGCCATCAGGAGTCATTGAAAGGGCTCCCGGGTGGGATGGTGGGGAGATAAGAACCGTGAGAGAAGTTGGCACAGAGTTATGGGACAAAGGTCCAAGATAGGCAGAAAAGAAAATGTTGCCAGTTGATGGGGAAGAAAGGAAGTCAGAGGGCTCAGACACTGAGGGGGACAGAACATCTCCATATGCACTCTCATCTCTTGTAGTCAGCAACAGGTTTCCATGGGGAGGGCCCAACATCATCGGCTACCCTGAAGGATCTGGAGGTAAGAGGCTCTGGGTGGAGATGCAGTGACCCTGCAGGCCAGCCCTCCAACCTCCTCACACAGCGGGGACTAGGTGCCCCTCTGCCAGCTGAGACAGCCCGCAGACCCCAGCCCCAATGATTGTTCTCTCTACCTCTCCCCAAACCCCTGCTCCACCTCCTCCTCTCTGCATGCGCCTCAGAGCCCGTGCCAAGAACCGGCAGTAGTCTGGGATTCAAGGTCCGTAAAAATCAATAAACTGAAGAACACCATCAAATCTTTGGTAAGAGTTCAGTGGGGTTCCCTGATTCCATGCTGCCAATCCTGGGCTGGTTTCCCCTTAGGGCCCTGAAGAAAAAGCTGGGGGCCCCTGGTGCCAAGGGTAAATAGGGAGCTGGGGTGCCCAGGCCTCACCTGGAGGGACCCCAGAGCATGCAGCGGGGCTCTTCCTTTGCTGCCCTCTTTGCCGACTCTCTCCTCTCCAGACACCCCTGCTCAAGTCCTTGCTACACACGCCCTGGGGTTGTTGCCTCTCGGGGAATTGCTACCCTGACTGGTTGTCAGGGGCCCTGTATTTCTGCTGTGACTCAGTCCCTAATTTGATCTTCGATTCTGGACAAGCCACCTCTCCTTTTTGGGCTTGTGTTTCCAGAGGAGGTAGTGAGTATCAAAGGTCTCTGTTAGCTCTGAGAGTCTGAGATTTAAAGGCCCCCTAGAATGGAAACCTCAGGGCCAAGGGCTCTGTCTGTCCTTTTCCATCCTATATCTGCTGTGAAGAACCGTACCTGGCCCGTACGTGCTCAGTAAATGTTTATTGAATGAACGCACTTTTCTAAATCACAAGCTGCCAGAAGGAGGGGCCTTTCTCAAACTCCATCTCTAGGGGTTTATGTTACTGTCCTCTCAAGAGAGTCCTGATTCAGACTTTGAGTTCTGTGGCTGTGGGCAAAAACCAACAAAGACCCAAATCCTCCGTCCTTGGGAGCTTGAGGAGAGTTTACCGGTTCATGTTCCCATTATGTCTGAGAACTTTGCCTTTAAAATCCTTTCCTGGCCCCTGCCTACCGCTTCCTGGTCTGGGGAATAGAGTTGAGGGGCCACCCTCCACCACCTTCATTTGACTCTCCCCACAGAAACAACAGAATAAAGACCTGGAACATCAACTGGAAGAAGTAACGTGATTTCCTTTCCTCGCGACATGACTGCTGGGTTTGGGGGGCACTCAGACATAGAGGCCTCAGTCTCATCTCACCCACTCCCAGCCTGGGGAAGAAGGCTCACTCCTCACATTCCACCCCATCCCCACAGGGCCTCTCATAACCTGGTCCCATGGGTGGGCCTGTCCTGGGGCATTGGTGGCATTCTGGGGGCATGTCTCTTGCTGTGCCGTCTCTGCCTCCCCCTGGTAAGAGCTCTGTCTTCCTCTTCCTATAGGAAAAGAAAGAAAACAACAAGAGACGCCAGGCCGAATGGGGGCTAGAAGTGAGTGGAGGGTGTGAAGTTTCCTCCTGTCCTCCCAAGAATGTTTCTTTCCTTCTCTTTCAGCACTTGCTTGGTTTTTCTCCCAAAGGTTCAAATCAAGGTACTGAATATAGAGAAAAATAAGCTCCACACGGACCTGTGTCGCACAAAAGGTGTTCTCAGACACTTTGAAGGTAGGAATCTGGACACCCTGTCATCCTTCAACCTGGCATTTTGACAGGTCTTCAGGGGGAGTCCTTTGGGCCCCATCTCAACTCTGTCATTGCAGAAGAGTCCAAGGATCTGGCAGGCCGCCTGCAATGTTCATTTCAGTGCATAGGAGAGTTGGAGCGGGCTCTCTCTGCTGGAGCCACCACACAGAAGGATATCAGTGTGAGTTCAACCACTTGCCCTGTCCCCTGGGTGCCCGGCTTCACAGATGGAGGAGTGAGCCTAAAGGTCCCTTCTGCAGGATGGAGTGTCCTGCCCAGAAGGCAGCATGGCCATTTCTCGCTGCTTTTGTTTATGGTTGTTAGAGGCAGCATGGGGCTGAGTCAGCTGCCGTGGGTGAGTTGGGGGGCACTGTGGGGAGTGAGCCCTGGACACAGAGCTTGGAGGCCAAGTGCTTGCCCTGCCCTTACCTGGCTGTGGTCTTGGCCAGGTCCTAGGTGGGGTATTGGGTACTCGTACTGTGAAGGTACAGAAGAGTACCTTTAGTATGTTACCATTTCTGTAGAGAGGGGAAATGTGTGTGTGTGCGCGTGTTTGTGTATATACTATGATAATAGACATAAAACATGTCTGAGAGGGTTCATAAAAAATTCAGGAGAGAGCAACAGGGTGGCTGGGAGATACTTCCTTTCTGTACTTTCTGAGTTTTGGACTATGTGAATGTATCATCGTTTCAAAACAGTGTACAAAAGATTAATTTTCCCCTTCCTATCTGTGCCCCCACCCCCAGCAAGAAAAATGGGCTTAGAGAATCAGATAGACCTGGGTGTTCAAATCCCAGCTCTGCCTAATTGATCTTAGGCAAGCACTTAACCTCAAATACTCCATGTTTTTTCAAATACACAATAGAGGTAATCATAGTAACTGTCTCCTGTGGTGGTTGTGAGGATTAAATGGGATTGCTAGCATGGTACCTGGTGAAGCCCTCCATAAAGGTTCAAACAGTGGTAATAATAATAGTAATAACAATAGCAATATTATCTGATCTCTCTGGGCCTCTGTTAGCCAGCTGTAAATTCAATCTCTTTCCCTGTCCCTTCCAACTTTTCTGAGTTCTTTTAAAAACCAGACTACGGGCTTGGAAATGCCTTGATCTTTAGTGACCGAGTTGTTTATTGGGCCTAGCCCTGGCCCTTTTAAGGGGCACTGTGTGGAATGTCCCAGGCTCCCCAGATCAAAACTTCTCACTCTTCACCATCCAGTTCTCGAGCCGCAGTAGAGAACTTAGCCGGTGGCGATTAGAGCAGTCCACAAAGGAGACGGCACGGCTGAAAACACAGCTAACACGGGTGAGGTTTTGCAGAGGGAGGGATGTGGAAGGAAGATGACCCCAGGTGGCCAGGAGCAGGTGAGGACCAGTGACAGCCCTTCCTAACTTCTGTGCCCATTCTTGCAGTTGAAGGAGTTGCTGACCCAAGTCCAATTAGAACGAGATCAATATGCTTGCCAAATAGAAGAAGAGAGGGCCCGGTGGCAGCAGAGGATGAGCAAAATGTCGCAGGAGGTGAGATCTGACCCTTCAGCCACCCCACCTTAGATAGGCCACTGGATCTTTCTGGGCATCTGTAAAATGAGAATAGTACAGCCAGAGGTGGTCATGGGTCTGGGCTTTATGGGGGTGGGGGCAGAGAGGGAGATGGGAGCCTGCCCAGCCACCAGCCCCTCTCTCCAGGGCCCTTTCCCTCTGTGCTTTGGGCAGATTGACACATTGAAAAAGTCAAAAAATCACTATACGCATCGGGTAGAGGAGCTGGAGTCCAAACTCAAAAAGCAGATGGGTAAGATGGGGCCGGCATGACCTGGGAGCAGGACTGGCATCAGAGGGCTGTGGGGGTGGCTTAGAATGCCCTAGGGAGGTGGGTGGATGGAAGGGAGAGGGAGGCAGAGGGAAAGAGGTCTGTGCCAGGAGACAGCAAGTCGTCATCTCTATGAGCCTCAGTGTCCCTATCAGCAAAGGGGGCCCATTGTCAGCCACCCACAGTTCTCTCTATCTGAAAGTGGCTTTGAAGACAGGCTACCATCCAGGTGCAAGGAATCATTAGCAGCGAGGCCAAGTTTGGGGAGCCTGAGAGGAGCTGTGCACCAAGAGGAGGGTTTTTGTTTTGTTTTGTTTTGTTTGAGAATCCAGAGGCCCTTATTGTCTGCTTCCTTTCTCAGCTGAACCCCTGCCCCGAGAGCCCCCAGCAGTGCCCTCTGAGGTGGAGCTGCAGCACCTGAGGAAGCAACTCGAGAGAGTGGCAGGAAAGCTCCAGGCCCAGGTCGAAAAGAATCATCGCATAAGTCTCCTGAACCGGGTCCAAGAAGAGAGGCTTCGAGAGCAGGAGGAGAGGCTCCAGGAACAGCAGGAGAGGCTTCAGCAGCTGGCCAAGCCACAGAGCGTCTTCGAGGAGCTGGTGCGTTGCCCCAGCTGGGGAGCCTGCCCTCCTCCCTAGCCCTCCGGGCCTTTGTTTCCCCACCTCTAAAATGGGGCAGTGTAGCCCTCACGTGAAATGTTACTTCTAAAGGCACCTGTGAACCAGGTGGCTGTGGGAGAGAGGGGATGATTTTTCTAACCTGCCTCCACCCTTCCTGGTGCCATGGGAGGCAGACACCAAGTTCTGGGGTCTCCAGCTGCAGTGGGTGGTTGCTGATTGCTTCTCTCTGTCCTGAACAATGAGAACAAGAGCACCCTGCGTTTGGAGCAGCAAGTAAAGGAGCTACAGGAGAAGCTGGATGAGGTGGAGACGGAAACCTCCACCCCATCCAAGAAGGGCTGGGAGGCGGGCACTAGCCTCTGGGGAGGGGAGGTGCCAGGCCAGAGGCAGCTCCAGCCTGGGGGCTGGTGACCACAGCACCCCCAGGGCAGTCCTGTGGCTGTTTCTTGCTTCCTGCCCTCTGACTTTTAGAGGGGGGTAGCCCTGGGCTCCTCCCTGGTCTTGACATCATCATCCCAGCTAGAGGCATGGAGCCCCCCAGTCACCGGGGAAGAGACAGTGGTATAACAGGCTCCTTATGCCAGGCGCAGTGGCTCACGCCTATAATCCCAGCACTTTGGGAGGCTGAGGCAGGAGAATCGCTTGAGGTCGGGAGTTTGAGATCAGCCTGGCCAATGTGGTAAAACCTCATCTCTACTAAAATTACAAAAAAAAAAAAAAAAATTAGCCGGGCATGGTGCACGTGCCTGTAATTCCAGCTACTCAGGAGGCTGGGGCACGAGAATTGCTTCAACCCAGGAGGTGGAGGTTGCAGTGAGCTGAGATTGCACCACTGCATTCCAGCCTGGGCCACAGAGTGACACTCTTGTCTCAAAACAAAACAAAAAGTCTCCTTAGATTAAAACTGGATTCCAGCCTCCATTCCACTGGTCACCATTCAAGTACTTTGCATCTCTAAGTCTCTGTCTCTTTAACTTCAAATGGAAGTTAGCATTTTCCTTACAGAGGTGCTGAGGATTAAACGAGAAGAGGGTATGAGATTTGAGGCTGGGGAAGGAGGCATGGGGTTCTAGGAAAGCGAGGCAGTCACTTAGGCCTGGAGTAAGGGGACAGGGGCCTGGGCAGCCGACAGAGCCCCCACAGTGCCCTCCCTACCCTATTAATGGGCCCAGAATCTGGAAACCAGCCACCACGTGCCCGCACACCCAGGGTCTTCCTGCAGGTGGAGCTGAAGAGCCAAGAGGCTCAGAGTCTGCAGCAGCAGCCAGACCATTACCTGGGCCACCTGCAGCAGTACGTGGCCACCTATCAGCAGCAGGTGGCCACCTATCAGCAGCTGACCTCTGAGAAGGAGGTGCTGCACAGGCAGTGACTGCAGCAGACCCAGCTAATGAACCAGCTGCAGCAGCAGGAAGCTTGGGGCAAAGGGGTGGCCGAGATGGCCCGCCAAAAGTTGCAGGAGACCCAGGGGAGGGAGCTGCGAGGATGGGGCCGTGAGGGGGACGACCTGGCAAACTCCATCCCTTCTCACTCTTTCCTGGCCCCTTAGGAGCGCCTGGAAGCTGCCAGCCAGGAGAACCAGCAGCTAACAGCCCAGTTGGGCCTCATGGCTCTCCCTGGGGAAGGTACGGGAGACCGCTCAGAGGAAGAGGAGAGAGCCCCAGGAGGAAGGGGGGACTGTTAGCAGCATAGGATTGAGGAGTTGGAAGAGACCTTTAGAACAGCTGGTCATTATGCTGACCGGGTGCCTGCACTAAGTCTGGCATCAGTGCGGTGACCTCTTGTGAGCAGGGGGCCACCAAGTTGCCTAAGGATGGCTGAACTGGCCCAGGTCAGAAAGGGAGCAGGTCAGAACTCCCACATCGACCAGTAGTGGGAGTGTGCCTGGGCGGAATAGGAAGATCTTGATTCTTAAAAGTAAAAATAAAGAACAGCAGCTCATTCCTCTCTGGCGAGGGGCTGGCTCAGGGTTACACAGTGAGCGTGGAGGTAGAGGTGGGCCCACGGTACCTCCCTTGTTGGGTTGTCTGAGGACCCAGCTGGCCACCCCCCACAGGAGATGGAGGAGAACCTCGGCCCATGCCGAGCGTCCCAGAGGACCTGGAGAGCAGGGAGGCCACGGTGAGCCTGACTCCCCCTGCACCCACTTTGCCACCTTCCTCTGTGGTCCCTCCAAGACCCCTTTATGCTCTTAGATTCCCTGCCTTCTGATTTCTCTGGACCCTCACCCCTTCCGAGAGCCAGTGGTCAGACACCATTTCACCTGTGACCAACAGGTGCACTCTCTGAGGCCCCAAGGGAAGGGGCTGCACTCCAACTCTCTGCCCCATTTCTTCCGTGTATGCCCCTACAAGAATGCTCACATCTTGCCCTCAGGTGGCATTTTTCAAGTCCGCTGGAGCCAGTGCCCAGGAGAAGCAGGCACGGTTACGAGAGCAGGTGAAAGAGCAGAGGGTGTGCTGCCAGCACCTGGCTCACCCGGTGGCCTCGGCCCAGAAGGAGCCAGAGGCAGCGGTCCCAGCCCCAGGGACTGGGGGCGAGTCTGTGAGTGGGGAGACCCACCGGGTCCTGCAGGAAGTCATGGAGAAGCTGGCCCATGCCAGGACTCCCCTCCGCCTTCTCCATGACTTGAAAATGCCACCTGAGGGCAGGTCACTGCCGAGATGTGACCACAATATTTTGGCTCCAGAGCAGCTTTATGGACCACCTGGAGGAGAAGGCAGACCTGAGTGAGCTGGTGAAGAAACAAGAAATACAATTCATCCAGTACTGGCGAGAGAGATGCCATCAGTGAGTGGGAGGCCAGGGCATGGCAGGGGGAGCTGCAGGGCCGTCAGAGGGGCCCCAGTGTCTGAGCCCTGTCCTCCCGCAGGAAAACCCATCACCTTTTAACAGAGCCAGGGGGCCATGCCAAAGATGTGGCACTGGGAGGAGGACCTCATCAGGCTGGCCCAGGACAGGGAGGAGATGAAGGTAGGGTGTGCAACATCTCTGTGGGGGTGTGGGTAGGGGTGGGTGTGAGGGTGGGCGCAGGCAGTGGCATGACAGCTGAGCACCCCTCCCTCCAGGTGAAGCTGCTGGAGCTGCAGCAGATGGTATCGGGGCCTGTGGCGATGACAACAATGGGCACAGAAAATTCCTGGCTGCTGCCCAGAACCCTGCTGATGAGCCCGGTCCAGGAGCCCCAGCCCCCCAGGAGCTTGGGGCTGCAGACAAGCATGGTGGTGAGTAGAGCCCTCAGGTGGGGTGGGCAGGCAGGAAGAGGGGGGCTCCCACTGTGCTCAGATCCCTGCCTCCCTCTCTCCAAAGATCTTTGTGAGGTGAGCCTCAGATCCCCTGCGCAAGGAGAGGCCAGGAAGGGTCCTCCCTGTGACAACCCTACTGCACAGCCGATCGTGCGGGACCACCAGGAGCACCCAGGCTTGGGCAGCAATGGCTGTCTTCCATTCTTTGGCTGGGCTTGGCTGCCGAGAAGAAGGAGATAAACATCATCATCATCAAAGAGCTGGCCAAGAAATTTTTAAATAAGAAACCAAGTTATGGGGTTAATCTCCGACACAATTCATTTAGTTCATTTGAATGTTAGAGCCACTCATGATTATTTGTGTTTCTAATTTATAGTTTAAGTTTATTTGTAAAAAGTTAAAAGACAGTGGGTCTCTGTGGCTTTCACTGATGTTCACTCTGGCATCCTTTAGTATTTTTCTTTTTTAATTTCATAATTGTAGGTCATTAGCATGCATATCGAGTTTGCCCTCATGTGGTGGGAGTTCAAACACACAAAGACCCACTCTTTGCACAAAACTGTTCTCGTTGGTTTGGAATAGGCTGCCATGCTTTTGTAATGTTATTGCAGCATGTATATTCATTACAGAATTCAGATAAAATTTGCCTATGTTCTGCTAGTGTTTAATCTAAATCACAGTGAGCTCTTCATTAGCTCAATATGTGGTCTGCCCCCAAGTGTGCACTGTTTATTACTTTGTAATATGCCACTATGAGTACTGACATTTAGAGCTGTTTAAAGGCCGAGAACTGGAAACAGCCTTTCCTCCATTTTCTGTGTATTGGTGATGGGAGTCATAACGTTTTGGGGGAGCTTTTTAAATCTCACAGAAGAGGAAAGTGGCCTGCTCTGGCAGGTATGTGCAGGATAGAGTGTGTTTCATCTGTCCCGGTGCCAAGAATTAGCGCTGTATTATGGTGGTTCCCTTAGGATTTGTATGTGCTCTGGGCTCATGAAGATACTGCATCATGAGCTGCAGCAGTTGTACTGTTTTTCGGTGACCTAAAAAGGGATGATTTCTGAGGAATGAAAGGTTCCCATCATTGACTGTGGATGTGGAAAACCTTTCCTAGCTTAGAGCATTTGTATCTATACTACATTTTAAAGTCAGAGTTCATGTTACCTGTTTTAATCACATGACTACATGCCTCAGTACGCAAAAGGGCACTGGTACACAAAAGGGCACTGGTTGGCATTCTTCTTAATGTATTTAGTGAAGATCATAAGAAATCCTTTACGAGTTCAAATGTCCCTGGAACAGGCATACAGGCTCTAGCCAAGAATAATTAGAGTGAAGGAAAGCTGTGTGACGCCTGGCATTCCTCTCTGTTCACGGAGCTTCTTTGAGGCTTGAAGATTGATTTTACCATCTAGACCTCTCTGGCTAATACCTATTCTTCAACCACCTTGGTTACTCTGACATAGGAGTTTACTTCTTTTCCTTGAATGGAAAACACTTTAAAAATAATAAGAAACATTATTATAAACTAATATGTGTGAGAGTACTTAGTTGAAACAAAAAGGAATTTTAGTAGACAGTATTGTACTATCTTTGAAAATGAAGGAGAAGTTTATGAAACTTAAAATGTTTACAAACTGCAGTGCAATCTACTGTTCGTGAACGTCGATGTATTATCAGGAAACGTGTCTATACAATCACACAGTTATATTTTCTCACAAACTTCTTTACAAAGAGAAATATGTTTCTGTACCTCTCGGTTTCAGTTAGGGACATATTTTGTGCAATATTTATGTGACTGTGCCTATGCGTGATGAATGAATGCATTTCAGTCATATATTGCCTAAATCATAACTTGATGATGCTTGGGAAAGACTCAACAGTTCAAACTTCATGAAGTTCTAATGTCTGTGTTCCAGAACACATCACATTATTAGGAGGTAGGGAGAGATCTATGTGTGCTCCCTGGGGTGGGGATTTCTAGTTACTAGACCATCTCCAGATTTAGTGTTTGGCATCCTCCTGATACTTCTATGACATTAACAGGAGAGCAACAATATGATTTAACCAATGGAATAACAGATTTGCCAGCATTCACTGAACGAGGGCAAATATTCGGTCCTTGTGACTTCAACTGACTCTTCCAAATTTTATGAATGTATCAATGTATTAGATAAACCCAGTTTCAGAATGATAAAGAAAAAATGTTAGACCAAATAATGCGGCTAATTAACAGTGGTACGATTTCTAGCCCGTGGGTTTAAAATGCACTTAAAGTCCTGTTCTGGCCTTTTATTTTCTGAACTTGCCGCTTTTGCATTCTTTGAGTTCAGTTTAAAGACAGTTACTTTAAGAGCACTTTAAACCCTCGGGCTAGAAATCGGACCGCTGTTAATTAGCCACATTATTTGGTCTAACGTTTTTTCTTTTATCATTCTGAAACTGGGTTTATCTAATACATTGATAAATTATTTCATAGGTACTTTTATCATTGAAATCACTTCACTTTTACCATGATAAATATCAGTGACTAGGAATGACCTTCACATAGCGTTTAGCATCTGTAACCAATCTGACAATAATGTGTTCATCAGGTGCCTATGGATTAAATCAGACACTGGCATATTTAAACTGAAGGTCAGTCTGGAAAATAAATTTACTATATTGACTGAAATACCACTCTTTGTGTAGGTATTTGTCATATATTTAAGAAAAAGCTAAAAAGAATGGAAATTGTATGAGAATAACTTAAGTCTTTCTTCAAAGTGCATGCCGTCTTTTGCGATACCTCATTCAGCCGAGTATTTGTGCTCTTCCTCATTCAGTGTAAGGCAGCTCTCAGTTTGCTTCGAAGGCAACATTGGATGGTTAAGAGTTCATCAGAAACATAGAATTTTAAAATGTGAGTTCCACCGAATACATTTTAATTTCTGTAGGAAAATCAAAACACCTATTTAAAGATTGCAGTGTGTAATAATTATTTTAAAAGTATTTGATTAAACCTGATAGATTTTCCAGAAATGAAAAAATAGCTCTAAAACCAAAGCTGATTTTTAGAAAATTTGAAAATGTACATCAGTCCTATCCATAATATAGTTTCTCTAAAACTTTATGTTAAAGAGTCATTTTAAAATAATGTAACTATTAAAAAATGTAACTGCTATCTTAATGTTCTGAAATAAGTTAAAACATTTTAAAATATGAATACTGTAGTATAAGAGAAAGAAATGGTGGGAAGGAAAAGCAGAGAAAGAAATGCCAATTCCAGTCCAAAGCTTTATTTGCCAAGTTTTCTTAGAATGAATTTAACCAGCGTATGAATTCTTGTAAACAGAATGTGTAATGGAAATACTGAAAGATTTTTCCCTAGAGTGACATTATTGACTGCTGGTGTGATGCTACTGTAATGTAATAAATTATTAAATTGTTTCAAAGTGTTGTTTTTGTCTTAAAATTTTATTTTGTGTTTCTTGAAAACTATAGTATTAAAGGTATTGATACTATGCAAATGCTGGGCATGCTTGCCATGAGAAAATGTGTTTCATTTTTACAAAATTGTATTATAACTATGCAAGTGTTTATTAAAAGAACACAAAGTAAAAAAGTTATGGGATTAAAAAAGTTATGGGGTGAAAAAGTTATGGGATAAACAATGTAAAAAAGTTGTGGCAAAAAAACTTGTGGGAAAAAAGTAGAAAAAATTTTATGAAAAGTTACAAAAAAAAGTTATGAAAAAGAAGTTATGGGATTTTTTTTTAAAAAAGTCACGGAATAAAAATAAAAATTAAAAGCAGGCCCCTGTCAGCAAAGCCTGGAGAAGTGGGGCTGGAGTCTCCACCACCACCATGTCCCTACCACCCCTTCCCAGGCACCCCTTTACAATTAGGGTAGCAGGACAAGACCTCTGTCTAATGGGGAAAGACAAACAGACCCTTTGCCACCTTGACCAGGGCTGAGTCCCTAAATTTCTGGATGATGATGATTGTTATTTAAGAGCCAGAGGCTGGTGGAGTTGGTTTGTTTCGAGGAGGCCTGATGGCCCCTTTACTCTCACCATAGCAACTTTTCCCTCAGCGGGGGCTCCCATCTTCTTATTCAGAGAGATAGCTGAGGCAGGAAAGTGGGGCTAACTGTGGACCAGCGAGGGCATGGGCTGCTGGGGTGGCCCCCCTTCCCCGGTGTACATACTGTGTCTGTGTAACATTTTATATATTCCAGAGGGTAGGGATGCCCCTGTATCATACCTAGCAGTGGTTGGAGCTGGCACATGGGAGGAGGCTCTAATAATTATTTGTGGGTGGGAAACATTTATTGCAGCATAGGACAGAGGAAGGAGGCAGGGATGGGGTCGTGGCTCTCTGGTGGTGTGATCACAGCTAACTGCAACCTCCAACTCTCAGGCTCAAGTGATCCTCCCACCTCAGCCTCCCAGCTAGCTGGGAGTATAAGCATGCACTACTATGCCTGGCTAATTTTTAAATTTTTTTGTAGAGAAAAGGTCTTACTATGTTGCCCATGCTGGTCTTGAACTCCTGGCCTCAAGCAATTCTCCCATCTTGGCCTCCCAAAGCACTGGGATTCCAGGCATGAGACATCGCTCCTGTCCATTAGGTTTTCTCTTTATTGCTGTTTTGTTGTTGTGGTTGTTGTTTTGTTTTGTTTTGTTTTTTGACAGAGTCTTGGTCTGTTGTCCAGGCTGGAGTGCGGTGGTGCGATCTCGGCTCACTGCAACCTCTGCCTCCTGGTTCAAACAATTCTCATGCCTCAGTCTCTTGAGTACCTGGGGTTACAGGCATGAGCCACTGCACCTGGCTAATTTTTCAATTTTTAGTGGAGACAGAGTTTTGCCATGTTGGCCAGATTGGTCTTGAACTCCTGGCCTCAAACAATCTGCCCTTCTTACCCTCCCAAAGTGCTGGGATTACAGGTGTGAGCCACTGCTCCTGGGTAAGATCCCATCTCTATTTAAATAAAAAAAGAAAATTCAGAATATGTGGAATACAGAACACCAAAGGCCAAAGTTATTTACCTCTCTGGGGTAATCTGTTTAAACAATTTGATATATATCCTTTCAAGTTCATACTTGCTATGCATATACATACATATACACACATACATTGACATATTCCCCCTTCCCTGCTGACATGCTATTAGAGTCTTCTTTTTTTTGTAGAAATTGGACCAACTCTATGTTCTTTGCTGGCCTATATTTCTCCTATTCAGTGATGTGTTACGAATGTGTGTTTAAGTCAGTTTATGCAACTCTTCAATATCATTTTAAAAGGTTAAATATACGATCATATGAAGGCATTACAATTTATTCCAACAGTTCCCTGTTGCACATTTAATAATTTCCATTGGTTTGCCAGGGAGAACATTCTCATGCCATGGCTAAATCCTTTTGTACGGCCATCCTTATTTATTCCCTGAAGATAAACTTTTAAATAAAGTTGCTAGATGAGTCTCATTTCTTAAAAAGTTATTTTTTGGTAGTTTATATGTAACACTGTGGTTTTATATGTACTTGCAAATAGCTATAGTGCCAGTAAAAAATGTGATAAAATTAAACTCTTTCATGTATGCCCAAAATATTTTGATTTAGCGCTTCAGTAAGTGCATGATTACAGTCTCTATATCTTTTGATTTACCTTTCTATCTTTACAATTTTCAGCCCAGATACTTAGAGGTCACATAGTAAATTAAGGTTTTCTTTTTTTAATAATCTCCATCTTTCTAAATTTGGTGAGTCACAGTAAGTTATTTTTGGGTTGTTGAAAGCTGTGGCTCTGTTCTAAATTGGAGCCCAGAAATCATGCCACTTACAAAATATGCTTTGTCTTCCAACATCAGAGTGTCTGGTAGAAGGTGACTGTTCTTGGAATTTAAAAAATCTAAACAGGACAAGACAAGAATCTGGAAACTATTTCTGTTTCTGATAATATGGCTGAATAGGTACTCTGCAAAGCCTCTCTCGTAAAATAGACAGGCTGGATAGTCCTTGCAAAGACATATTTGAACTTGCCAAAAAAAAAAATCCAGAATCTCTAAGAATGAAGATGAAGTGAAAATCAGAAGGGCTGCTGTGAGAATAATGGGGAAGCAGCCCCAGTTATCAAGGGACGTGTGCATGTATTCAATAAAAAGTTTCAAACCTAAAAAAAGTTGAAAAAGATAATATAATTGCCCTACATACATACAACATCAACAATTTTTCATTCATGGCGTGGCCAGTTTTTGTTTTGTATTTTTTTTTAAAGGTGGGCTTTTGCTGTGGTTGCCCAGGCTGGAGTGCAGTGGCATGATCTTGGCTTACTGAAACTTTTGCCTCCCAGGTTCAAGTGATTCTCCTGCCTCAGCCTCCCGAGTAGCTGGGATTACAGGCACCCGTCACCACACCCGGCTAATTTTTGTATTTTTAGTAGAGATGGGGTTTCACCACATTGGCCAGACTGGTCTTGAACTCCTGACATCAGGTGATCCGCCCGCCTCGGCCTCCCAAAGTGCTGGGATTACAGGTGTGAGCCACCGCACCTGGCCACATCCTGTTTTGTTCCATTTGTATTCCCACTTCATTTATATACATTCCTTCTTCCTCTGAATTATTTTGAAGTAAAACGTATACATCATATATTTTTTAATTATCTTATATGTATCTGTAGAAGACAAGAAATTTTTAAAAATAAATATACTCACAATGCCATTAAATACCAAAAAATTAATACATTCTGAAAATAGCCACAAATCCAGAGTTCACATTTTCTTGACTTTCTCATAAGTGATTTTTTTTCTAGGTTATCTATTTCAATCAGACACCTGTTTGCTCATATTTACATTCCTAACTGAACAATGTCTAAAGAGGTACTTAAACCTGACATAAAACGCAAATGAGCTTATGACCAAATGCTTAGTGCAGGAGAAAACTTCAAACTGCAAGATGAGTCCCTCCAAATATAGAAAGGACCAGTATTTTAAGAGATATAACTAAAATGTTGCAGTGTAAGGAGCAGAGTAGGAAGAACCTTTCAGTCCGAAACTTACAGGTAAATTTCAGAGTTTCCATGGTCCTTCCACAACAACCTCTGGCATCTGTTTTCTCTACAATGGAGGTAACAATAGCAGCTATTTCAGAGCAGGGAAAGGCTTAGAGCAGTCCTAGAGGAGGGTGGTGGCTATATAAAGTTTAGCTATTTGTATATTGTAACAAAGCAAGTTTTTTTTTTTTTCTTTTTCTTTAGTCAATAGTGGATTTCTTTTGGAAAAGTAGCAGCCTCCTGTCTGGGAACACCTGCAGTTCCACTAAGTGAACATTGATGTCTGCTAACCTTTGCCTCTATTTCTCTCAATAATATACTGTCAAGCTGCTCCTTAATTTAGCAATTTTATATACTTTTTCGTTATTTTTTTTTCCTTTCCCTTCTCCTGAGACACAGTCCCGCTCTGCCGCGCAGTCTGGACTACAGCAGCGCCATCATGGCTCACTGCCACCTCCACTCACTGGCTCAAGCAATCCTCCTACATCAGCCTTCAGAGTAGCTGGGACTACCCCCCGGGCCCACCAGACCCGGCTAATCTTTATGGTTTTTGTTTTGTTTTTCCGTTAAGATATCTGGTGTCGGGTCAGGTGCAGTGACTCACGCCTGCAATCCCAGCACTCTGGAAGGCAGAGTCCGGCAGATCACCTGAGGTGAGGAGCTGGAGACCAGACCGACCAACATGGGGAAACCCGGTCTCTACCAAAAAAAAAATAAAAATAAAAAACTAACTGGGCATGGTGGCTCACACCTGCAATCCCAGACACTCAGGAGGCTGAGGCAGGAGAACCACCCAAACCAGGGAGGTGGAGGCAGTGGGGAGCCGAGACCAGGCCACTGCACTCCAGCCCGGGCAACAAGAGCAAAACTCCCTCAAAAAAAAAAAAAAAAAAAAAAAAAGAGACCAGTTTCACCATGTTGCCCAGGCGGGTCTGGAAGTCCTAGGCTCAAGCGATCCTCCACGCTCCGCCGTCCAAAGTCCCAGCTGGGATCACAAGCGTGAGCCACCACGCCAGGCCAATCTATTCCTTTCTGATTAATAAATTGGGCCTGGTGGCTCATGCCTGGAATCGCACCACCCCAGGAGGCTGACATGGGCGGATCACCTGAGATCGGGAGTTTGAGATCAGCCTGACAAACATGGAGAAACTCCCCCTCTACCAAAAAAAAAAAAAAAAAGCCAGGCATAGTGGCTCACACCTGCAATCCCAGCCACTTGGGAGGCTGAGGCAGGTGAACAAACCAAACCTGGAGGCGGAGGCCACGGGCAGCAGAGACCATGCTACTGCAGTCCAGCCAGGCAACAAGAGTGAAATTCTGCCTCAAAAAAAAAAAAAAAAAAAAAGAGAGACCAGGTTTCACCATGTTGCCCAGGCCAGTCTGGAACTCCTAGGCTCAAGTGATCCCCCACGCTCAGCCATACAAAGTCCTGGGATCAGAATCGTGAGTCACCACGCCAGGCCAATCAGTTCCTTTATGATTAATAAATTGGGCCTTGCGCGGTGGCTCACGCCTGATATCCCAGCACCCCTAGAGGCCGAGGTGGGCAGATAACCTGAGGTTGGGAGTTTGAGACCAGCCTGACCAACATGGAGAAACCCCATCTCCACCAAAAAAAAAAAAAAAGAGAGTCGAGCATGATGGCTCACGCCTGCAATCCCAGCCACTAGGGAGGCTGTGGCAGGAGAACCACCCAAACCCAGGAGGCGGAGGACCGGCGAGCTGAGTCCATGCCACTGCCCTCCAGCCTGGGCTACAAGAGCGGAACTCCTCCTCAAAAAAAAAACAAAAACAAAAAACAAAAAAAAAGTGACCCGGTTTCACCGTTACCCAGGCTGGTCTGGAACTTCTAGGCTCAAGGGATCTTCCACGCTTGGCTGTCCAAATTCTTGGCATCACAAGCGTGAGCCACCACACCAGGCTGATCTATTCTTTTCTGATTAATAAATTGGGCTGGGTGCGGTGGTTCACACCTGCAATCCCAGCACCCCGGTGGCTCACGCTTGTAATCCTGTAGCGGGATTTTTAAGGAATTAGAGACACTGATGGGGTTTAGAAGATTATTAATTAATTATTTATGTGCATTGGCCCAGTCGGATTAACATTTAAAGCACTGAGTTCTGAACAAAGACTCATTTTTTAAGCATTTTATGGGATGGGGGTAGATCTGTGCAGGGTGAAGCATGTGACAGAAGTGAGAAACAAAGATAATTGTTTAATTGAATCATGCATTATATTATTTTTTCCTTTTTTAGGAAAAATATGTTTTGTAACTTGAGTTTGTTTAATGACCTTGCAGTTGTACAGTTAGGGGATTAGGGTTTTTATAATGCCTTGGAAGGGAGGAGAGATAAGACTCACTAGCCATAGAAAAACAGGTAGTAGTTTTTTTTGAAGGACTCCAGCTCTTCTCTTTCTCAGGGGGTTTTTCTTACATACAACTGAGTTTTTGTTTACACATTTTTAAATTTCTTTTAATTCCTGTTCCCATCCCAGCACCCCAGGAGGCAGAGGCAGGCAGATAACCTGAGGTCAGGAGTTTGAGACCAGCCCCACGAATATGGAGAAACCCCATCTCCACCAAAAAAACAAAACAAAACAAAACAAAATTAGCCGGGTATGGTGGCTCACGCCTGCAATCCCAGCCACTCAGGAGGCTGAGACAGGAATATTTTCTCCCTCCCTTAGATAAAAGATAGCATACACCACTGTGCACTTTATTTGTTTTTTGACCTGGGGTGGGGTCTCACTCTGTCACTGAGGCTGGACTACAGTGGTGTGACCTTGGCTTACTGAAACCTCTGCCTCCAAGACTCAAGCTGTCTTCCCACCTCAGCCTCCAGAGTAGCTGGAACCACAGGTGTGTGCCACCACACCTGGCTATTTTTTTTGCATTTTTGGTAGTGACTGGGTTTTGCCATGCTGCCCAGGCTGGTATCGAGCTCTTGGGCTCAGGTGATCCACCTGCCTCAGCCTCCCAGACTGTTTTCAAAGTGCTGGGAATTACAGATGTGAGCCACTGCATCCGGCCCATTTTGCACCTTTTTAAACTTCTCTCAGAGATCACTTCATATCTGTTTATAGAAATGTTCTTCATCTTTTTTTAAATTAGTACTTTGTAGTGTGGATGTATCACATTTTTATTCAGTTAGGGTTTTTTTTGACATTTGAGTGTTACGTCTTTTTTTCTGACATTATAAGACTAAAATATGAAAAGGAAGACTAGAAAAAAATTTCAAAGAAAACTTACCTGTCTTTGTGATCTTGTTGTAGGGAAACTTTTTGTAATGATTAGTATCCAGGATATGAAAAATAGCCTAGTAATGAAAAGGAAAACTTAAGACAAACTGGGCATAAGATATGAAGAGTTACTTTATAGAAGAAGAAATTGGAATGATCAGTAAATGTGGGAAAAGATAATTGAACTAGAAACTAATGGATAAATTGAAAGTTAAAATGACTATTCTGTCATTTTCAGAGTGGTGAAAATGCAAGTCTGACAGAATTGCTGGCAGAGATATGGGCCAGTGGAAACTCAGCTAGGTAAAGTGGAGTGCAATTTTATAATCTCTAATGAAGTTGAAGATGCGCATAGCTGAGCAAAAAAATACATGTGTACAAAGAAATTTGGAAAAACTGTTTATCATGGTAGTGTTTTCAGTAACATAAGATGATGCACAATGTAAGTTAACCAACAAGAAATTGGATGATAAAACTCATATCTATGTGGTGTAACATTATACAGCAATTAAACATGAACATACTGGATTGAAAAGAATTAACATGGGTAAATCTCATAAAGAAAACTTTGGGTGAAAAAGGCAAGCTGCAGAAGGATATGGGCAATATAATAACACATGTGAGTAGTTCATTTCCATATTTATGTTGTTTCAATGTTTAAAAAAAAAAGGAGTTATTGGCCAGGCATGATGGCTCACGCCTGTAATCCTAGCACTTTGGGAGGCTGAGGTGTATCAGGCAAAATTCACCCCCAATATTTCACATAGGTTCTTTTCTATTTTCCCTAAGTGTCGGCTGGTCTGAGAAATAAAGTGAAAGAGTACAAAAGAGAAATTTTAAAACTGGGTGTCCGGGGGAGACATCACATGTCGGCAGGTTCCGTGATGCCCCCTGAGCCATAAAACCAGCAAGTTTTTATTAGCAATTTTCAAAAGGGGAGGGAGTGTAGGAATAGGGTGTGGGTCACAGAGATCACATGCTTCACAAGGTAATAAAATATCACAAGGCAAATGGAGGCAGGGTGAGATCACAGGACCACAGGACCCCAGGGCGAAATTAAAATTGCTAATGAAGTTTCGGGCACGCATTGTCATTGATAACATCTTATCAGGAAACAGGGTTTGAGAGCAGACAACCAGTCTGACCAAAATTTATTAGGCAGGAATTTCCTCATCCTAATAAGCCTGGGAGTGCTACGGGAGACTGGGGCTTATTTCATCCCTCTGCTATGACTGTAAAAGACAGCCATCCCCAAAGTGGCCATTTCAGAGGCCTCCCCTCAGGGACGCATACTTTCTCAGGGCTGTTCCTTGCTGAGAAAAAGAACTCAACGATATTTCTGCCATTTGCTTTTGAAAGAAGAGATATATGGCTCTGTTCCACCCAGCTCACTGGCAGTCAGAGTTTAAGGTTATCTCTCTTGTTCCCTGAACATCGCACTATCCTGTTGTTTTTTTCAAGGTGCCCAGATTTAGTATTGTTCAAACACACATGCTCTACAAACAATTTGTGCAGTTAATGCAATCATCACAGGGTCCTGAGGCGACATACATCCTCCTCAGCTTACGAAGATGATGGGATTAAGAGATTAAAGTAAAGACAGGCATAGGAAATCACAAGGGTATTGACTGGGGAAGTGATAAGTGTCCATGAAATCTTCACAATTTATGTTCAGAGATTGCAGTAAAGACAGGCGTAAGAAATTATAAAAGTATTAATTTGGGGAACTAATAAATCTCCATGAAATCTTCACAATTTATGTTCTTCTGCCATGGCTTCAGCCGGTCCCTCCATTCGGGGTCCCTGACTTCCTGCAACAGAGGTGGGTGGATCACTTGAGGTCAGGAGTTTGAGACCAGCCTGGCCAACATGGTGAAACCTCATTTTGGGGTGTGGTGGTGCACGCCTGTAATCCCAGCTACTCGGTAGGCTGAGGCAGAATAATCACTTGAACCAGGGAGGCAGAGGTTGCAGTGAGCCCAGATTGCACCACTGTACTCCATCCAGCCTGGGTGACAGAGCAAGATGCCATCACCAAAAAAAAAATATATATATATATATATCTCTTAGTTTCTGGTGGTTTTCCTGACCATATATGTGATGCCAAAGTTGCTTTTTTGTTGTCACACCTATTGGCATCAAGTGCTGAACTTTTCATGGAGTGGCAATTTTTTGGTAATAAAGCAACTTTCAAAATGAGTCTAAGTTTATCTCTGGAAAAGTCTGAAAGAATCAGTGAAGGTTCTTTTAGACAGTACCCATGTACTACAGATCAGCCATTCTCTCTCTGTCTCTCAAATTTTCAGTAAACCTTTCCACATAGGATGTCAGCACGATTTTAATACATTAAATATATGTAAAATAAGACAAATTAAGACACAACTCCATCAACTCTCTCATCTACTCTGGGCTTATTTTTCTTCATAGTACATAACACCATCTATGTCACATGCTTATTGTCTGTTTCTATTAGAGCAGGGTATTTTTGTTAGTGCTGTTAGTGTGCTCAGCATATGCAGCAACACTTGGCAGACAGTAGGTGTTGAATGAAAGAATGAAGAAGAACAGAACTCATTTTACTAAAGACATTTTGATATCACTTTTGGGATAGGATACTATACATTAAAGATGATACACTGTTTATTCCAGAATGATCTTAGCTACAGTATTCATAGCACAGTATTTGTATACTTAATGCTGCTATCCATTCTACCTTCCTTTGAGGCTGGCATGAGAGTTGCCCATCAGAGCATGTGTGCTCTAAGAAATCAGGGACAATACTATCATTTTAAGTTTCTTGGCAGTGATGTGTACTTAACTAGATGGTGAACTCATAGGTGGAGGGGCAGTATCTAATGCTTCTGTATTCTGCTTTTCAGCAAATAAATATTACTGTACTGTGTGTGTAACGCGAGCTATATAAATGTGTGATGATTAAATTAGAAGAGAGGGTTCTCTGCTATCCAGTTTTCCAAGATAAATTTTTGCCTTGTTTTTGTTAGGTGATAAAGGTAACATATTGACTGTTGATACATGCCTACCTAGTCATGCTTCTCTTGCAGTAATCTTATCAAATTACCAGAGTTTTACTTTTTTAGAGAGACAGTCCTAGAATTGAGAATCCTCCTTTGCCTACATTCAAAATGAGACTATATTATGTGGGTAGGAAATTTCTGGTGACCTACTTTTAATTTTTAAATTAAAAAAATTTTTAGCATAGTTTTAGATTTAGAAAACAGTTGCAAAGGTGGTATAGAGAGTTTCTGTGTACCGCACAGGCACCCAGTTTCCCCTGTTGCTAACATCTTACATGATTATGGTATATTTGTCACAACTAACAAATCAGTATTGATATATTATAACTAAACTGCATACTCTTAGGGGTAGCGACCCAGTTTTAAAGCTTATTTCCCATGGTTTGTTGAAAATGACAATCAGTATTGAATGCCCATGGGTGGTGGCTTCCTGATTCTTCAAAGAAGCTGAGTAATTTTGTAACCATTAGGACTTATCAGGAAATAAGGAACTTATAATAATGTGTGCTTAAATTTCCAGTGGAGGAATTGTACAGCTTAACATATGTTTTTGTAAGTTGGGTATTAATAGATAAAGAGCCTGGGTGGGGTTTGATCACTATTAAAACTGATTTGTTTTGTTCCCTGGAAAATATGTTACTACCACATGGTCTAGGATGGTCTACCACATCCTTCATAGATAATTGATCCTAAGATCATTGGGCAGAAAAGGGCTGCCCTGTAGTAAGAAATGTGTCCTCCTGGGACTGAGTTGAGATTTAGTTTAGCACACAGAATAAGTAGCCAATGGCTGCTATGAGACTGACTTCTAGAATTCAAATTGGTATAAATTTAATCTAATTCTTTTCCCCAGGACTGCCCAATTTAAGATTAAGTTTTATACTGGTGCTTATTAGAGGTATGGCCATTTTGCCATTTCAGTGGAACCTTTTAATCAGCTTTAATGCTGTCTTAGGTAAAGTAAAAACTTATCTCTCTCTTTAAGGGCTTTTCTAGTTTGCCATCCTCAAAGCAGAAAAAGCAGCAATGAAGCAGCACTGCCTCATAGAGACTCTGCTTTTATTAAATTTGCTTCAATAATCCTCTTCCAGTCATCTTTTGTGCTGCATATTTGAACCGTAAAATAAGTAAAAATTGTACCCAAATGAAAATTTCGTTATTTCAGTGAAGCTCTGGAAACATCCCACAGCTCAGAAGATATTTTTTCCTAGTTTATTTTTTAAATTCTGGAAAGTAGGTCAGTAGACATACCCTGCTTTAATTGGTTTAATTAGAAGTGAAAAATTACAGGACTAACTCAATTTGAAGTATAGATTTAAATAAGAAGAATTATAGTGGGATGAATATTATTTAAGGGTTAGAATTTAAGATGCATTTAATCAAAGCTTATAATTTCCTCTTGAAAAGATTTATATTGCAAAAAGGAAGACTAAGTGTTGGAATATATCAATATATAGGGGAAAATTTTGCCATGAAATATAATATTTGTTAAAATCATTTTAGAATTGTATTTCTAAATGATATGCCTAAGAATATTGTTCTATAGGACCTTAATAGATATGCCTTGGGGGAAAAAAGTATTGTGTGCTCAAGTAAGTTTGAGATATACCGCATTAAATATAAGAAGTTGCCTGCAGGACTTCTCAGAGTCTTTAACACTTTCTGAATTTCTGAGACAAGATATATATAGGGTACAGTACTTTGCAAACCTATTTATCCCTATACCGCCTAGTAACATTTTTCAGGGAAATATTTTGAGAACACGAATTTGACCTGTTTTAGGAATTTATACCTTTGACAATGTTGAGGGCCTTGTTTTTTCCTATTGTAATGATGATGTGATATTCACATATATGACTTTTTCCCAATTCTTTATCTTTAAGATATTTTTCCAATGTACTGTATTCAACCCTCTGCTCAGTGCCTTCCTTCTGCTAACTAAAGTGATGGTTTCCATCTGTTGCTACACATCAGCAATACCTGGCCCTGACCCTGGAGATTCTGTATGAATAGAAATGCCAGAATACCTGCTCAGGATTCTGTATTTATTACAAACACCCAGGTGATTCTGATGCAGCCAACGCTGGTCCTCCAATTGATGCTTGGAATTGTTGAACTAAAAGCATGTGCTTTTTTCTAGATGGATGAGTAGATTGGGGCATAGCTAGTTTGTGGTCCTAGAACATACGGGTTAACCATCCATCCTAGTGAGAACGATAGCATAGGCCTCCGATGACCCCACGAGGTGATGTGCTGGCTATAACCTAACATGAAACGATTACTATTCTTTAAGAAAAGCAGAATATATCTAAATGGGCTTTTAGCCACCTTCCTAATAATGAAGTACCATATATATGATTACCACTTGTTTTAATTTCGAGTAATTCCCTTGTAGATGATGTTTTACTTATTCTTTGTTTTTCTTTTTTTTAGACAGAGTCTCACTCTTAGCCCAGGCTGGAGTGCAGTGGCGCAATCTCGGCTCACTGCAAGCTCCGCCTCCCGGGTTCATGCCATTCTCCTGCCTCAGCCTCCCGAGTAGCTGGGACTACAGGCGCCCACAACTGTGCCCAGCTAATTTTCTGTGTTTTTAGTAGAGTCGTGGTTTCACTGTGTAGTCAGGGTGGTTTTGATCTCCTGACCTCGTGATCCGCCCGCCTCGGCCTCCCAAAGTGCTGGGATTACAGGCGTGAGCCACCGCGCCTGGCCTATTTATTCTTTAAAAAGAATACTAGATTATATTTCCTAAATGTGCCAAGTATCTAAGAATATATTCTTTCCCCTCCTGCTGATAAGAGTTATACATTTAACCTTAAGCAAATCGGCCAAGATTCTATTTCGTTTATGCTTTGATTTATGTGAGCATTAATGTATTTTCTGTGAAAATTGTATGGTTATATATACTTTTCACCTAGTAAAACAGTTCCATATTCCTGGAAATAGTCTTTTACATCCTACAAATGTAGCTGGAAAGGAATAATTTAAATACTAATGATTTGAGAGACAACTAGTCTTGACATGTCTTGGTTGAATAGTGTTCTATAAGCAACAATACATGAAATACTAGACATACCCATTAAAAGTAGAAAATACCCACTACTGTTTTAAAATTATTCTGCAAGATCTCACCAATGCAATGAGACATAAAACAGAAATAATGGGTGTAATTATTGAAAATTGAAGATAAAATTTTTATTACTTTCAAACAAAATTCTCTATGTCAAAAACCTGATAAATTAAACAATACAATTAATATGTTTAATAGAACTAATTACATATGACAGGCATCCAAAATCCATTTTTTCTATACAAACATGGTTTGATATACACAGTCTTGTTTTATCTGTGTATTAATTGGTTTATGAAATAATAAATGGAAAAGTCAAGTATGCATTATCAGGTTAAAGAAGCAGGAGAGACAGAGCTATAAAAACTAAGAGAGAAGAATGTTGTAAGGAGGGCTTAACAACCAGGATAAATGTCATAGAGAGATCAATTAAAGTGATGGCCTAGAGATCACGGGCTTCCTTTGGCAGAGCCATGTTGGTGAAGTGAAGGAAGTGGAAGCCAGACCACAATGGTTGAAGAATGAATGTAATATAAGAGCCAAGACATTGAGTTTGATAGTAATGAAAAAGGACGAGCATTTTCTTCTTGCTGTTGTTTTTGTCATTTCAGGTTCAAAACCCTTTATCTCCCATGTGGGGCTGAAAACTCCAAGACAGGATCTCTGTTTCTGTGAGGCCTGTAGTGCTTAGTACATCCTTGAATGTGTGGGGCTCTCATTGGTATAAGTTTAATTCCTGACTGTGGATGAAAGCTGTAAAACTTTGTGGGCAAAATACAGAACGAATTTCAGTGAGTTCCCATGTATTAGACAAGGTGGCGCTGGCTGGAGACATGCTGTCCCTGTGCCCACAGGAGTAGCAGTGCTGTGCTCATCTTCCTGACCCGCTCTTCACAGGCTTCACCGCCTTTCTTCAGGAGTCTCCCCTTTGGCTTTTCCACAGCTATGAAACCCACGTAGTCGAACACCCTGATGCTTCTCCTGCAGGGCGTGTGATGAGGAGGTGAGCTTGGCTTTGGAGTGCTGGGAACCCGAGGAATTGCCAAAGACCCAGAGCCCAGCCCTGACCACCCAGAGAGCCCAAAACACAATGAACAAGTTGAATTTGCACAACAGCAGAGTCATGCAAGACCGCCGCAGCGTGTGCATTTTCCTTCCCAGTGATGAATCTCTGAACATCATCATAAATGTGAGTAGATCTCAATATAATTCTGATAGCTGGAGGATACTGTATTTTCAGGTTTGCTGGAGGAAAAAAACTGGACTTGAAATAATTAAGACAAAATGATTGTATTAATTGACTTCTATCCTTAATCACTAATTTCATTTTTTATATTTCTCTTGACTTTTGGGGGAGAAATAGTCTTTGTCTCAAAAGTGGGCTTTAGTGACCTATGGCTTTGATAAAGCAACCAGAGATAATGAGACAAGGATATTTAATGGCAACATGCCAGCAATTATTATTAGTTAATTGAAAGCATTTATGATTTTGGCCTGGGGCCAGTGCTTTCCCCCTCTGCTGGGCTATCATGTGAGTAAGGGAGAGGAAAAGCTTTGTTTCACTTTTTAAATAAAAGTATTAAGTAACTTTGAAATTTTTATAAAATTAAAAGATAGTAAAAACAACTATTCTAACAGAATTCAAAACCTGTTATGCTTCAGTTGAGAGATTATTCAAGATAAGTCCATGGGAAATTGGGAGTACATTTCTACTGGCAAAGTTAGTCAGTGATAACTATGCACTTCTGACAAAATGTGAAATGGGGGGTATGGGCGTGTCATATCATCATGGTGCAGATACGTGGATGTGTGCTTCCAAACAATGGCAACCTAACTGACTGTGCTGGAACCATACAAAATATCTGAAACTACTCAGAAAGAAGGTGAAAATTGCATGCAAAAATATATTTGAAAAATATTGAGCTAACACAACATGAATTTGGAATTATAAATGAGGTATTGTAACTCACCTACAGATGTGTTTTTTGTAATCAATATTTATGGACTCAGACTACACTGTAAAAGCTTACATAGAAATCATTCTATCTAAACTTTCCAGGCATGAAAGTAACCTAGTATGTGTTTTGCTACTGTATCTTTATATGAATTTACATCACATTTCCAAGTGGCTTACAGTAATCAAGGTTAATTTGTCACAAGGAAGATGCAAATTAAAACCACACTGCAATATCACTGCACACCTACTAGTATGGTTTAAAAGAAAAAAACAGAAAATATCAAGTATTGGTGACAATGTGGAGCAAATAGGACTTTTTCAATAATGGCGGGTATGTAAAGTGGCACAGACACTTTGGAAACCTGTTTGGCATTATACTATACTAAACCTGAACACATGCATTGTTTATGACCCAGGAATGCCACTCCTGGGAACCAACAACAACGCATATATGTGTTGCATATGTTCACCAAAAGACATTTACAAGAATGTTCATAGCAGCACTATTTGAAATCGCCCCCAAGTAGAAAATGCACAAATATTTAACAGTAGGTTGGATAAAGTGTGGTACATTTATGCAATATAATACCATATAGAAACGAGAGTGAGGGATCTGCAAACTAATATGCAACTGTACAAATGAATCCCACAAATATAATGTTGGGTGGCAGAAGCCAGATGCAAATGAATACATGCTGTAGATTTCATTCTTTTACATTAAAAAAGCTAGTCACACAAAGTTATGCTGTTAGAAGAGAGTGATTTGGTCGGGAGCAGGGGTAGTTACAGGAATGGAGTGCAAGGAGATTTCTGGTTGTTAGTTATGTTCAGTGTCAATCTAGGTGCTGAACAGGTACAATAAAGATTTTAGAATTCATCAATTTGCACACTTATGATAGATGCACTTTCCTGTATGTATACTTCAATAAAATCTTTTAAAAAGTAAAATGACAAAAAGACACTATTAACAAAAATGACATATTATATTAACTGTTATATTAAGGAAAATATAAAAATGAGTTCTATAACAGGGGCTCTGCAGGTCATGTGGTCATGCCAAGGACCATATGTGCTCAAGATTCTCATGACATTTTGGAAGGAGGTTGGGCTTTCTTTCTCTTTCCTTTCTTCTCTCCCTTCTCTTCCCTTCCCTATTTTTAAACCCAGGTTTGGTATTTTCCTGGGGTGATGGTGACTTTGGAAAATTGGGCCGGGGAGGAAGTGAAGGCTGTAACATTCCCCAGAACACTGAGAGACTAAATGGACAGGGGGTGTGCCAGATGGAGTGTGGAGCTCAGCTCCTACTGGCGCTCACCAAGTCTGGAGTGGTGTGGACGTGTTACATAAACGTCCTCCCTGTCACAGTGTACGTGCTTGTGCATGCTCATGCAGGGACCTGGGCCTTGCCCCAGGACCACCCCGGCGTGATTGTGACCTGTCATATTTTTACTTATGCATGCATCTTTGTCCTTTAAAGGATATTGAGTTGGAATTAGTGACGATAGTACAAGAAGAAATTTCCTATTATAACTGGGTCATTTTGAAAATACTAGAAAAATTTTAGGCCACTTACCATTCCTGCTTGGGTGAGATTTATAGGAAGGGTTTCTTCTGCTGAAGCCTAAGGATAAAATGAGAACAAAATAGCCTTCTGAATCCTTTGATCCTGAAAAAGTTAACATGTATTTCTTGTAAAAGCTTATTATATTAATGTACAAAAGAGCAGGTGTCCAGACTGGCCTTGGATGGTGTGTCAGGCCTTGCTGCCTCTGGTCATAACATTGGCACTATTTATTTATTTGTTTTTTTTTTTTGAGATGGAGTCTCGCTCTGTCGCCCAGGCTGGAGTGCAGTGGCGCCATCTCTGCTCACTGCAAGCTCTGCCTCCTGGGTTCACGCCATTCTCCTGCCTCAGCCTCTCCAAGTAGCTGGGACTACAGGCGCCCGCCACCACGCCTGGCTAATTTTTTGTATTTTTAGTAGAGATGGGGTTTCACCGTGGTCTCGATCTCCTGACCTTGTGATCCACCCGCCTCAGCCTCCCAAAGTGCTGGGATTACAAGCATGAGCCACTGCACCCGGCCTGGCACTATTTATTTATTTATTTATTTATTTATTTGAGACGGAGTCTCACACTATCGCCCAGGCTGGAATGCAGTGGCACAATCTCAGCTCACTGCAAGCTCCGTCTCCCGGGTTCATGCCATTCTCCTGCCTCAGCCTCCTGAGTAGCTGGGACTACAGGTGCCCGCCACCGCGCCCGGCTAATTTTTTGTATTTTTAGTAGAGACGGGGTTTCACCGTGGTCTGGATCTCCTGACCTCATGATCCACCCGCCTTGGCCTCCCAAAGTGCTGGGATTACAGGTGTGAGCCACCGTGCCCGGCCGATCTTATTTTTTTAAGTAAAGTATTGATGTATTTATATGTATAAGTACAGAGAAAAGCCTAGATGGCTTCTCTTGTCTTTTTCATTGTTTTATAAATGGTATCAATATTTATTTTTCACTTTTCCACCAGATTTCCTAGAATAATAAAATTCAATTCCCTCTGATGAGCATTCATTATTCTTTTTTTTTTTTTTTTGAGAGGGAGTCTCACTCTGTCTGCTAGAGCTAGAGTGCAGTGGCCTGATCTTAGCTCATTGTAGCCTCTGCCTCCTGGGTCATTATTCTTACAGTAAGAAAAAATGAATGTTACTAAGTATCTTCTCTGTCCTAGGTCAACTAAGTATATACAAGGTGCCAAATACATTTAATAAAATGTTTTATCCATTCATCGGTTTTTGCAGTAAATTTTTTTATGATTTCATTGTCTTATAGTCTCCACTAATAGTTTTGGTGTGAATTTATACTCCAAAGGAAAGGTAACAACCTTATACAATCTCAGAGCTTAAGTACTATCCACATGCTAATGCTTACAATCATACACCTCCAGTTGTGTGGTCTCCCTGAGTTCTGCGCATCCCTCTTGGGTATCTAACAAACATCTCACAGTTAACAAAACCACTGATTTCTAATCAATCCCAGGGACCCTCCGCCAGGCCTGCTCCTCTCTCAGAGTTCCTTTTCTCACTTAGTGACACTATCATCCCACCAAACCTCGCTATCATCTTTCTTCTGTCTCCCAAATTTCCAATCCATTAATGAATCCCAATAACCCCGCTTCCAATATTTGTCTAAATCTATGTACTTCTCAGCTTATCCACTCTTTATTATTCTAGTTCTGATTATGTGATCTTCTGTCTGTGTTACTTTCTTTTTCCATTCTTGCATGCAGGGCCCAGTTTTCATAGTAAAGTCCTCATAAAACATAGATTAAATTGTATCAATTTCTGCTTGCAGTTTTTATTTATTAAATTTATGATGTATTTTTATTTATTTATTTATTTTGAGACAGAGTCTTGCTCTGTCACCCAGGCTGGAGTGCAGTGGCGCCATCTTGGCTCACTGCAATCTCCATCTCCTGGGTTCAAGCGATTCTCCTTCCTCAGCCTCCTGAGTAGCTGGGATTACAGGCATGTGCCACCACGCTCGGCTAACTTGTGTATTTTTAGTAGAGACGGAGTTTCACCATGTTGGCCAGGCTGCTCTCAAACTCCTGACTTCAGGTGATCCGCCCACCTCAGCTTCCCAAAGTGCTGAGATTACAGGCATGAGCCACTGCGCCCAGCTAGCTCTGCTTACAGTTTTTAAATGACTTCTTAGTCTACTTAGGAGAAAATATAAACTCTTTACCAGAGCCTACTGGACTCCCCAAAACATGATGTATGTTTATCTCCTCCCTTTAGCTCACTCTGTTTAAGCCGCCTGGCCTTCTGTTCTCGGAATAAAATAAACTTATTCCTGCCATAGGGCCTTTACAACTACTTTGCCTTCTGCCCTAGACACAGTTCTCACAGGTTTTCCCATGACTCTTTTCTTCTCCTTATTCAGCATCAACCCAAATATCTCCCCCTGAGTGGCCTTCACCAGCACATTCTTCTTAAATATCTTTCCTTACCTCATCCTGTTTGGTTTTGTTTATAACAGATGTCAGCTACAATACTGGTTTTATTTGTTTGTTTATTTACTTTTTTCTTACAATGGAAAGCCCATGAGAGCAGGGTTGTGTCTGCTTTATTCACAACTTTAACCTCAGTGCCTGTACAGAACCAGGACCATACTAGAAACTCAGTGAGCATTTGTTGAGTATTTTGAATGAATTAATTATTAAAACATTAAAAAGTGACATTTTCCAAGTAAAAATCTCTATCTACTTCCTTAAGGACCCTAATTGCAGACAATTCAAGTTAGAAATGAGGTTCAGATCAATGGCAGGCCAAGAAAGGCATTTTTGGGGGAGTCCATGCAAGCAATTTTTGCTACTATGGCTGATTTACTTCCATATACTTTAATACAGGCATGTCCCTATTGTGAGAGACGGCATTTTTCATAGTATAAAGGTGGAAAGGGAACTTAATATTTCAATAAAAATAAAGTAAATTTTATACAAACACTAAGAAGTGATCATCTAAATCTACAGTTTAAAATCTGAAACTTATTCCTATGTTGACATCTTCCATGGCCCTACTCCTAAATTAATAAATTCTGACTTACAGAAGGCTATTTTCTGAATCCTTTCATAGCTGACATTGTGGTGGGTGCTGTTAGCCATCCCTTGATACTGACAGTACAGTGGCCATCCCTGCCAGGGCACACATACATTATCAGTAGTCAAAAGTTTGGCAAAGTAGGCCGGGCGTGGTGGCTCACGCCTGTAATCCCAGCATTTTGGGGAGGCCAAGGCAGGTGGATCACCTGAGGTCGGGAGTTCGAGACCAGCCTGAGCAACATGGAGAAACCCTGTCTCTACTAAAAATACAAAAAAAATTAGCTGGGCCATGGTGGTGCATGCCTGTAATCCCAGCTACTCTGGAGGCTGAGGCAGGAGAATCGCTTGAATCTGGGAGGTGGAGGTTGCAGTGAGCCGGGATCACACCATTGCCTTCCAGCCTGGGCAACAAGAGCAAAACTCCATCTCAAAAAAAAAAAAAAGGTTTGGCAAAGTAAAACACTTCTCTTCATCTCCAGGAGAGCAGTTCATGAAAGAGCATATTCTTAGACATTAAAGGTGAATTTTCAGTGACACCCGTGCAAGATATGACTTTCTGCTGTCCTCTATAAAAATCTACATTTCTTTCATATAATTCTAGCAGACCTTAAAAGGATAGGCCTCAAAGGTAGCACTGCATTTGATATTCTCTTGCAACCCCAGAATGAAACTTAAGCATGAATAATTGGAGATCTGCACACTCCTATAAAGAATAAAGAGTGGGACTCAAGTTCACACAGAAGCTAAAAAAGAAAGGCCGGATGACTTCCCTCTGCCACCTTGAAAGGGCTTTGAAACCTACAAAACAAGAAATGGGGAGGGGGGTTCCTGAATGGGTAATGAATATGTGAACCCTCCTCCTAAGGGTTTTTATAATCCTTTCTCTCTTGGGTATCTATGTGTTCCTCTGTGAATGTGTTTTCTTATAACTGCACTTCTTATGGAACAGCTCCATCCTTATTATCTGTAACAGGATTTCTGTTCTGCTTTCATCATGTATAGTGGTGTGATCTCAGCTCACTGCAAGCTCTGCCTCCTGGGGTCACACCATTGTCCTGCTTCAGCCTCCCGAGTAGCTGGGACAACAGGCGCCCGCCACCACGCCTGGCTAATTTTTGTATTTTTAGTAGAGACGGAGTTTCACCGTGTTAGCCAGGATGGTCTTGATCTCCTGACCTCGTGATCCGCCTGCCTCGGCCTCCCAAAGTGCTGGGATTACAGGCTTGAGCCATCACGCCTGGCCAAGACATTTAAAAAATTAAAACAAAACACTATCATCTGAGTAATTTGTTTGCTTACACTAAATATCATAATACTTTTCAGCAAAAAATAATATCATTTTAAAGTAGCTTTCGTTCCCTATATTTGAGCAGAGTATGCACTATCCATAAACACTCTCTGAATTTTTTTTTTTTTTTTTTTTTTGAGACAGAGTCTCGCTCTGTTGCCCAGGCTGGAGTGCAGTGGCGCGATCTCGGCTCACTGCAAGCTCCGCCTCCTGGGTTCACGCCATTCTCCTGCTTCAGCCTCTCCGAGTAGCTGGGACTACAGGCGCCAGCCACCACGCCCAGCTAATTTTTTGTATTTTTAGTAGAGATGGAGTTTCACTGTGGTCTCGATCTCCTGACCTCGTGATCCGCCCGCCTCGGCCTCCCAAAGTGCTGGGATTACAAGCGTGAGCCACTGCGCCTGGCCAACACTCTCTGAATTTTATACAGTAATGGAAAAAATCTTTGAAAAAAATAAAAGAAGATTCTATGTTTGAGAATATGCCTATATGAAAGGGGTTTCAAGAAATATCCAGTTCTTCCCAAGACAATGTACTTTCAGTGACCAGTTTTAAGAAGTGGAACAGGCCGGGTGCGGTGGCTCATGCCCATAATCCCAGCACTTTGGGAGGCCAAGGAGGGGAGATCACTAGGTCAGGAGATCGAGAGTATATATACATATATATATATATAGAGAGAGAGATACATATATAGATAGATATAGATAGATAGATAGATAGATAGAGAGAGAGAGAGAGAAACCATCTCTTAAATGATCTGTAGCGGCCGGGCGCGGTGGCTCACGCCTGTAATCCCAGCACTTTGGGAGGCCGAGGCGGGTGGATCACAAGGTCAGGAGATTAAGACCATCCTGGCTAACACGGTGAAACCCCATCTCTACTAAAAATACAAAAAATTAGCCGGGCATGGTGGCAGGCGCCTGTAGTCCCAGCTACTTGGGAGGCCAAGGCTGGAGAATGGCGTGAACCCGGCAGGCGGAGCTTGCAGTGAGCTGAGATGGTGCCACTGCACTCCAGCCTGGGCGACAGAGCAAGACTCTGTCTCAAAAAAAAAAAAATATATCTGTAGCACTGCTATGTTATTCTTTACTCTCCCAATATCCCAAGTAGATTGCACATGTGGCTGTTTTATTAATGTGTTGAATATTCATAATGATAATGAATAATACGAATAAATAAATTGATAAGTGTGTAACTGTGTTAGGCATTGCTTTACTCTATCTGGAGATTTCAATTCATGATAAACATCTTTTAGTGACCATGAATAAGAAACTCACAGACCTTCATTAGAGAAATGCAAATCTAAACCACAATAAGATACCATCTCATTCCAGTTAGAATGGCAATCCTTAAAAAGGCAGGGAACAACAGATGCCGGAGAGGTTGTGGAAAAATAGGAATGCATTTACACTGTTGTGGGAGTGTAAATTAGTTCAACCATTGTGGAAGACAGTGTGGCGATTCCTCAAGGATCTAGAACTAGAAATACCATTTGACCCAGCAATTCCATTACTGGGCATATACTCAAGGGATTATAAATTATTCTACACATGCACACGTATGTTTATTGTGGCACTATTCACAATAGCAAAGACTTGAAACCAACCCAAATGTTCATCAATGATAGACTGGATTAAGAAAATGTGGCACATATACACCATGCAATACTATGCAGCCATAAAAAAGGATGAGTTCATGTCCTTTGCAGCGACATGGATGAAGCTGGAAACCATCATTCTCAGCAAACTATCACAAGATCAGAAAACCAAAGGCTGCATGTTCTCACTCATAAGTGGGAGTTGAACAATGAGAACTCATGGACACGGGGAGGGGATCATCACACACCGGGGCCTGTGGGGGGTGGGGGGTAAGGGAGGGATAGCATTAGGAGAAATACCTAATGTAGGTGATGGGTTGATGGGTGCAGCAAACCACCATGGCACGTGCATACCTATGTAACAAAACTGCAAGTTCTGCACATGTAACCCAGAGCTTAAAGTATAATTTAAATAAATAAATTAATAATAAATAAATAAACTCATAGACCTCAAAATATGGGAAGCCTAATTGACTATGGCCACTTGCTGCTTCTCTCTAAAATCTGTTTCTGCATCTGCCCCTCAGTCAATGACTGAGGGCCGCAGGGTGGCTAATGCAGATCCCCCTTTAGGAGACACAGGGCTTCTCTGAGGACCAGTCTTGGCTCAGGATTCCCTGAAGCCTTTTCTTACCCTTCTTTTTTTTTTTTTTCTTTGAGACAGAGTCTCGCTCTGTCGCCCAGGCTGGAGTGCAGTGGCGCAATCTCGGCTCACTGCAAGCTCTGCCTCCTGGGTTCACGCCATTCTCCCGCCTCAGCCTCTCCGAGTAGCTGAGACTACAGGCACCCACCACCACGCCCGGCTAATTTTTTTGTATTTTTAGTAGAGACAGGGTTTCACCATGGTCTCGATCTCCTGACCTCGTGATCCGCCCGCCTCAGCCTCCCAAAGTGCTGGGATTACAAGCGTGAGCCACCGCGCCCGGCCAACAGTCGAAGTTTTATGGTAGATTTCTCCCACCTGCAAGTTCGCTGCAGGGTAAAGCATTAGAGCCAGCTCCCAAAAGATACTTTTGTTATCTTTTGTACAGGAGAGGAAAAAGGAAAAGGATACAAAAATAATTCTTTAAAATTCACGAAGAGGAAGAACAGAATGACCACTAAGACAGGTATATGTCTCGGTTACAAACAGGAAATAGCTAAATAATAAATGAATACCCAAATGACAAAACATGGATTACAAGGGACATCTTAAATTACATTTTTTGTCTCTGTGAAGCAACGCAACACTCATTTGGAAAAGCGTTTCCTATTATGTGAAGGAAGCATGACAGCACAATGACTTGTGAAATGCAGGGGCATTATTCTTTGCACCTACTAAAACAATACACTGGCCATTCATCACAGGAGGCCCCAGTTCCCACTGTTCAGACAACACTTTGGGACACAGGGTTCTCTGCATTTCATTTGTGTAACTGATCTTTGCTCTTTGGGCTAGCACAAAATTTCAAATCCTACGACCATGCATATTGGCAGGGTCCTGGTATGTCACGGTATATCACAGCAGTGACAACATTAGAGATACTAAGAAGTACCTGAGCCTGAGCTATCTCAGTTACTCTGCATGAGTGGAGAACTGAGAGACAAGGTCAGAGCAGTAATCTGACAGGCCATGTATGTGAAAGACTGGACCATAGGAAATGGGTTTGCTTCTAAATGCAAACCTGGCTGGGAGATGGCCAGGGAAGAAATGATTGCAATCTAACAGATAAGCATAGAATTGGGGATGTGCAGATAGTGCAAAGTAACACAACCAGAGACGTGGAGGGTGAAGTGAGAGATCTTAAGTGGGGGCAGTGCTGGTCCCCTAGGGGTGTTTGGACACATGTTATGGAACAAAGGCATGCTGTGTACATACATATGATTGTGTGTTTCCCACAAAGTAATCAAGGAAAGTGACTGGTATCAGGTAGCTGAGAGCCAGCTGGGAGGACAAGGCAGGCAGATCACGAGGTCAGGAGATCGAGACCATCCTGGCTAACGCAGTGAAAACCCGTCTCTACTGAAAATACAAAAAAAAATTAGCTGGGTGTGGTGGCGGGTGCCTGTAGTCCCAGCTACTAGGGAGGCTGAGGCAGGAGAATGACGTGAACCCAGGAGGTGGAGCTTTCAGTGAGCCAAGATAGTGCCACTGCACTCCAGCCTGGGCGACAGAGCGAGTCTCCATCTCAAAAAAAAAAAAAAAAAGTACATATCTTAAATTTTTTTATCTAATAGGGTAAGAGTAATAAGCGACTATTCTATTTATACACATACATTTATAGTCTTCTGAATATATATACATATTTAGGATCTTTTCTTTTTGTTAGGAAAAGAATCAAGCCTGAGCTTCTTTTAGATGGAATCTGCAAGTTCTGACTTTGACACCAGAAAAAAATAAAAATAAAAAAGTCGTTTCTGAGTTTTGAACAGGTGCTGCTGGCCTCTTACAGTAGAGCTGAGCTACTCAGCTCTAGTGTGGCACTCTTAATTGACCTCTTCAGAAACCGTAATGGATGTTGTGGAAGTTTACAGTGCATTTTTCCTCAGCCATCTGAGAAAGTAGGAACTTTTCCTGTGCAGAGAAAAATGTATATTACTTAAGATAGTGGTAAATTCAAAGCTAGCAGAATTCCAAGCCAGTGGTTTTATCCACCAAAATAAACAGAACATGCACATTCCCAGGTATGTCATGGCCCATCTTTCTTTTGCAGATAAGGACCACATGCTTCTCAGAGCTGTTTTTGATACCAACCACAGAACAGTTTCTTCCCCAATCTTCTACTGGCCTTCCTATCTGTGTTTTGCCATTTAGCCCACTCTGATTGAACTATTCCTGCACTTCTCTCCCAAACACAATTTGGGACTTCCTTCCTCTAAATGGACCAGCTATGTATAACATCCCATTGGCCACCTTGGGCAAGGTCTGCACACGGATGGACCATGAGATGCAATAGCTCCAGGCAATTTACCAAAGCCCATTTTACTGGAAGAATTTCCAACGACCAATATACAGTGAAATCAATGACCTGAAATTTTCAATGTTACTAAAACTTGTTTAACTATTTATAAAGTCTATAGCAACACATAGAGGATAAACAATGAGACATAAGGCAGCTCTAGGGAACTGGGGAAGGAGGTCCTCCTGGGTCTTCAGATTCTTCCTTGCACCACGGCCCCCCTGAATTTCCTCAGCCCCACCCCATACCATCCCAGACCTCCACATACCTCCTCTGCCTCCCCCTACTCTCAGTCCCTGCCCCAACTCTTCCCTTAACATCTTCTCTTTTTCTGTCCTTAGACTTCCCCTTTCAGGGTCTGCAGCTTAAGCTATGACATATTCAGTCTCTTCTACTATTTATTCTTTTGGCTTGACACAAATTAAATATTGTTTAAAATGCTGTTTTGGTTTTGTCTTTATAACCCATCAAGTAAGGTGAACCAGAGACCTTCAAAATCTATTTTTTAAAGTCCCCATCCAATATTTTTATGAATATCAATCGCTATAACTTTATAAATAGAAGAAAAATATTGCCAATATATTAACACAGTGAATTCAGTAATTTCAGTGAATTGGTCATTTGGTTGAACAGATGATTGAACTAATTGACTTTTGGCAAAGTGGTCATTAAAAACATATGCCTGATCATGCCTGTAATCCCAGCACTTTGGGAGGCTGAGGCAGGTGGATTGCTTGAGCTCAGGAATTCAAGACCAGCCTGGGCAACATGGAAAAATTCCACCTCTACAAAAAATACAGAAATTAGCCAGGCATGGCAGTGTGCACCTTTTGTCCCAGCTACTTGGGAGGCTGAGGCAGGAGGATTGCTTGAGCCTGGGAGGCAGAGGTTGCAGTGAACCAAGATCACACCACTGCACTCCAGCCTGGGCAACAGAGTGAGACCCTGTCGCAAAACAAATACACACACACACACACACACACACACACACACTCCTATATGCCTGCATCACCCCAATAAGGGTGTGAACTTCCACTTAGAGACCTTGTACATGGTTGTCCCTATAACACCGAAAAAGGAGGGCCCCATGTGAAGTTAGAAGAAGGCATGACAAAGGGAGATGAGAGACAACAGCTAGCACACTGCAATAAAAAGAGACTAGAAAGGTTTAGTGCCAAGACCAGCTCAGCTGGGGAGACCTTAACCTAGCAGCGCTAGAGGAATTAAAGACACACACAGAGAAATATAGAGGTGTGAAGTGGGAAATCAGGGGTCTCACAGTCTTCGGAGCTGAGAGCCCCAAATAGAGATTTACCCACTTATTTATTAACAGCAAGCCTGTCATTAGCATTGTTTCTATAGATATTCAATTAAATAAAAGTATCCTTTACAGAAACGAAGGGATGGGCCGAATTAAAGGAATAGGTTGGGCTAGTTAACTGCAGCACGAGCATGTCCTTAAGGCACAGATCACTCATGCTATTGTTTGTGGTTTAAGAATGCATACTAATTCTTTTGTCTCTTTCTTAAATGAATGAAAAAAATTACATGTTTAGAATAAGAGTCGTTAGAGAAAAGCCTTGGCTGCATCTAGGGGAAGTGACAGCACAGAAGAGACCAGAGAATAGCCTCCTGGAGGAGACCCTGTGCTTTGACCATGCTCTCCGGATGGGTACGGTGCCCTCTTCTGCAAAGTGTTCACTTCTATGCTTTTTCTATGGTTCCATTTCATAGAAAGATTTCGGGTGATGTTTCTTTTCCCTCAACTTTTTATTTTAAAAACTTGCAAACACAGAAAAGTTGATAGAATCATACAGTGAACATCAGTATGTTATTCAACTGGATTCACTAGTTAACGTTTTGTCATATTTGTTTTCTCTCCTCCGCGTATGGAAGATTGTATATGTGCCCTTTTTCCCCCTGAATCATTTCAAAGTAAGTTGCCAGTATCAGAGCATTTCACCGTTAAGTACTTTTGCAGATACCTTGTAAGAACCAGGACATTCTCCTACATAATCACAATACCATTAATCCACCCAAAAAATTTAACATCTGTACACTAATGATACCTACTCTATAGATTATAATCAGCTTTCTTGTAGTAATCTGTTTAGAAGGCTTGCATCCTGTCACTGTCCACTGATTAAACTTTGAACTCTAACCTGAAACCCTGGTCATCTCATTGCCTTCTTTCTTATACCCATTAAGTCCAAATGAGCTCTCATTTTATTTCAACGGAAAAGAGAATGGAAAAGAGGGGAAGGTAACTTGGATAAAGTATGAGCACTTACTACCTTATGTATTCTAGTTCTGTAGTTTTCAAACTTCAGGGAGCATCTCAAGGCTTATTAAAGCACAGATAGCTGTCCCTCTTCCCCACTTTCTGATTCAGGAGGTGTGGGGCTGGCCCAGGAATTTGCATGTCTAACAAGTTCCCATGTGTTGCTGATGCTGAGGGTGTAAGGACTACAATGCAAGAATCAGAGGTTTAGTGGATATCCACCTAATGAATACATGTTGTATTTCCTTTAGCACCTGTGATTACAGAGGAAACACTTTTCAACTGGAAGATGTCATTAAACAGAGGATAACAGATCAGGTCAGTAAGAATTAAATTTAACTTAATTGAAATGTCACTGAAATTTTTAGAAATAATATGACAGACCAGGCACAGTGGCTCATGCCTGTAATCTCAGCATTTTGGGAGGCCAAGGCAGATGGATCACTTGAGGTCAGGAGTTTGAGACCAGCCTGTCCAAGATGGTAAAACTCCCTCTCTACTTAAAATACAAAAATTAGCTGGGCATGGTGGTGCATGCCTGTAGTCCTAGCTACTTGGGAGGCTGAGGCAGGGGAATCACTTGAACTCGGGAGATGGAGGTTGCAGTGAGCTGAGATGCACCACTGCATTCCAGCCTGGGCAACAGAGCGAGACTCCATCTCAACATAAATAAGTAAATCAATAAAATAAAAATAAAAAATAAAGGGAAGATGGGGCAGCTTTGTGTACTTCACATCCTGAAAATGGGCTGATTTCCCTCAAGAGGCAGCGATTTAAGCGCTCTAGCCTGCATGGGATACATACAGGAGAAAAAAGAAGAAAAAGAAAAGAAATATTAATATAAATAAATGAAAATAACACTTCTCCCTGATTATAAAGGAAATCACATTTTTTCTAATAATTTGGATGACAAAATATAAAGAAAAATCTTTAATTTTGCCACTCAAAACATTCCGGTTTGTTGCTTTTTACACTTTTTATGCATATAAACATTTTGAAACGTAGAATCATAACATGTGGTCTTTTGTCACTTACTATATTTTAAGCATGTTTCTATGGCAGAAATATATCCTGGCATCATCATTTTTAATAGTTGGATGTATTTTTTTTTTTTTTTTGAGACGGAGTCTCTCGCTCTGTCACCCATGCTGAAGTGCAGTGGTGCCATCTTGGCTCACTGGAAGCTCCCCCTCCCAGGTTCATGCCATTCTCCTGCCTCAGCCTCCCAAGTAGCTGGGACTACAGGTGCCCGCCACCACGCCCAGCTAATTTTTTGTATTTTTTTAGTAGAGACGGGGTTTCACCTGTTAGCCAGGATGGTCTCGATCTCCTGACCTCGTGATCCGCCCACCTCGGCCTCCCAAAGTGCTTGGATTACAGGCATTCTATATACATTTTTATGGACTTGAGTAAGGATTTTTGCACTGAATTCATAGAAGTAGAATTCCTAGAGGAAAATAATATAAAACTGTTTTAGGATTTTTAAAAGAAATTTCAAATTATCCTGTAGGAAAATTGGTTCAGTTTATGCTCCCACCAACAAGGACAGAGCTCCAGGTTCCCCCTTCCATTTGTCATCTTTGCTGGTCTTTAAGCAGAAAATCTCATTGTTTTCATTACATTTCTTTGATTTCTCGTGCTTTTGAATCTTTTTCATATGCTCATAGGCCATTTTTATTCTTGTAGGAAGTGCCGGTTTCTCCATTGCCCATTTTCTGCTGGAAATCATTCATTATTTTTCTGAGTAATTTTAAAGATTTCTTTATAGGCTAAGGATACAAACCTTTTGTCTGTCAATGGGGTTACAAAGACTTTCTCTCAGTAAGTAATTTGTTATTCCATTTTATTTATTTATTTTTTGCTAGCAAAGGACCAAAATCAAATTTCACTTAATTTTTATCCTGCTGAATGAACACATTTTAACTTAGTGATTTTAGTGGAAACAGGAGCAAGACAGAATGTAATAACTAGATCTCGCTCTGGCACCCCAACTGGAGTGCAGTGACATGATCATAGCTACTGCAGCCTCAAATTCCTGGGCTCACATGATTTTCCCACCTCATCCTCCCAAGTAGCTCTAGGACTACAGGTGTGTGCCGCCAAGCCCAGCTAATTTTTGAATTCTCTTTGTAGAGATATGAATTAGCTATGTTGCCCAGGCTGGTCTTGAACTCCTGACTTACCCACCTTGGCTTGCCAATATGCTGGGAGTACAGGCGTGAACTACTGCTCCCGGCCAAGAGCTTACTTCTGTTTGCTAGCGAGGTTCTTGGTATCTTTTTATATTTGAGGCTTTCATGCTAGTGCTGAAGTATTACACTCACCATCTGAGGTTTACAGGACTTTTGTTTTAATATTGAACACAGAGAACTGTTTAGTTTTGCATCTTTGCAGGTATACAAAATGTGCCTACCGGGACTCTGCTTTATATCTATTGAAAAGAAACAAGTAATACAGTAAAGGTTTGGCTGGCTAGAGGCTTTGGAAGAATGGAGTATTCTGGTTTAATTCTATTAACTTGGAAGGATGAAGGTGAAAAAAATTCAAAACTTTAATTTCCTGTTGAATGCAATTTGAAAATATAGCTAATGAGTCCACTTTTCTTCTCTACTAAGTTTGGACATTCTGATCTATTTGGTCTTTTATCATAGAGCTCCTAGTGTGCCTGAGTCTTACATTGTGAAGATCCTTTTCTAAAACTTTAGATGTAAGAGGATATAAATGATATTTGATGAGATCAGGCTGGATGAGAACCGATACGTGTAAATATATTTTTTAGATGAAATCTCTGATTGCCACGTGTTTTCTTATTGAACTCATAAAAACACACTGGCTGGAGGGTGGAAGTAGGAAGGAGATTTATGTCTTTTAATTGCATGTCATTGTTTCATATCAAGACAGAACATATAGTATCCCTGGCTTTGGACCTATAGAAGGAAACACATTTTTCTACCTGCTGTATGGCAGAGGTTCCTGACACCTGGACGGCTTATTGCAGCACAGATTGCTGGGCCCTACTCCAGAGTTTCTGATTCATCAGGTCTAGGGTGGGGCCTGAGAATTTATATTTCTAAGAAGTTCCCAGGTGCTCCTGGTCCAGAGACTATATGTTTGAGAGCCACTCTTACATACTAACTGTAAATTGTAGAACTCTATAAAAAAGCTTAGTTCGGTCTGAGATCAGAAGCACACAGGTAATGGAGCAAATCATGAAAAAGTAAACCCTTGATCCCAGGTAACAAGCAATACACAGTGACATAACACAATTCTTGGTTTTCATGATTGCAAGTCATAGCCAAGTATCAAGTGAGAAATTCAGTTTCATTTTCAGGGCTTAGAGGCCAGTTGATTCTAGAAAAATAGGATTTAGTGATTAACCTCATGAGAGTAGAAGTTATTTATGTCCTTTTTCTCTCCCCCATCGCTTAGCATTTAGCCTTACTTTAGAAGGGTCCTGTATTTGCTTTAACCATGTTAAGAAGTTTGAGTGCTTATTAAACGGAAAGCTGTGTGTGTGTGTGTGTGTGTGTGTGTGTGTGTGTGTGTGTGTATGTATGTATTTAGAGACAGAGTCTCGTTCTGTAGCCCAGGCTGAAGTGCAGTGGCATGATTTTGGCTCACTGCAACCTCCGCCACACAGGTTCAGGGGATTCTCCTGCCTCAGCCTCCCAAGTAGCTGGGATTACAGGCACCTGCCACCATGCCCAGCTACTTTTGTATTTTTAGTAGAGACAGGGTTTCATCATGTTGGCCAGGCTGGTCTTGAATTCCTGAATTCGGGTGATCCACCTGCCCCAGCCTCCAAAAGTGCTGGGATTACAGGCATGACCCATCGTGCCTGGCTAAAAAGCTTTGTGTTTTTAAAGATATTAGACGTGCTTCTTGTTGTTTTTTTTTTAAAAAAACCTAACACTAATGTAGGAGAATAAGAGAAAGTTTTTCCAAAAAAGAGAAAACATTGTGATTATTTTATCTTATTGGAATGTTGGATATTAAAGTCTGCTTTATCAATCATCAAGCACACTATAAAATTTCCATTTTAATAGGATTTGTACCTCAATTGAGGTAATAAAGTTTTAAAGGTTTTAAAGTGAAAGCCAGCCCCACCCCTCTCCTGGAGTGGGCGGGGACAGGGGTTGCATGGGCAGGTTTCCTTGTGACAACACAGGTCCTTCATGACACGCTGCTGTCTGGCCACACCTCCTTTCCCTTTCATCTTTCTCATTGACCAATGGGCTTCAAGCATTAAGGCCACGCCCCTATTCTGCATTCTAGTGCAGCCCTGGTTACGCCTCCTCTGGCTCAGTCACACAGCTACCTATAGGTGACTGGAGGTGTATAGTTGTCCTCACCTGGATCATGCTGATGTGGCCCCAACCCCACCTCCCTACCCATCCCATGATGTCCAACGAAACCCGACAGAGCAAATTGGCCGAGGCCAAGGAAAAGGTAAACGCATCAGCACCCCAACCCAACCCGAGGCCCCCTCTGACAGCCGAACTGCTGCCAGAGTCTGCGCCACTCCTGAGGCACACTGGGCTGGCCTCCCCAGTGCCTCTGGGCTCCCCACACCAAAATCTTGTCAGCCAGCCCAACCCCCTCATGAGTCCTGCCCCTGCCCTGCCCGGAACCCCAGGGTGACTTTGAGCAGGTGACTCCCGGGGCTTCCAACTCCATACTCTGCCCTTACCTCCTGCTACCCCAAACCCGACCTCCCTGGGCTCTTTGGGCTCACATCTCCAAGGACCTGGGTGCCCCAGAACATGCCCTCACCAGTTGCACAGGGTGACTTTGGGGATGTGACTCCTGGGGCTCCTTGCTCCTTACTTGGCCCTCACCTCCTGCCGCCCCAAGCCTGACCTCCCGGGGCTCTTTGGGGTCACGTCTCCAAGGACCCGGGTCCCAAATTTGTGACCCCCTCCCCAGTCTCAAAGCAGCAACTTAGGCATTGCACTCATGTGTCCCCCCCACCCCCGCCACTCTGCCGAGGAGTGGAATGTAGTGGATGTCACAGTCCCTCTACAAACTGTCATTACTACCACAAGATCGGCCTTTGGTCTCAGGACCCAGTCCCCTAAGTGTTCTTGCCCATTTCTGTTTCCTCTGGTTGCAGCACAGGTTTCCAGCTGGAAGGGGAATGGGGACTGTGGGACCTAGAAGAGAGAGGTTTCAGGCTGCCTTACTTCCATACCACAGACGTTGACAGTGTGAAAAGCCTACACTTACCCCATGAGCTCAACACGTTGACAGTGTCTCTGGGTGGCAATGGGAGAATGGGTTTGGTTTGGTTTTCTCCCAGGCTTCTACTCTCCAGAGAGACTTTAACATTTTTTCTGAGTTCTGCACCTCAGATTTGAATTCTCCTCCACTGTTCTGGGACCAGAGTGCCCCTCAGTCACTGGTTTCTGGAGTGAGATCTGCTTTTCTTCTGTGGAACACATCTTGGGAAACTGAACTTGACATCTTGAATCTTCCTCATCTCATCTCAAACTGGGGAAATTTTGAGTGCCACAGGATAAATATGGGACATCTTTATGAAGCATCAGTTTCCCTTGATTCTCTTGAGAGACAAAACATTAATTTACTTAGGGATGAAAGTCACATAGATTTATAAGACTATACATGACTTCTCTCTGAAATGAGGCTTGGGTTGTCCTCTTTCTGTTAAATTCCCAGATTTAACAGAAAGGCTGCCTTCTGCCATGAGGATACATTGATGTAAAAGTTTGAGAGGTACTGATGTACTCCTTAGCACTAACAGACGTGTGAGGGTGAATAACTCTAAACCACATAGCGGACAGTTCCTGCCTACTTAATATCTGCTTTTCCACCTCTGCCTCTGGTTTTGGTCCCTGGCAGCTGCTGATCTGTGGCAAAATCCCAGAGCTCAGAGTCAGAAAACTGAGTTTAAGTTCCATTATTGCCTTTTTTTTCAGCCATGGTATCAATCTCTCTCAGTCACGAAGTGATTGTGACAACATTTCCTACAGTTGGTGGTATTAAATCAGATGGTCTATAAGAGTATTTAGTGTAAACTGTAAAGCAGGATGTGACTGTAGGAGCTTGTAGTTCTCAGGAGTATCACTGCTCTTCCTTTCCACAGTTGAGAGACCATCATCCCCAGACCAACCCTAGTGTTGATACAGGAGCAAGGGACACCAAAAAGCAGAAAATAAATAATGGCACTAACCCTGAGACAACAACTTCCTGTGGTTGCCACTCACCTGAGGATGTGAGTCTTGGCTGGCCAGGCTCCTGGGGACAGAGGGCCCAAGGTGGGGTGGAGGGTAATTATTAAGATTGTGGAAGAACTGCCAGGTACTGGTTAAGAATTCTGGGTTTGAATCCTACATCTCCATCTGCTAGGGATATGATTTAGGGCAAATTGCTTGAGCTCTTTGGGCCTCTCTTTTCACATCTGTAAACTAGGAGTGGTATGGTTTTACTTACATTTGTGAAGTTTAAATGAGATTTGTCATTGTGTTTTTATGTTAATCCCTAGTCCAGGGCCTGCTGTAAACTCTCCTTCTTGGGCTTGCATTTTCTGAGGTAGAGTTAGAGAGTATCAGAGGTTACTGTTAGCTCTGAGAGTCTGAGAGTTAAAGGCCCACTAGAATGGAAACCTCAGGGCCAAGGGCTCCCGTCTGCCTTTTCCATCCCATATCCTGGCTGTGAAGAACCGTCCCTGGCCCGTATGTGCTCAATGTTTGCTGAATGAATGCACCTTTCTAGATCACAAGCTGGCAGAAGGGTGGGCTTTTCTCACACTCCATCTCTGAGGGTTTCTGTTACTGTCTTTTCAAGAGAATCTAGTTTCAGACTTTGAGTTCTGTGGCTGTGGGCAAAATCCAACAAAGACCCAAATCCTTCTTTGGGAGTTGAGGAGAGTTTACCAGTTTGTGGTCCCATTGGGTCTGAGAACTGTGCCTTTTAAATCCATTCCTGGCCCCTGCCTATCGCTTCCTGGCCTGAGGAATAGAGTCGAGGGGGCCACCCACAGTCACCTTCCTTTGACTCTCCCCACAGAAACAACAGAACCGAGCTCAGCTGGAAGAAGTAACGTGATTTCTTTGTTTGCTCACGACATGACCGCTGGGTTTGGGGCACTCAGATGTAGAGGCCCCAGTCTCATCTCGCCCACTCCCAGCCTGGGGAAGAAGGCTCACCCCCCATATTCCACCCCATCCCAACAGGGTCCCTGATAAACTGGTCCCATGGGTGGGCCTGTCCTGGGGCAGTGGTGCCATTCTGGGGGCATGTCTCTTGCTGTGCCATCTCTGCCTCCCCCTAGTAAGAACTCTGTCTTCCTCTTTCTACAGGAAAAGACGGCAAGCCACCAACATCCGGAAGCCCTAAGGAGGGAGCTAGAGGTGAGTGGAGGGTGTGACTTCCCTCCTGTCCTCTGGAGAATGTTTCTTTGCTTCTCTTTCAGCATTTGCTTGTTCTTCTCCCAAAGGCCCAGGTTCATACCATACGAATCCTTACATGTCAGAAAACGGAGCTTCAGACGGCACTCTATTACAGCCAGCATGCTGCCAAGCAGTTGGAAGGTGGGAATCTGGCACCCCGTCATCCTTCAACCTGGCACTTTGACAGGACTTTGGGGGGAGTCCTTTGGGCCTCATCTGAATGTCTCTCATTCCAGGAGAGTCTAGGGATCTGATCAGCCGCCTGCATGATTCATGGATGTTTGCAGGAGAGTTAGAGCAGGCTCTCTCTGCTGTGTCTACACAGAAGAAGAAGGCGGATAGGGTGAGTCCAACCACCTGCCCTGTCCCCTGGGAGCCCAGCTTCGCAGATGGAGGAGTGAGCCTAAACGTCCCTTCTGTAGGATGGAGTGTCCTGCCCAGAAGGCAGCATGGCAATTTCTTGCTGCTTTTGTGTGTGGTTGTTAGAGGCAGATTGGGGCTGAGTCGGCTGCTGTGGGTGTGTTGGGGAGCACTGTGGGGAGCGAGCACTGGACAAAGAGCTCAGAGGCCAAGTGCCCACCCTGCCCATACTTGGCTGTGGCCTTGGCCACGTCCTGAGTGGTGGTTAGGGTACTTGTACCATAAAGGTACAGAAGAGTATCTTGAGTATGTTACTATTTGTGTGGAGAGAGGGGGCAGGTATATATGTGTGTGTGTACATATTATGGTAATATACATAAAACATGTTTGTAAGGATTCATAAAAAAACTCAGGATAGAGGCACAGTGTGGGGGGAGATATTTCCCTTCTGGACTTTCTGAGTTTTGGACTATGCGAACGTATCACCCTTTCAAAAATTCAACCAAGGATTAATTTCCTTCTTAACTGTGCCCCTACCTCCAGCGAAAGAATGGGCTTAGAGAATCAGATATACCTGGGTGTTGAAATCCCAGCTCTAAGTGATCTTAGGCAGCACTTAACCTTTAATACCGCATGTTTTTCATCTACACAATAGAGATAATAATGGTAACCATCTCCTATGGAGGTTGTGAGGATTAAATGGGATTGTTAGCATAGTGCCTGGTGAAGCATTCAATAAAAGTTCCAACAGTGGTAGTAATAACAGTAATAACAATAGCAATATTATCTGATCTCTCTGGGCCCCTGTTAGCCAGCCCTAAATTCAGTCTCTTTCCCTGTCCCTTCCACCTTCACTGAGTTCTTTGAAAAACAAATGAGGGCCAGGTGCTCTCGCTCACGCCTGTGATGCCAGCACCTTGGGAGGCCGAGGTGGGCGGATCACCTGAGGTCAGGAGTTCAAGACTAGACTGACCAACATGAAGAAACCCCGTCTCTACTAAAAATACAAAATTAGCCAGGTGTGGTGGCACATGCCTGTAATCCCAGCTACTTGGGAAGCTGAGGCAGGAGAATCACTTGAACCCAGGAGGCGGAGCTTGTGGTGAGCCGAGATTGCGCCATTGCACTGCAGTCAGGGCAACAAGAATGAAACTCTGCCAAAAAAAAAAAAAAAAGAAAAAAAAAACAAATGAGACCATGGGCTTGGAAATGCCTTGAGAACATGTCAGGTGTGATTGAGAGTGAGGGAGAGTTACTGTGGAGTAGTCACTGTAGTGTTGTTCCTGGTGGGCCTGCTGCTCCTCTACCTGCTCTATTCTGACTTAACCTTTCTCTATTTGCAGTACATCGAGGAGTTAACAAAGGAGAGGGATGCCCTGAGTCTGGAACTGTACAGGAACACGTAGGATGGGGGAAGGTGGAATGGGGGGTCTGGGGGCCCTTTGGGTAGTGTGCTGGGAGGTGGGGGGTACAGGTGAGCATGGGGAGAGGCTCCTACAGGTTTTCATGTGTGCACAGGGAAGCTCTAGTGCCGGCTGGGCCACTGACTCATGGGGTAGCCTCAGGCAACTCATGTCTTCTCTCTGGCCTGCCACCTGTGACTTTTAATTCCTGGGGTCCCTACCAATGCCACCGTTCTGTGGTTGTGGGGCAAAAGTAGAGGGTTGATCACCAAAGAGGTCCTTTCTGTTCTTCGTTCATTCCTTTCTCTACTGCCCCTGGCCATAGCATAACCAATGAGGAGTTGAGGGAGAAAAACGCCGAACTACAAGAAAAACTTCGACTTGTAGAATCTGAAAAGTCTGAGATCCAGCTCAACGTAAAGGAGCTAAAAAAGAAGCTGGAGAGGGCCAAGCTCCTGCTGCCACAGGTGAGCGGCTGCAGCCCTGGGGGTTGTGGGAGCCCCATCCAGCTGGGACCATGATCTAGGGATCATGCAGGGTATGGGGAGGTTCCAGCCAAGAGCTGGAAAATTTGGGTCCTTGTTCTGGTCCCACCATAGAATCCTCTAGAGTGTGCTAAAAACGTACAAATTGGGGCCCTGCCTGGGGAATCAGCATCTCAGAGTTAGGGCTTTAAAATATTTTTTTTAAAGGATCATGGATGAAAACCATTATTTTATAGGTTACATTTATTTATTTATTTATTTATTTATTTATTATTTTGAGACGGAATCTCGCTCTTTCACCCAGGCCAGAGTGCAGTGGCGCAATCTCGGCTCACTGCAAGCTCTGTCCCCTGGGTTCACGCCATTCTCCTGCCTCAGCCTCCCAAGTAGTAGCTGGGACTAAAGGCACCCGCCACCACACCTGGCTAATTTTTTGTATTTTTAGTAGAGACGGGGTTTCACCGTGTTAACCAGGATGGTCTCGATCTCCTGACCTCGTGATCTGCCCGCCTGGGCCTCCCAAAGTGCTGGGATTACAGGTGTTAGCCACCGCACCTGGCCTATAGATGACATTTATATGGCTAGCTCATGAGTCTGTTTCCTTCTGAGGTTCAAACCAACACTTTCACGATTCCAGCAGCAGCTGCAGGCGGAGGCTGACCACCTGGGTAAGGAGCTGCAGAGTGTGTCAGCAAAGCTCCAAGCCCAGGTGGAAGAGAACGAGTTGTGGAACCGCCTGAACCAGGAACAGGAGGAGAAGATGTGGAAGCAGGAGGAGAAGATACGGGAGCAGGAGGAGAAGATACGGGAGCAGGAGGAGAAGATACGGGAGAAGGAGGAGAAGATGCAGAGGCAGGAGGAGATGACGCGGGAGAAGGAGGAGAAGATACGGGAGCTGGAGGAGAAGATGCACGAGCAGGAGAAGATACAGGAGCAGGAGAAGATACGCGAGCAGGAGAAGAGGCAGGAGCAGGAGGAGAAGATATGGAGGCAGGAGGAGAAGATACACAAGCAGGAGGAGAAGATACGAGAGCAGGAGGAGAAGATGTGGAGGCAGGAGGAGAAGATGCACGAGCAGGAGAAGATACGGGAGGAGGAGAAGAGGCAGAAGCAGGAGGAGAAGATGTGGAGGCAGGAGGAGAAGGTACGGCAGCAGGAGGAGGTGTGGAGGCACAAGGAGGAGATGCACGAGCAGGAGGGGAAGATACAGGAGCAGGAGGAGAAGATGTGGAGTCAGGAGGAGAAGATACGGGAGCAGGAGGAGAAGATGTGGAGGCAGGATGAGAAGATACGGGAGCAGAAGGAGAAGATGCACGAGCAGGAGGAGAAGATACGGGAGCAGGAGGAGAAGATGCACGAGCAGGAGGAGAAGATACGGGAGCAGGAGGAGAAGATGTGGAGGCAGGAGGAGAAGATGAGGGAGCAGAAGGAGAAGATGCATGAGCAGGAGGAGAAGATGTGGAGGCAGGAGGAAAAGATGCATAAGCAGGAGAAGATACGGGCGGAGGAGAAGAGGCAGGAGGAGGAGGAGAAGATGTGGAGGCAGGAGGAGAAGATACGGGAGCAGGAGGAGATGTGGAGGCAGAAGGAGAAGATGCACGAGCAGGAGGAGAAGATACAGGAGCAGGAGGAGAAGGTGTGGGGGCAGGAGGAGAAGATACGGGAGCAGGAGGAAAAGAGGCGGGAGCAGGAGGAGAAGATGTGGAAGCAGGAGGAGAAGATAAGGGAGCAGGAGGAAAAGAGGCGGGAGCAGGAGGAGAAGATAAGGGAGCAGGAGGAGAAGATAAGGGAGCAGGAGGAGAAGATAAGGGAGCAAGAGGAGAAGATAAGGGAGCAGGAGGAGAAGATATGGGAGCAGGAGGAGATGATGCAGGAACAGGAAGAGAAGATTTGCGAGCAGGAGGAGAAGATGTGGGAGCAGGAGGAGAAGATGCAGAAACAGGAGGAGAAGATGCGAGGCAGGAGGAGAAGATGTGGGAGCAGGAAATGAGGCTGCGGCAGCAGGAGGAGAAGATGCAGGAACAGGAGGTGAGGCTGCAGGAGCTGGAGGAGAGGCTGGGGGAGCTGGAACGGAAGGCCGAGCTCTGGGGGGAGCAGGTGAAGGTGTGTGCAAACCCTGGAGATCATACAGAACGACCTCACAACAACTTAGCAGATGGTGGTTGGCTCCCTCTGCTTTTCCACCAGTCTGTGGCCTACAGTTTAAATGGTGGGAAGAAGGGTGTGAGATTTGAGGCTGGGGAGGGAGGCATGGGCCTCTAGCTAAGGGAGGCAGTCACTTAGGCCTGGAGGAAGGGGCCAGGGCCAGGGGCCTGGGCAGGCGACAGAGCCCCACAGTGCCCTCGCTACCCTGTTTATGGGCCCAGAATCTGGAAGCCAGCCACTACCTACCCTGACGCCTCTCCTGCAGGTGGAGCTGAAGAGCCAAGAGGCTCAGAGTCTGCAGCAGCAGCAGTGAGACCATTACCTGGGTCACCTGCAGCAGTATGTGGCCACCTATCAGCAGCTGGCCTCTGGGAAGGAGGCACTGCCCAGCTGCAGCAGCAGGAAGCTCAGGGCGAAGCGGTGGCCAAGATGGCCCACCAATAGTTGCAGGAGACCCGGTTGAGGGAGTTCATGAGGGCAGGGCCCCAAGGGGGGATGACCTGGCAAACTCCGTGCCTTCTCACTGTCTTTCTTGTCCCCTTAGGAGCACCTGGAAGCTGCCATCTACCGAGCAGATGACAACAAGGCAAAGACAATAAACATGTAAAAGCCGGCAGCAAGGCCTGGAGAAGAGTAAGCCGCCATGTGACTGTTTAGAATATAGTCTCAGCACAAACCTGAAAAAAAAAATTTATTTATTTTAATTTTTATTTATTTTTATTTTTTTTATTTATTTATTTTTTGAGACAGAGTCTCGCTCTGTCGCCCAGGCTGCAGTGCAGTGGTGCAATCTCGGCTCACTGCAAGCTCCGCCTCCTGGGTTCACGCCATTCTCCTGCCTCAGCCTCTCGGAGCAACTGGGACTACAGGAGCCCGCCACCACGCCCGGCTAAATTTTTTTATTTGTATTTTTTAGTAGAGACGGGGTTTCACCATGGTCTCGATCTCCTGACCTCGTGATCCGCCCGCCTCAGCCTCCCAAAGTGCTGGGATTATAAGCGTGAGCCACCGCGCCCAGCAAAATTTATTTTAAATTGTGGCAAAATACTGGCCAGGCGCAGTGGCTCAGGCCTGTAATCCCACCAATTTGGGAGGCCGAGGTAAATGGATGACCTGAGGTCAGGAGTTCAAGACCAGCCTGGCCAATACAAAAATTAGCCAGGCATGGTGGCGCATGCCTGTAATCCCAGCTACTTGGGAGGCTGAGGCAGGAGAATCGCTTGAACCTGGGAGGCAGAAGTTGCAGTGAGCGGAGATCGTGCCACTGCACTCAAGCCTGGGTGACAGAACGAGACTCTGTCTCAAAAAAACAGAAAAAGTTTCTTCCCTACATGTATGTTTCTATTAGTTTTCTTCTTGGTCTTTCTCATTTAGTCTTGTGTTGTCTTATGGCATTCCTAGTAAACTTTTATCTGCCTCCAGAGAGTATTGACTTTGACTTTATGGCACGCAATTGGAGTAAGTGCAGATCACCTTCATCTAGTTTGGGACTAAGCTGGTTCAAAGCAGGTTTTAGGTTTCGTGACGGCTGGTCTATGTTTTATTCATTTGGACTCCTAGGGGTGGCCCTTCCAGGGTCCCCACCAAGGTCCCATCTCCTTCCTGGGACCCAAATTCTCATTAGGTCATTTCAGCCCTATGAGAGTGCCAAACATTCAGCTAGGCTTTCCAGCCTGTTAACTACCACTTCATACTCAGTTTCTTAGCCTCTTAGCCCTCTACTGTTGACCAATCACCAAATGTGGAAAAGCACTACAGACTGTCAGGGTCACCTCCTAGGCCTGGTCACTCAAGTCCTGGCTGAGGTCTTCAATTACCTTCCAACAATTGTTTTTGATTGGGGCGGGGCACATTTTTGTCCAGTTTTTCTAACTGCTCTGGTGGGGAGGCTAATCTGTAACAAGCTCCTCTGCCTTTAGTGAAACTTGAAAACCTTCATCTGTCCTTTTTTTGTTGTTTTTGAGATGGAGTCTCGCTCTGTTGCCCAGGCTCTAGTGCAGTGGCACGATCTCTGCTCACTGTAATGTCTGCCTCCTGGGTTCAAGCAATTCTCCTGCCTCAGCCTCCCGAGTAGCTGGGATTACAGGTGTGTGCCACCATGCCTGGCTATTTTTTTTATATGCCTTTCATAGAGATAGGATTTCACCACGTTTTCCAGGCTGGTCTCCAGCTCCTGACTCAGGTGATCTACTCGCCTCAGCCTCCCAAAGTGCTGGGATTACAAGTGTGAGCCACTGCATCCAGCCCATCTGTCTTTTAAAAAATGTTTTTAATTGGAGGTATAATTTATATTCAGTGAAATGCATGAATCTGGTTTACATTTTGATGAGTTTTAACTCATTTAACATTACCCATGTAACCTACCTCCTTTGAAGATACAGAGTATTTCTATCATCCAGAAAGTTCTCCTGTGTTTAATCCTGTCCAGCACTCCCCCAGCAGTTGATGAACGTGCTGAGGACATTGGTACTGGATTCTGGCCGCCCCAAAGGAGCCGCTTTGACAAGGCTTACCCAGCACTAAATCCCTGCCTGCTCTCTCGAAATTTCCATCTTTAAACTGGTTGTATCTATAACCCTCCCTCATCAAGTCAATAGATAAACAAACCCTGAAAAATAAACACCCCTTCCTGGCCCAGCAGCCCACAGCCTAATATTTACTGTATTCCCAGGCTTTCAGAAATGTAACTCGCCTGCCGGTTCACCCTTACTAGGGTGGCAGCTGCACAGGAGCAGCTGGGCTCACCCATTAAGCAAGAAGCCAATAGCTGGACAGTGACACTCAGACCCCAGCCTGGGCGAGCCTGGCTGAAAGCCCCCTTCCTTCCGGTCAGACTGTGGAGAGAGGGGGGCGGAGCATACACAACTCTATTGCCCTCCACATCCTTCAGCTGTGCTTCCTCCTGGGAGAGGGAGCCGCTGGTTAATTTGGCCAAAGCCTTCTTGAGGGCTGTAGGTTTCACAGGCTGGGTGTGTGGGGGCCACCATGCTAGAGAGAGAGGCTGGTGTGTCAGAAGGCAGCCACCTGGCCAGAGGAGGGTCAACCCCCTTGGTGACCTCCTTCCCCCGGCTAGACACAGCGCCCTGCACTCTCCACATGTGACTGTTCCCCTCAGAGCTGCTTCCAGGGGAGGGGTTCTAACCCTGTGGGTGGGGACATGGTGTTACTTTACAGTGGGCCATGGCTCCCTCTGACATCTCCAACTCAGAGGCAGTAGAGAGAAGATGAGAAATTCCCTGCCCCTCCTCCCTCAGCACCCCCACCTCTGCACACATCCACATATGGAGACCCTGACAATGGGCCCTGGGAGTGCCGCCATCTGCGCCTCCTTTCCATGCCTGCAGCAGCCATCCCCACCCTCCAGACCCTCACCCACCTGGCTCAGTAGACGCTGCACTGCCTGTGGTCCTGCGCCTACACCTGGGCCTCTGTACGCGTCAGTTCCCCAGTCTGGTTTTTATTCCCCCCAAAGAGTAGGGAGCCTGTAAGGTCACCGGTTGAGCAAGCTGGGGGAGAAATGTAGGGTGGGGCTGGGAGGATGAGGAGGAGAAGCTCATGGTCATGCTGGAGACAGCTGAGCAGAGTCTCTGCAGGCCCATTGGCTGCCTAGCCAGTGGTGATCCCGCTCCCACCCTCATTTCTTCTTTGTTAACAAAACCATGACCTCATTAAATATTGGACACGTATAAACTTCATGGACCCTCCTCCAGCCTCCCCACCGTGTACTGGTGAGTCTAAGTCAACTCTAGTCATTTCATTCCTCTGGACATTGACTGCTTGGGGCTTGGGCATGAGCTGCCTCTTCACCTGAGCCTGAGCCACAGGTACCCTCTGCACCTACCACGCTGATGCACTGGGCCAGGGAGAGCTCCGTCTCGATGGAGATGAGCTGTGAGGAGCTGGCGGCTGGGCGGATCAGGTTGTTGTAACGGGTTTTGTTCAGAAGGTCATCCATCAGTTTCTGCTCGGCATGGGCCACGCAGCAGTCCCCTGGGTAAACACACAGACATGCTGGGCCGTTGTGCAGCTGTCCCCCACTGCAGCTGACAGCTATGAAGTGGGAGCCGAGAGGGCCAGGGAGCACAGACACCCTGAGAGCTGGCTGAAGCAGTGAAGGCACTGGCGGGCCTGGCTTTCCCTGGGGACTTCAAATGACATTCATGACAGGGCTCAGCTACCTCCTCCCCGTGCCATACCTCTTCCTCCTCCTCCTCCCTCGATCAATGAACAGCATCCCATGCTCTACACATCTGATACAAAACTGGGTGTCTCTTCCAGACTCCTCCCTTGGTTTATCCAAGTAGCCACCAAGTCCTGTTTGTCCTCCCATCTCCACGGCTACAGCCAGGTCCCTGCCTCCCCCGCCCTGCCCACCTTCTATTCTCTCCACCTGCACTCTGCCCCTGCCATCCATGTGCCATACAGTGGCAGACTGGTCTTTCTACAGCAAACTGGACTAGGGCCCTTCCCTACCCACAGCTCTCAGAGCTGGAGGTGGAGTTGAAGCTCATGTTCTGGCTTGGCATTCACAGCTCTTTCCCCCTCGGCACTGGCTTATCCAGAGTGCTCACAGTGCAGGGCAGGAGCCTCATGACTCAAATGTGGGTTTGGTGCAGAACTGGGTCTGAGGTGGTGCTTTCCCTATGAAGAGACAGGGCCGACATGGGGGGATTTTCTGGGTTCAGAGTTAGACCTAGAGTGCAAAGTTTCTCTGAGGCACCAAACAGGGGGCTCCAGCTAGCAGCTGGCTCCTGCTCTGGAGCTTCAAGGAGAGGTCTCAGCTCAGAGCCACGTTCAATAGCCAGCTTACATGCGGCCTCCTGCAGGGAGCCCCTGGAGCTTCCACAGCCTCAGATCTGCCCCTCTGCCTACCCCAGATCTCTTGCCAAGTGGCGTTTGGGTCTTCATGTCATCTCCCTCCCATGTCTGGGAGTAAAGGTGAGGTGCAGGGACTTGAGCCTGTGTACTCTGGTGTCTTAAGGGAGAGTGTGTCAAGTAGAGTGGAGGCGGCTTGGAAAGAGGGAGACTCAGAGGAGAGTGAAGGACACGTGACCAGGCAAGCCTGGGAGCAGGAAAAGAGAATGAGCAGAGGAAACTGCTGGGTCAGGGTGTTAGGTAACAGGGGTACCTTAATGGCGCCGGTTCCGGGTTCTTCTCCCCTCCTTGACCGGGCACTGTCTGAACCCGCCAAAGGAGGGCCAATCAGAAAGAAGCATCTCCCACCTTCCCTTGGGCCCGCCCCACGTAGGCCCAAGGGATATAAAACCCAGCACACCAGCAGCTCTCTCTCTCTTTTCTTCTCTTCTCTTGTCCTCTCTTCTCTTCCTTCTCTGCTCGATACCTCCAATAAAGATCTCTTGACCGCAACCGGTGTAGTCTGATCCTTGCCCGGCCTCTTTCACAGGGGAGCAGATGGGAAGATCAGGGAATGAGGGGGGCTGGAGAGGTGGGGGTGGGGACGCTGGCGAGGGGCTGCCTGGCTCTCCAGGCTCAGGAGTCAGTTACATCCTCCCACAAGGGCCAGCTCACCTGGTCGCCCCAAAGCCCTCCCTCTGTGGTTGGGACCAGACGGCCAAGAGCACAGATAACCCAATTGAGCAGGACTGAGGCGGACTCAGGTGGGTGCTGGGCTGGACTCCTGGCTGTGGGGAGCAGCTGCCACCCTGCCTACTGCATCCACTTTCCAACTCGCTGCCTATCTGAGCAGACGCAGTATTTGGCACCTTGTGAAACATGCTCCTGGTGCACCTGCTGCCTGCTGCCCCTCCTGCAGAGTGCCGGGCTCTCCAGAGGGGATACCTGTGGAGGCTTGGCCGAGATTCCGAGTCCTGCCTCTCGTACCCGGGGCTGCTACCCCAAAGGCCAGCTGCTTGAGTACCCTGGAAGCCAGTCTGTAGCCCCAGGCTACAGCTGGGTCCATCCCACAGCCCTTCTGTCGTGTATCTATTTGGACTGACTGCTCATTTCATAGAGAGGGGTGTGTCTTGCCCCAGCCCATCTGGCATGTCTAAGGCAGCTGTGGGGTCAGAATCGGCAGCTCCCAGCCCTCAGCCCTGCAGTAGTAGGAGAGGCTGGACCCCACATCTCTGAAGTCCCACTGGGCTGGTGCGAGCGGGCTCCCAAGTCCAGGGATGCTCTGCAGGCTGTGGGGCTCATGCACCAGCTTTGAACCCACCTGCTCAGGTTGCTCACCTTTGGGCCTGTCCTGACTCTCAGGCATTCGGCTGACCCTGAGGGCCTCTCCCTCATCCTTAGCACCAGCTACAGGCTCTGACTTAGAGGTTCCCAGAACCTTAGACCATTTGGCTGGCCTCCCATTTCTCAGCTGAGGAAACTGAGGCCAAAGAGGGGAAGCAACTTTTTCAAGGATCCCCAGCAATTCAGAGGCAGAACCAGGTCTAGGAGCCTCTTCTCGATAGAGGTTCTCCCTGTCCCCTGAGCCTTCTTTAGTGCCTCATTAACTTCCCTGTAAGGAAACTGCCCCGCTGAGGCTGGAAATGGTGCTGTCCAGAGTGGTGTGTGCCGGTGACTGCGCCTGTGTTTGTACTTGTGAGTGTGTATGGCGGTGGGGATGAGGGGTGGGGATAAACAGCAGGGATTCTGGGGGCTGGATGCACTCCACCTCACCCCAAAAAGGGGCGCAGGAGAGCCCAGCCAAGCACAGCACATGCTTCGACTTTCCAATCTGCTGAATGCCTGTGAGGCCAGCTGGGCCCAGAAGGGACAGGCCTTTCCACATAGATGGCAGGGGGCTCCCAGGATGGGTGGAAGCTTCTGCTGCAGCTTTGGGGGTCACATTCCAGCCCATGCGCTGACACTTAAGCAGAAAAAGCCACCTCTAAGAGGCAGTCATGATCTAGTGATTCCGATGAGGAGGGGGCCCCACCAGCCTCTGTCCAGGGTGTTGTCTGGGAAAAACTGCTCCCTGGCAGAAAGGGGCTAATAATTTGAGAGGAAGCCATAGCTGAAATCCTAAACTGTGTGAGTGTGTGTCCAGTTTGAAAAAGCATATCCAACTTAAACATTTATATTGAAAAAATGGAAAGATATTCCCCTTGTTTTGGAATACAAACTACAGAAAGCAACAGTTAACAGAATCTTATCGGAAAGGTCAGATTCTGCCTCTGGAAAGGCACAGTGATTTTCACCTGCGGTGTGTGTCCTTAACTGAGGAAGGGAAGGTGAGATTTATGTTTAATAAAAGGCAGCTATGAATTTAGCTTTTATAAAGAGCTTGCTATATACTATTAGTGCTTTTCAATCATGTCAGAATCAGCCAGATGCCTATGGAAATGCAGATTCCCAGGCTTCATTCCCAGAGATTCTGGTCCTGTGAGCCTAGGGTGGGGCCCAGAAATCTCTACGGGGTGGTGAACGCTGCCCCAGGACCACACCAAGAAACACTGCAACTGGCCCACACACATCCCAGTCCACAAATATGTAGGCAGGCATCTTATCTCCACAGAACAGATAGGGAAACTGAGGTCCAGAGTGGGGAAAGAAACATCACGGGGCCACCCAGCAAGTAGTAGCAGAGCCACGATACACCCACTGCCTGCAGACACCATCTCTGACGACAGCTCCACCTCCCCACAGGAATGTTGCCTACCCCCATGGTGGGTCTCTGTCCAAGGAAGATGTATCCTAGGTCCTCTGGGCTGACTGGGGCTCAGAGGAAACCTTGGCCCAGAGCGTAGGAGCTAGAGGGGTCCTTGGAATTCATGTGGGGAATTTGAGGCCCAAAGAAGGCAGTCCTCACACTTGAACTCTGTCTGGAGAAGGGCTGGGTCTCCTTCCTGAGTGGTAGGTTTGACTTCACCAGCTTGGCCCTCAGTCAAGCTGGCTGTCCAGGCCCACCACACCTCGGGGTGGGTGACCAGAGGCGGCGGTGCCATAAAACAGGTTTCCTGGGAGATCCACCCCCATAGCTCAAAACATTCCAGGGCTGGTGATTTGGGCAAGCCCCCTTCCCTCTCAGCCCGGTTTCCCCAACTCTACAGCAGCTGTGCTGGTGGAGACTTCTCCCTGAGACTGGGCCACAGATTTTCTCCTGGGTGCCTACACCACCCAGGTTGCTGGCTCCTCTGTGCCCACTCTTCAAGAAAGTCAGCTCTTAGGTAAGGAAGGTGCCTTGGCCCTACCAGGAGTAGGAGCCGGTGCACCCCCAGCCTCCCAGACCAGTGGGGATGACCCGGGCTGCCTACAAAGTTGCTGCCCAGCCCAGAGACACCCGCCTGGGAGGGTGGCCCTGGCCCTTGCAGCAGCTCTGAGAAGAGGTGGCCCCCACTCCAAAACTCGCAGAGCCACCCATGCCTTCCCTCAGCCCGAAGAGGCTTTTAGGAAAATGAATCACCTCAAGTTCAAACCCATGGGGTTGCTGAAAGACAAGAAAGTGCGGGGTGAGCTGGCGCGAGGGAGCGCTGCTCGGTGCAGACTTTGCAGGGAGGGCACTTAGGAAATGGGACAGGAATCTGGGAGGGTGACTGCTCAAAGTTAAAGGGAGGGGATGGAGCTGGAGTGAGCTGGCCTCGTCCTCCCCCTTGGGTCTTCCAGCCTGGGCTCAGGTGATTCAAGGGAGCAAGCACCTCCCTCTCCCAGCCAGGGAGTTAAGCCATGTTCTGCAATCAGTACCATTCCCTTGGGGGCTGGGTGACAGCCCCCACCTCCAGACCTGGCTGGAACTGCTGTCTCAATTCTAGATCCAAAAGAACCTCTGGCAGCTTCTCCATCTCCCTCTCAGTCCGGCCTCACCTCTTCCCCCATGGAGGAGCTCCAACAGCAAATCTGACAACTGGAGGAACAAGGCAGGAAGGCCAGGGTCTGAGGAAGTGACCACCTTCAAAAGGCAGCTCTGCCACCTTCTCTCCAGGACTCTCAGGCTTGCTTTCATATTGCTCCCTTGACATCCTTTTGCTATAATCTGGCATGCTGACGTATAGCCTTTAAAAGCAGCAACACTGTTGACGTGGAGCAGACTTCCCCTTTGGGATGGTTTGGAGAAGTTAGGGTTGAGGGCATCCTCTCTTCTGCAAACTGCAGCAGCAATAGGTGAGATATATAAAGTAAATAAAGGCTGGGCGCGGTGGTCACGCCTGTAATCCCAGCACTCTGGGAGGCTGAGGTAGGAGGATCACTTGAAGCCAGGAGTTCGAGACCAGCCTGGCCAATATGGCAACACCCTGTCTCTACTAAAAATATAAAAATTAGCCGGGCATAGTGGTGCACACCTGTAGTCCCAGCTACTCAGGAGGCTGAGGCAGGAGAATCACTTGAACCCGGGACGCAGAGGTTGCAGTGAAACAAGATCCCACCACTGCATTCCAGCCTGGGCGACAGAGTGAGACTCCATCTGAAAAAATAAAAATAAAAAGTAAAGTGAATAAAAAAGACATGCCCAGACTGAAAAATAAGTTAATCATCTCCATGAACGAAAAGCAGAAAAGAAATGCAAAGTGGTTGGAGGCTGAAGAGCCTGGACCCTGCTGGGCTTTGGGAACCAAAGATGGTGGCAGGTCCTTTGGGATAAAGAGGGACCAAATGACTCCTAGCTAGAAGCTGGGAGCTTGGGTGTACCCCAGTACTTGAAAGGATGCTGGCCGGGCGTGGTGGCTAATGCCTGTAATACCAGCACTTTGGGAGGCCGAGGGAAAGTAACTCTTATGTCAGTGTGAAAGCAAATCAGACAGGACAGGGGAACATGGAGGGGAGGAGAGCCAAATCAGGACCTGGTTCCAGACCCACCCCACCCACCCCATTGGGCCAGGAGCACAAGTGGTTCTCTGCACAACATCAAGAGCGAGGACATGCTTTCAGCTCCACTTTAACTCAGGTTCCTAATGTGACAGCAGGCTTGTCAATCCCACTTGCCCCCGTGGCTCACACCAGAAAACTACCAGCAGTGTGAGTAAGGACAGAGGAGCCAGGGTTTGGGAATCCCACAGCAACCCACAGGCCCTCATCACACACAGCAAGGATGTGCTCTCACTGGGCTCACCACCACCATTAGACATCACATTCACTACCTGATAACCTGCCTGGGTAACACCACTGTAACACAAGAAACAGGTCTAGAATCTAGCATGTATGCTACAGCTGAAGGAACAAAAGATGGTAATAAAATACAATAAAATTTTTAATTTATTTCTTTAATATAAAATTTAGAGCCATAATCAAAATGTGTAATTCTGATGGGGTTCACTACTTATAAAAACTTCACAGCACTCTATTTTCAAATGTAAATGGTATTCTGTGGCTCCTCACCAGCATGTAACTAGTTACTCTGAAATCCGTTCCACGGCTTATTTTTGGCAAGCAGCAATTTCTTCAACCCACGTTTTCCAAGGGAAAAAAGGACATGAAATGTCTCCAAAAGTCTCTTACAATCTTTAGATAAACTACTGTTCAACAACTGCATCCGCCAAGTCAACACATCAAGAATCCTTCCATCACAAACACTTAAGGTGAGGAAACAGTGTCTATCCATGCAGGAGAGGGACACATTATCCATGCTTATGAAGACAGCCTGGATATCGGCTACTGAAAAGCTGTGAATGCATTTTCCTTTTTCTACTTTCCAAAATGTTTGTGAGGTGATACTTATTTCTATGTTTGTTTCTATTCTTTTTATTTCATATTTTTTAGTAGGTACATCCTTATTATAAATCTACTGTAGAACCAATGTCCCATACAGGACTCCATGTGCCACAGGAACCAAAAAGTCACATGCAGCAAAGATGAAGACACAGGAGACAACCTGTGTGGACACCACAGAGCCACCTGCCCAGGACACCAATGGAGCCACAGGTGCAATTAAAAATGTTCTTAGTCGTATTAATAAACATGGCCAGGTGCAGTGGCTCACGCCTGTAATCCCAACACTTTGGGAGGCTGAAGTGGGCAGATTACCTGAGGTTGGGAGTTCAAGACGATCCAGACCAACATGGTGAAACCCCATCTCTACTAAAAATACAAAAATTAGCCAGGTATGGTGGCATGCTTCTGTAGTCCCAGCCACTCAGGAGGACGAGGCAGGAGAATCATTTGAACCCAGGAGGCAGAGGCTGTAGTGAGCTGAGATCATGCCACTGCACTCCAGCCTGGGCAAAAGAACAAGACTCCATCTCAAAAAATAAAAATAATTTTAATAATGTATCATAGTTATCCCAAAAGATCAAAAGTATTACCATTTCAACATGAAATCAATATAAGAAAAATTACTGAGATATTTTACATAGGTTATTTCATATTAAGTCCTCAAAAACCATCAGGGTAGCTTACATATGTAGCACATTTCAATTTGGACAGTGAAATTTGCATTGAAAATATCTGATCTGCACTTAGACTCATAAAATATACAGTTGACGAAGTAGACTCACAGGGCCAAGTGATTCTAAACATTCTTAAATGCTTCCTAATAATGGAATCAAGTTTTTAAATCTGCATTTTAATTAATAAAAATTAAACATAAAATATTCAGTGTCTCAGCTACGATGGACACACTTCAAGTGCTGATCGCAAACGGTGTGAGTGCCAGGCAGACTGGCCAACGCAGGCTACACAGTTGCAGCTGAAACAGCACAGCTGCAGGTGAAACAGGCCAGTCTCTCTGCGCATGGGAACAGTCTGGGCAAGCAGGAGATGGGGAAAATGGGCACTGCCCTTGTGAGAACAAAGGACCCACAACAGGAACCGTGCATTCACCCCCTGCCAAAGACACCAAGAGCCCACGACGCAGCCTTCTCACAAAACGGAGAGGCATTCAAGAACTTAGAAAAGCACCTCTGGAAAATGCTCACTTTAAAACTTTGCATGTAACTTTACATTTTAATTACAAGGTTTTTAACATCCATTTTCTCATGTATTCTTAATTAACTCTGTGAAAGTAAACACAGCTTTTATTCTTACTCCCATAGTTGTGTTGGAAGTTCACCTATGTGAACAAGCTGTTGCAATGAAATTTTCTGAGAACGAATCCCAAGCTCTTTCCGTTAACACAAACTATATTGTTTAGTTCTCTAATTTCCATTGGTTAAAGGCCAGAATGTGTGAAATATGCATTATTAGATTAGAAAAACAAAACGAACTTCAGAAAAATATTTTGCAAAATAGCATTTGCTAAACTCTATGATAGAAACTAGCTCTAAAACTTCCTGTTTCAAAATTTCACTGTGTCCACTAAGTTCTTTCTGGCTGTGGACAGCAGGCCCACCCCACGCCGCAGACCCACCATGGCCCCATGAACAGGCCAGCTGAGAGCTGCATCCACTGCCCAGGGCTCCCTGCTCTGTGCTCGGCTGCCTGATCCAACCGGCCAGGGCTCTGCTTTCTCTATGTGTAGAAACAAAAACCAGGAGTACGAGTTGACAAAAAGCAGATTTTTATTAAACAGAGGTACAAATGTGTTTCATTTTCTAATAAATCTCTTTCACAAATCACCTCGCTGTTTCACTCTTCTTGAATGATCACTTTTAAACAACACTGTCTGACCATTTTGGCTTCTGCCAAGGTTAGCTTCTGTTCACAGGCTGAGTCTGACTTCTTCCCACCTCCTCCTAGTCGGGCCTTCCAAAACAATGCTCACCATTCTTTCACATTGACTTCAGTTTTGAAAAGAAAAGTTATCTTACAAAGTAGTATGTATAACTTTGTAATATGTAAAGTGAGGCAATGATACAACCAGTTTTAAAAATAACCTTCCATGATGATTTTCATCTGCATCCACCTGCTTATTAGTAAGAATCTTTTTCCAGGTTTACTGCACACCCAATTTCTCTTCTGTGAAAAACTTTTGAACATCATCACACCCTCCAACTTCTCCTCTCACCTATATTTAAAAGGGTCTGCTCTTTATCCTAAAATCTATACTAGGTAATTTTCAGAATATTCCTTCAATCCCCAAATAAATTTTTGAGATCCTTGTGCTAGATTTCACTATCTTAATATGAAAACCAATAATCACCTATTCAAATTCAATACAGGCCAAGCACAGTGGCTAACACCTGTAATCCCAACATTTTGAGAGGCCAAGGCAGGTGGATCACCTGAGGTCAGGAGGTTGAGACCAGCCTGACCAACAAGGTAAAACCCCGTCTCTACTAAAAATACAAAAATCAGCCAGGTGTGGTTGCAGACGCCTGTAGTCCCAGCTACTCAGGAGGCTGAGGCAGGAGAATAGCTTGAACCCAGGAGGCAGAGGTTGCAGTGAGCCAAGATCGTGACACTGCACTCCAGCCTGGACGATAGAGAGAGACTCCGTCTCAAAAAAAAAAAAAAACTAATAAGTACATAAATAGGCCAGGCATGGTGGCTAATGCCTGTAATCCCAACATTTTGGGAGGTCAAGGTGGGTGGACCACCTGAGGTCGGGAGTTCAAGACCAGCCTGACCAACATGAAGAAACCCCGTCTCTACTAAAACTACAAAATTAGCCGGGTGTGGTGGCGCATGCCTATAATCCCAGCTGCTCGATAGGCTGAGGCAGAAGAATTACTTCAACCTGGGAGGCAGAGGTTGCCGTGAGTCAAGATCGCGCCACTGCACTCTGGCCTGGGCAACAAGAGTAAAACTCTGTCTCAAAAAAAAAAAAAAAAGTAAATAAATAAAACACAATACAATACAGCTAATATGATTTACCTAAGAAGCTGTTGTATGAGCTGAACCAGAGGCAAACACTGTTTGCCAGAAGACTCACAGATTCCCATACTAATAAGGTCTTTATCCAGTGGAGTCCTGCGTCTATGAAATGTTGAGGCATTCGCTTCCTGTTCATCAATTTCTTTTTCCTTCTGTGCTTCTTTTCTGGCTTCAATGTCCCGTAATTCATAAATGGAAATTATATACAAGTGATCTCATTAGCAGGTGTGAAGGCACACAGGCTGGCTGAGCCCTGATCCCAATGCCAAGCTATCCCAGCCTCTGTGGCTACCGCACACACCTACCCAGAGGCCCCCACCTGCCCTGGTGGAAACCCCAACTCAGTTGTGCAGTTTCAAACAGTGTCTTCTTTTTACAGATCCAAGGTCCAGGCTGCCTCTGCGGATGCTCTCCAGCCTCCTTCTGTGAAGTCCCTAAAATCATTAACCCTGCTAATGGCTCTCACAAAACCCAATGTGATCTGCTGCACACACGCAGCATCCAGCTGCTTTGTAAGGACAAGAAGGAGCTAGAATTCTCACACACAAAAGTCCTGGTTCAAATGTAAATGGCAAAGCCACTTTGAGAAACTACGAACACACACTTACCCCAGGACCTAACAAATTCCACTCCAAGTGTTTACCCAAAGGGAGAACATATGTTCACTAAAGTACGTGTTCACAGCACAATCGTGGCAGCTCTACACAGCCAAAAACAAGAAAGCCTGGGCGCGGTGGCTCACGCTTGTAATCCCAACACTTTGCGAGGCCCAGTTCGGGGGATCACTTGAGCCCAGGAGTTCAAGACCAGCCTTGCAACACAGTAACACCTTGTCTCTACAAAAAAATCAAAAAACTAGCCGGGCATCGTGACATGTCTGTGGTCCCTGCAACACAGGAGGCTGAGGTGGGAGGATCATTTGAGCCTAGGAGGACAAGGCTGCAGTGAGCCAACATCAGGTCACTGCGTACACCCTGGGTGACACAGAAAGAACCTGTCTCAAAAAAACAAACAAAAACCAAAAACAATTAAATGTCCTTCAATAGGAGAATGAACTAACAAACAGTACTACACCTATAAAATGGAAAACTTCCCAATAATGAAAACGAAGTCACAATACACACAACAGTGAGTGAATCTGAAAATCATTCTCCAAGGCAAAGCAGGAAAGAGTGCATACTATACAGTTATATTGCTGTGACACTCAGAGCAGGCAAAATGAATCTAATCTGAGGGCAGGGGAGTATCCTGGCTGCAAGTGCCAAGGGGCACAAGGATCTTTCCGGGTGACGGGAATGGTCTACATGATGAATAGGTTACCTGTTAACTTCACTGAAACAGACAACATGCAGTATTTTATCACAAATCATCTCAATAATTTTTAAAATTAGCACATAAAAGAATTTTAATTTAAAAAAATACTTGGATATGATAAAAGTTTAGTGTTTTACTGTTTTCTGTTATTCTTCACATGTGTGAGTGTGGTATGTCCGATCTGAGCGCACCACCAGGTCACGTGTGCCTCCAAGGCCATACCTGGATCTCTGCAGTAATGGCTGCGTGTAAGGCTGACTCCAACCCTCCATCAGCCATGAAGTTGCCCACCAGAAGATCAATCATGAATTGATGACCTGGACTCATGTTCTCTTCATTGCCTGAAACCGAAACAGAAAGTGTGTGCCCATTTGAGTGAAACGCCATCCCCTCCCAGCACCCTGACCCATGCCCTCTCCTGTTCCTTCCTCGAGCCCACCTGCGCAGGGCAGGAGAGCAGAGAGTGCCCGGTCTGGCTTCCCGGCGGTGGGCAGCAGCACGGACCAGCCGCTCTGCAGCACGGCCTGGGCGGCCGACTGCACGGTGCTTAGCATGCCTGCGCTGCTGGCCAGGGTCACCACCATCTGCTTCAGGCTGTTCAGGAGGACGCTGTCCAGACCTAAACCAAGGAATTCCAGGTCAACCTGGTGACTAATGGCAGCATGCAACTGAAAGGAGAAAAACAATTTTCACTTAGAACCCCTAAAAATGAGTGAATTTCAAAGTCTTATTAAACACTGAATAAAACTCAATTTGAAGTATTATTTAAATAGACAAAATAACTCCTCAGTTTATGTATTTTTAAAAACTGGACTAAAAAACCTCTTACCCACAATAGTTGAAGTATTTTCTAGAGGAATTTTTTTAACCCCACTATGAAAACGTATATGGAAAAGCTCAAGATCAGCAGAGGAGCTAAACAACTAGCAACAGCAACCTCCACCCCGCCCCAACAATCTGCACCAAACACAGAAATAATGGGCTACAATGTAACCACAAAAGCTGCCACAGGCGGTGGCTCATGCCTGCAATCTCAGCACTTTGGGAGGCCAAGGTGGGAAGCTCACTTGAGATCAGGAGTTCAAGATCAGCCTGGCCAACATGATGAAACCCCATCTCTATAAAAAAATCAGCCGGGCGTGATGGTACACACCTCTAGTCCCAGCTACTTGAGAGGCTGAGGCAGGAGAATCACTTGAACCTGGTAGGCCAAGACTGTACCGCTGCATTCCAACCTGGGTGACAAAGTGACACCCTGTCTAAAAAAAAAAAAAAAAGCTGCTAAAAATTAGATTGCGGAGCTAGAATACACAAGGAAACTCCTCAAGTGCAAAACCAAAATTCACATGGGCACACACAGCAGGAATCAAGAGGTTACGGGCTCTGAAAGCAGAGCCAAGCCGCCAGGCTTCAGAACAACCTCCCACACGGGAATGCACACAAGGACCCACTGAACCCGAGCTTCCTGCAGAAGGCCGGGAGCCACCCAGGATCACCTGCCTGCCAGCCAACCACAGCCAGGGGGCAACACATTGCCCGTCCCAGGCTTTGGGTAGCAAGAAACCCCACAAGAAAACAGAGACCCGGCCTTGTGCTGTGAGTAGAAGTGAAATCAAAAGCACACCACTCATCTAGGTATAGATATCACGGGTCAGGAAATGACCACCGAAACTCACCTAGAGTCTGTGAAACCTACAGAACCCTCAGGACCCCGGAGAGGCAAATGCAAAACCATACGCTGGGACACCTCGACAGCCTAAGACATACACAAGGCCATGCTCCACAGCACCGACCAGAACAGAAACATCACTGCAAACCAGGAGGGGCAGCAAACACCTGGGGTGCACCCACGCAAACGCCAGGACGCCACAGGTATGGTGATAAATGAATGCTACAGAGGACTAGGAGAAGCACGCTCCAGACCTCTGCTCAGTTCATTACTGCAACTAAACTCTACACTCAGTTCTGTACATTCTAGAAGCAGGGCAAAAAGCGGAGGGGCTGGAAGAGGGACACGATGGGTTGTTACACAGAAACCACTGTAATAAAAGGGAAAAATTACTCTGTCGAGAGAACTGTGGTTCTTGTCATTAAGTTATAGGGTTTTATTACAAAGACAAAGAAAAGATGATGATCAAAGACTTCAGCTTTAGTTTTGCCAGGGAGGAAGACTTTTGTAGCTTTTATTTTGACCCTAACCATAAACTTCATGGTGAGGAAAGGAAGGCATTGCTGTAGGGAGCTGAACTTACTGAGTAGATCAAACTTGTCCAACCCACGGCCTGAGGGCAGCATGTGGCCCAGGACGGCTTTGAATGTGGCCCAAAGTAAAATTTCTTAAAACATCATGAGATATTTTTGGGATTTTTTTAAAGCTCATCAGCTATTGTTAGTGTATTTTATGTGTAGCCCAAGACAATTCTTCTTCCAGTGTGGCCCAGGGAAACCAAAAGACTGGACCCTCCTGGAGCAGGGTTTTCACAGTGCAGAGGAGAGACAGGCCAGCACTGGTCTCTCAGCTGAGCACTGTCTCTCTCCATCACCTGTGATCTCACCCAGTCATTTCTCCACACACAACAACAGTAAAACAGTAAGAATGCCAACAAACTAGTGATTATAGCAAAAATAACACAATCCATATACACTCTTCCTGCATGCCGAGGCTGACTTCCAGGACAAACATAAAATAAACAGATAAAGTTTTTTAAGCCTTGCGTCCATTATTAGTGCATCACAATCTTACTTTAAAATACTTCACCGAACAGACTAAAACCTATGTCCTTCAAAATACATAAACCTTCTTACAAATCCCTAAGACACTTATAAAAGGAGCAAGAGGAAGGGAAATCACGAATACCTGAAGTCGGGGAAGATTCAGTGTTGCCACGGCCACGCACTCTTTCTCCTGAGGCAGGGGCCAGTCCACGGAGCCGTCCATCCCCTCACTCACCTGCCGCAGCAGGAGATCCAGCTGCTCAGAAGTCACTGAGCAAATATCTGCCCCAAAAGGGACACGGAGGCCAATGGACCACTCAGAGCACGATGACCAAGCACAGCTCTAAAAGGAAACGCAACAATCTAAAATGAATCTCCAAATGTAGCTGCTGGTCTGTCCCACAGGAGTCACCAGCATGTGTGATGGAGCTGCCTTATATTACTACCTGTCATCCCTCGAACTGCCCAGTCCAAAGGCATTCATGGGTGTCTAGCTCACACACTATCAGCTTCTAATTCTCCCGCCCATTTCACTAGCCCCATCTCACTTGGCCAACCTGAAAAAGTAAAAACATTTTTAAAGATCTTTCCACTCTCAAAATGATTAATGACATTAATGGATGGCAGTGAGGATCTCCATCCACTTGAAGTGGTATAATAGCAACTCTAACTAGACAATGAATTGTTAGACACACTTAACACACACACTACCTTTCACAGTGACAGAACAGGTAATCGGCAAAAATCTAGGAGAACTGTAGAACACCTTCAATAAACTGGATCCAATTTATAGAACACTTCACCCAACAACAGCAAAATACATATACTTTTTTTTTTTTTTTGAGACAAGAGTCTCGCTCTGTCACCCAGGCTGGAGTGCAGTGGCGCGATCTCAGCCCACTGCAAGCTCTGCCTCCTGGGTTCATGCCATTCTCCTACCTCAGCCTCCTGAGTAGCTGAAACTACAGGTGTTCGCCACCATGCCTGGCTAATTTTTTTTTTTAATTTGTATTTTTAGTAGAGACGGGGTTTCGCCATGTTAGCCAGGATGGTCTTGATCTCCTGACCTCATGATCCACCTGCCTCGGCCTCCCAAAGTGCTGGGATTACAGGCGTGAGCTACCGTAACCGGCCATACATATACTTTACATATACTTTTTTCTAATTTTTTTTTTTTGAGATGGAGTCTAGCTCTGTCGCCCAGGCTGGAGTGCAGTCGCGTGATCTCAGTTCACTGCAAGCTCCGCCTCCCGGGCTCAAGCCAGTCTCCTGCCTCAGCGTCCTGAGTAGCTGGGACTACAGGCACCCGCCATCACGCCCGGGTAATTTTTTTTGTATTTTTAGTAGAGATGGAGTTTCACCATGTTAGCCAGGATGGTCTCGATCTCCTGACCTCGTGATCTGCCTGCCTCGGCCTCCCAAAGTACTGGACCATACATATACTTTTTAAGCACATACAGACCATACATATACTTTTTATACATATATGTATACACATATGTATATACAGACCATACATATACTTTTTAAGCACATACAGAATGTTCACTAAGAGAGAACATATCCTGACACATAAATCTTAACAAATTTAAAAGAAATGAAATCATATGCAGTTTTTCCTCCAATCACAATGGTATTAAACTAGAAATCATTAATACAACAATCTGCAAACACTTCAAAATTAAACAACACACTTAATAATCCATGGGTCAAGGCCGGGTGCAGTGGCTCAGGAGTGTAATCCCAACACTGTGGGAGGGCAAGTTGGGGGGATCACCTGAGGCCAGGAGTTGAAGATCAGCCTGGCCAACATGGAGAAACCCCATCTCTACTGAAAATACAAAAAAATTAGCTGGGCATGGTGGCGGGTGCCTGTAGTCCTAGCTACTTGGGAGGCTGAGGCAGGAGACTGGCTTGGGCCCGGGAGGCGGAGCTTGCAGTGAACTGAGATCACGCAACTGCACTCCAGCCTGGGTGACAGAGCTAGACTCAATCTCAAAAAAAATAAAATTAAAAAAAAGTATATATAAAGTATATGTATGGCTGGGCACGGTGGCTCACGCCTGTAATCCCAGCACTTTGGGAGGCCGAGGCAGGTGGATCACGAGGTCAGGAGATCAAGACCATCCTGGCTAACATGGTGAAACCCCGTCTCTACTAAAAATTAAAATTAAAAAAAAAAAAGTAATTAGCCAGGCATGGTGGCGAGCACCTGTAGTTCCAGCTACTCAGGAGGCTGAGGCAGGAGAATCGCTTGAACCCAGGAGACAGAGGTTCCAGTGAGCCAAGATCATGTCATTGCACTCCAGCCTGGGCAACAACAGTGAAACTCTGTATTGAAGAAAAAAAAAATAATAATAATCCATGGGTCAAAGAACAATTCTCAAAAGAAATCAGAAAATATTTTGAACATAAATGAAAACACACCAAAATTTGTGGGTTTAATTAAAGCACTGCTTAGAGGAAAATTTATGGCATCAAATCATTATATATTACAAAAAAGATAAGCAACCTAAGTTTCCACCTTAAGAAACTAGAAAAAGAGCAAAGTGAACACAAAACAAGCCAAAGGGACAAATGACAAGATAAAAGCAGAAACCAATGAGATTGAAAGCAAAAAAACAAGGGAAAAATTAATGAAACTTAAAGATCATTCTTTGAAAAGATCAACAAAATTGAAAAACTCTAGCAAAACTGACAAAGAAAAAAAACAGAAAAGATACAAATTATCAGATCAGGAATGAATGAAGGGACATCACTGCAGGCCCCACAGACTTCAGACAGTTAGCAAGAGAACACTAAGGAAAACTTGACACGTAAAAATCAGACAACTTAGATGAAATAAAGCAATGTCTGAGTGCCACAAACCAGGAAAATCCTCCTGGAAACAAACAGGTCACCTGAATTGTTCTATATCTGTTAAATAAATTGAATTTTTAAATTTTTTTTTTTTTTTTTTTTTTTTTTGAGCCAGAGTCTTACTCTGTCACCCAGGCTGGAGTGCATTGGTGCAATCTCAGCTCTCTGCAATCTCCACCTCCCAGGTTCAAGTGATTCTCCTGCCTTAGCCTCCTGAGTAGCTGGGATTATAGGTGCACACCACCAAGCTCGACTAATTTTTTGTATTTTTAGTAGAAACGGGGTTTCATCATGTTAGCCAGGCTGGTCTCAAACTCCTGACCTCAGGTGATCCACCTGCCTCGGCCTCCCAACGTGCTGGGATTATAGGCATGAGCCACCGCGCCCGGCATGAAATCTTTCAGAAAGAAATTTCCAGGTTCAGATGGATTCAAAAACATTTGAAGAAGAAATAGCACTAATTCTACACAATCCCTTATAGAAAATGGAAAAGGAGGGAACACATGCCAATACTCTGTATAAGGTCAGCTTTCCCCTGACAGAAAGTCAGACGAGATAGTATAATACAAAGAAAGAAAACTGCAAACCAACATCCCTGATGAGCAACAACAGAAAAATCCTCAAAAACGTGTTAGCGAGTCAAATTTAGCAATATAGAAACAGAATAGGGCCGGGCGCAGTGGCTCACGCCTGTAATCATAGGAATTTGGGATGCCAAGGAGGGTGGATCACTTGAGGTCAGGAGTTGGAGACCAGGCTGGCCAACATGGTGAAACCACATCTCTACTAAAAACAAACAACAAACAAACAAACAAAATTAGCCAGGTGTGGTGGTGCACACCTCTAATCCCAGCTACTCAGGAAGCTGAGGCAGGAGAATTGCTTGAACCCAGGAGGCAGAGGTTGCAGAGAGCTGAGATTGCACCAATGCACTCCAGCCTGGGTGACAGAGTGAGATTCTGTCTCAAAAAAAAAAAGAAATAGAGTAGTAAATTGTGGCCAAGTGATGCCTATCCCAGTAACACAAGGCTTGGTCAGTATTTAAAAATCAGGCTGGTGTAGTGTCTCACACCTGTAATCCCAGCACTTTGGGAGGCCAAGGCAGGCAGATCACTTGAGCTCAGGATTTCAAGACCAGCCTGGGCAACATAGTGAAATGCCATCTCTAAAAAAGAAAAAAAAAAGTTTAAGAAAGAAAAGTAAAAATCATCAATGTAATACACCATACTAACACACTAAAGAAGGAAAACTGCATGACCATTTCATTTGAGATTAAAAGCATTTAACCAATTTTAACACCCATTCAGGACTTTTTAAAAGCTTCTAAAAGGGGGAATTAAGGCCGGACGCGGTGGCTCACGCCTGGAATTCCAGCACTTTGGGAGGCTGAGGCAGGCGGATCACAAGGTCAAGAGATCGAGACCACCCTGGCTAATGTGGTGAATTCCCGTCTCTACTAAAAATACAGAAAGTTAGCTGGGCACGGTGGCAGGTGCCTGTAGTCCCAGCTACTCGGGAGGCTGAGGCAGGAGAATGGCGTGAACCCAGGAGGCGGAGTTTGCAGTGAGTCGAGATCACACCACTGCACGCCAGCCTGGGCACAGAGCGAGGCTCCGTCTCAAAAAAAAAAAAAAAAAAAAAAAATTTGAGGGGAATTAAAGAAACTGCCTTAATCTGGCAATAAGGCACCTACATAAATATGCGCAGCTAACATCACAGTTGATGGTGAAAGACTGAACTGCTTTCTCCTACAGTCAGGAGCAAGGCAGGGCACCCACTGTCACCTCTCCTATTCAGCTTCACACTGCAAGTCCTGGCCAGGGCAATCAGGCCAGGAAAAATACATAAAAGGCAAGCAGATTGGAAAGGAAGAAATGAAACTGCCCCTCTATACAGATAGTATTTAACTGTCCATGAAGAAAACCCAAGGAAACTACAATGAAGCTCATAATAAATGAGTTTAGCACAACCGCAGGACACAAGAACAACAAACAAAACTGTGGTATTTCCTATATACTGGTAATGAACAACTGGAAACCAAAGTCCTCCAAAATACCAAATCAAGCTCTATATTCAGTACCTGGGCCGGCCCACAGGTAATTCCCACTATGTGTTTGGCGTCCAGTCCTGGCAATGCCGCAGGTTCTGGCTTGGTCACGCGCAACGTGTCAAAGTGCTGGCACTGGTCATTGCTCCCCTAGCTGTGGACCTCGCTGTCCTCAGTCGGAGCCAGGCAGTGGGTGGAGCCTGCAGCCATATCAATCACCTTCTTCCCTGCAAGGAAAGAGGGATGCAGATGCAGCTTCAAGCCTATGACTTCTGCTGCAAGAAAGATATTTCCACTAGGCCATTCAGGTCAGAAAGCTTTTAATATTAACTTCTTGAGGATAAACTGTTGCTTTACTATTAAGCACAATTCATTTGCTTTGGGTGTGTTATTAAAACCCCTGTATTTTGTCAGCTACAATTTGTTAGGACCCACAGCCTACAAAGATCAAAATGCTGGGATACGAAAAGGATCTGTTCTTTTTTCTCCTCCTCATTCAGATTTTCATTCAGAAAGAAACAAGGTGCTTTTAATTAACTATTAGATCATATTCTCCCATCCCAGATATAACAATGCACAGCACACTCTTCACTGAGGAAGGCTTTCTAAGAAGAAATCTATTGTTCTCTCAGAGTTAGGTGATATCACTATTTAAAATGTTGTTCCTATTTAAACACTCAGCAAAATATTCTATTTTGCCTTCCTGGTAAATCTAACATGACCAACACAAAGGGTGTTTCGCAGAAATGTCAACATATAAAATAATTCAGCTGAAAAACCATACTGCAGTAAGGGGAAGAGTTCTATCCTAGGAACCTACCATAAGTTAACATCAGCAACAACAAAAGGTGTTTTCAACAGTAGTTTAAATACTCTCAAAGTAAACGATTTCTGTACCTAATAATTGTTGTAGCTTTCCTATACTAATGGAGGGGAACACAAACAAGGAGGCAACTGAAATTCAAATACCATTCAATGACACAGAGTAAACTTCTTACTCTGCAACTTATCTCAGAAGCTTAGAAAATAAATACCATATGGGCACACAAAACTCTTAGACATCAAGGTATTAACATGCTTTAAAATAAAACTAATGGAGAAAGGAGCTGGCAAGTCTTACTTAAAAGTCCCACTTCCAAACCCACGTGGTAAAGAAGCAAACACACAAAGAATGTAGGTAGTATCAGGACCCAACGAACTACAGCCCCCACACACAATGCAGCCCAAGGCCTGCTTCTGTGAAGACACTGGTGTTGGAACACAGCCAGGTCCACCTGCTTCAAATACAATCTGGCCCTTTAAGAAAAAGGCTGCCCACCCTGAGAGAGAGAACCCTAAAGAGTCCATCTGATGTACCTCTCACTGCCTTTTCCCTTCTTCCTACTTTCTTGTCAACTTGCCTGCCCTCAACAGTTCTCGACTAGGATGAAGACTATCTCCCAACCACTAGGCCAAGTGGTACAGAAAAGTCCAGTTTTACCTTAGAAAAATCCCTCCATCATCATAGTTTTGATGGCCCCCACCCCAACTTCCTGCAGCATAACATCCCTCGTAAGAACACCACAGAAGAATCTCTGGGTCTTCTTGCGGAGGCTCCCATCCTCTCTGCCTGCACCGGCAGCCCACACTCAAGGCGCCGACACTCCTATCTACGTAGCTTGGCTTCCATCTGTTCCCTCCAACTACAATGCATGCTGGACACCTTTGCAACTGAGCAAGCAGGAATCACCCAGCAAGGATGAGTTCACCTGAGAGCGTCCCAGGTGGACCCAATCCCACCTCCCAATGTGGCCCCACAGCACAACGCACACTCATGGTCTCAGTGTGCCTGCAGTACAAGTACAGGTGACCTCACCACACAGAGGGAACCTTTACTGAGTCCAGCCTGCTGAGTGATGAATGTGTGCCTGCCACAGAAAGTGGCAGTGTTTGTAAAACTCAATGGGTTTAAATTAAATTTGGTAAGAATAACTCAAAGTCATTTTTTAATAGAGACACATCCACTTTCCACTTAGTATCAATACCTACATCAAGCTGGCAGTAGAAGTTTCTAATGACAGTCCATTCATGGAATGTCAGGTTAAGAACATAAAACCTGCAAACTTTAAAAGATTACTAAAGAAACTGTCCTGAAAGGTTTTAAAAGTTTACGTTTGCACTCACCTTGCAAGCCTTCTAAGAGTTTTGGATAACGAACATCTTCCTCTGTTCTGTGTCCAAGTCTCTGGTTGTCACCTTTTCCCCATGAATAAACTTGGCCACTTTTCGTCAAAGCAATGGAAAACTGACTTCCACAGCGGACTTTGACCACATCCAAGTCTTGAAGCTTTTCAATCAGCTTTGGGGTTTTGCAGCCATCACTACCACCTCTGCCCAATTTCCCATAGTCACCATCTCCCCAAGACCACACTTGCCCTAAAAAATACAAATGCATTTAAATAACAACAACTCTGCACTTTAATGAAAAATTTTAAATGACTGAAAATAATATAATAAAAAATGCACACTAATCTAGACCACCCATGTGCACAGTTAACACTACAAGGGTGGTTACTGAGCAAATGAAATCTAGGTGACACTTGAGGTTGATATAGAAGCAATAAAGACAGGGAAAGCTGAGTTTTCTTTTTGTTTTCATTCCATGAAAAACAAAAGTCCTGATTCTTACTAGCCTGGGCTCAATGTTCACTGCTTCACAGAACCAAAGGCCCACTGCCTCCGTAACACACAGTAACTGGGGCCCAGCACACTGCAGACACTTGCAGACCACCCTCCCGTTTGCCTGCTGCTTCTGTTGCCACCGTGCGGACTGCTGGTCAACCATACCACTGTATGTGTTTCCAACTGCATGTATCAACATAATTATGTAAGTTGATAAAATGCTCACACAGAGATGGTGGCAGCTGCAAACCAGCTGACAGGCCCCAGGCAAACAAGCCCAGTAACCACGGGGGCCTCTTCACCAATGCCACTGAGCCCCACACCCACTGGGCAACAGGGTGGGCGGCCTCATAAGGCCCACTGTACTCCTCATCTCACTTCCTCCAGAGAAGCTGCCATGAGTGTTCTCGAGGGCCTGTCCAGGGTGGCGAGAGCTCTACGTACCGTTCTCAGTGACAGCAGGGTTTGAACATCCCCACTCCCACACACCACATCGATGACCTTCAGTCCTTTAAGCCCAGCTACCAGCATCGGAATGGCCTCGTCCTCACTGGAGCCTTCAAACAGATAGGACGGCCGTTACTAAGTCCTGTAAGAGGCCACCTCCTGCTGCATGCTCCTACTCATGCAGAACAGACATACCGTGGCCCAGCCAGCCATAGTTCCCACGGCCCCAGGTGTACAGCTCCCCCGTGGCAGTGATGGCCGCACTGTAAGTGCTCCCACAAGCGATGTGCACCACGTCCTTCCTGGCCTGCTTTCCAGAGTAGGCGGAGATCACCTTAGGCTCCTCCAGAGGCCCTGGGGAGGAAGGGAACAAACATGAAAGCCCTTCTTCTTGGTGCTATTTCTTATTAGTGTTAGCAAAGGAAATTCACTATCCAAATTTAGACCATCACAGCATCAGGCCAGTTTCACCTTCCAGGTACCTAATAAAATAAGAAAGACAGAATTCAAACACCTAACACCTCCATGACTTTTTTTCAGTTGGAACCCGATGCCAAGCATGGGATCCAGTAGAAATATAAAAACAGTGTTTGTTAAAGACTTGTACAATAGGCCGGGCACGGTGGCTCACACCTGTAATCCCAGCACTTTGGGAGGCCGAGGTGGGTGGATCACCTGAGGTCAGGTGATCCCCATCTGACCTCAACACGGTGAACCTTCAACACGGTGAAACCCCATCTCTACTAAAAATACAAAATTAGCTGGGCATGGTGGCAGGCGCCTGTAATCCCAGCTACTTGGAAGGCCGAGGCAGGAGAATCGCTTGAACCCGGGAGGTGGAGGTTGCAGTGAGCTGAGATCACACCACTGCACTCCAACTTGGGCAACAAGAGCAAAACTCCAACTCAAAAAAAAAAAAAGACTTGTACAGTAAAGTCCATTGCAGCTTTATTCACAATGGCCCAAAACCATGGTCCATCTGCAACAGAAGGAATGACTTACTCACACACCCAACAACATGGCTGCATCTCAAGACATCATGCTAAGTGAAAGACGCCAGAAACAAAACACCACACACTGTAGGGTTTTGTTTATATTAAATTATGGAAAAGACAAAATCATAACAACAGAGGGCAGATCAGAGGTTGTCAGGAACTGGAGGTAGGAAGGGGGCATCAATTCAAATCCCTGGAAGCGATGGGAGCGCCCCACGTCTTGATGGTGGTGACCCAACTGTGTGCACTTGTCAAAACCCATCCAACTCTACATCTGAAACTCAGTCATCTGGTTGTATGTAAGCCTCATAAAGCTGACTGACATTTACATGTATTTATTAAATGAATGTGGATGGAATGAAGCCAGCATTCGGCAATCTATACTTTACAAATGAAAAGTATGAGGCAGTGGGGATTAGGGAAGAGAAGTCTTACTAGTTGAAGAAATTGCGAAGTTAGCAAAATATCCTATTCTTAGGATCCAGAATATGTTCCTATGATGGATGACATTTTCTTGAGAATCTATAGAAGCCAGGCCTCTCCAACGACATGGTTTACTCACTTTGTGACCTACTAGTTTGCAAAATACACACACACAGTGGCACAGGCGCACACAGGGACAGCCCAATGACTCTACTCCAGTACAAACTCTCCCTTATTCAGCTTAAGTTTCAACTTCCCCAAAAGGTTATCTCCAGCTTCTGCCATCTACACTCATCTCTCTTCCTGCCTCGAAGTCCTAGAATAAGGCATAAGTTACTCATTCCAGCACTTACTCTCCACTGAGAATTGTTTTACTATGAAACATTTTATACAAAGTCAGTTATAAATACCATAAAGGAAGTAAGCAGACATACCACCCTGTCCTGTACCTCGACGTCTTTCAAGTCCCGTGTCCCCCATGTCAATCCCAGCCTTTAGGATCCAGTGTGAGAGTAACAGCTATAAATTCCATGGAGATCAGTCTTTTGTTTTTCACTCATTTTATATTTGTCTGAATCCCTTACAACACTGTCAGGGTTGGGCTGTTCTGAGCTTGGCATACATGTACCACACGATGCGCATCACTCTGCTTTTCTCCCAGTTTGGGATCTTCCCAGCAGATGCTGTCGGCAATGATGCCCTCAACTCCACCCTGTGGTGCGCATGGCCCATGCCCTCCAGGCTCCTCTCAAGGGACACAGGGCAGTCATGACTTCGCTCATTTCAAGCTCTGCTCTGCCCGCTCCCTGCTCAGGGCTCCGGCCCACATGAAACGGGCTTGCTGGGTTGGTGTGTACATACATCCTTCATTTAAACCTAATGCCAAAGTTCCACGCACAACAGCAAAGTACAAGAGGGTTCCCATCACTCCATGGGGCTGGCAGACCTCCCAATTCTTACAACCTGCCATTTATAACAACTTTGTTTTATCTCTGTTCCTTCACAATAAAAGGTTCCACCGAATAGGATAATATTAGGAAGAAACTGCTGACTTTTGCTCCTGTAAAAATAATATTACGGTTCAAGGAAAGGGTGACAACCTTATCTATGGGAGACAGGGTGAACTGTTTGTGAATAAAGGAACAGTGGTGTAGGATTTGTTTTGGCGAACTCCAGAGTGGGGATGCAGTTTGAGTAGATAGAAGGCTAGCCAAGGCTGCACGGGGTGGAGAAGAGCAGAAAGGCCAATTCCTGTTGCCCTCTACGCATGGGCAGAGCTCCTAAGCCATCACCAAGGAGGGGGCATATTGTAGCGTCCAGCTCCACCCCAGTGCTACATGTCAGGGCAGCTGGAAAACACCTGGACACACTTCTGTGCTCCATCCTGTTTAGGATACGGCAATATAAAAGGAGAGTGTGTCCCCTACAGAAATGAGCAATACATACACAGTGTCCCCGTGGCCCAGCCGTCCGCCATCCCCACAGCCCCAAGAGTATACCTCTCCAGTAGCAGCCAAGGCTAGGTAGTGGTGACTGACCATCAGAATGGGCAGCAATTTTTACAATGTTTCTGGAGGCGAGGCCTTGGACCAGCTGTGGGACCTAAAAAAGGAAAAATACGAAGAAAAGTAGTCATCAGTCCAAGGAAAATGAAACCAGCGCAGCTCTCCTTTATTATGTATCCCTGAACAAAGCCTGCTCTAACTGGAAGTAGGGCATAAGTCCCTGAGGGCACGGGCCGGCTCTCCAGCCCTTCCCACCCAGCACCAACAGAACAGCGGGCAGCATCCAAGTGTCTGTGACAAGACCAGAGCCGATGCAGGGGCAGGGCAGGCTAGCCCCATGCCACACAGACATGCAGCCGACAGGGAGGAACACCTCGCTTTAATGAAAACATGCCACGTCCCAATTTGCCACTATCCCCATGAGGCCCAACTCCCTCATCTGTCACCTGTCTGGCCCCAAAGTCAAATGAGTTTACACATGGAAATGAGTTTACAAATGGGAATCTCATGACTAGCAATGAGTTTCACTGTAAGGATTTCCTAATCTTCACAACCCAAATCTTGACAATATTACAACTGAGATCATTAAACATAATACACAATAAACAGAAGCTTATCAATCTTCAGAAATCAAATGGCTTAAAGAAACACCAGAGCTTGTGCATCTGTAGTACAGACCCTGCCCCCCAAGGGAACACTGCAGGCAGTGCCCAGAACACTCACCAGTGTGTCACTATTGTAGGCCTCTGTTTACATGCGGCCATTGCGTGACAGAATCAGGAAGCGCTTCTCTGCACAGGCAATCTGTGTGACTCCCAGGTTGGCCAGGCCTTCGCACTGGATCGGACCAATCACACTGGCATAGTATTTCCATCCTATTAACCCCCAACCTTTGACCTCTTGCAACGATCCCTGTAAGATAAGAATATGCTGATTCAAAACATCAAAATAGCTCGTACCATACTGTATTACCTCATTTAGCAGGTATGATGAAGCAACTGAACAGGTTATTTTCCTGTTTCCATTGCATTTCATTTTAACAGAGCCCATTAAAAAGTAGTATAAATGGGCTGGGCGCGGTGGCTCACGCTTGTAATCCCAGCACTTTGGGAGGCCGAGGCGGGCGGATCATGAGGTCAGGAGATGGAGACCACGGTGAAACCCCGTCTCTACTAAAAATACAAAAAAAAATTAGCCGGGTGTGGTGGCGGACGCCTGTAGTCCCAGCTACTCGGAGAGGCTGAGGTGGGAGAATGGCGTGAACCCGGGAGGCGGAGCTTGCAGTGAGCCGAGACCGCGCCACTGCACTCCAGCCTGGGCGACAGAGCAAGACTCCGTCTCAAAAAAAAAAAAAAGTAGTATAAATGACGTTAAATACTAATGTATTTTAAAATGCTCAAACTATATCAGGGTCACTATTTTGTGCTTTAACAGGCAAAATCCCAAAAGCCCACACACAAGGCTGGGAGACCAGCATCCCTATTGGTGGTGAGAGAAATCAAGATGTACAGGAGCAATCTGGTGACAACCAGCCCACACTAGTTGCATCCCCACCTGTGCATGTGCACAGGCACACACGTGCACACATGGAGGACACATGTTCCAGGTCAGGCCTTGCAGAACTATTTGTGTTTTTTGTTGTTTTTGTTTGAGACAGAGTTTAACTCTTGTTGCCCAGCCTGGAGTGCAATGGCGCGATCTTGGCTCACTGCAACCTCTGCCTCCCGGGTTCAAGCGATTCTCCTGCCTCAGCCTCCCGAGTAGCTGGGATTACAGGCATGTGCCACCACACCCGGCTAATTTTTGTATTTTTTAGTAGAAACGGGGTTTCTCCAAGTTGGCCAGGCTGATCTCAAACTCCCAACCTCAGGTGATCCGCCTACCTTGGCCTCCCAAAATGCTGGGATTACAGGCGTGAGCCACCACACCGGACCCTCAGCACTATTTGTATAGCAACATTGTGGCAGTAAGCCCAAGTGTCCACCAATAACAGACTCACTAAAGAAAGATACATAAAAGACACATCCACACACTGAAGACTAAGCTCTTTATAAAAACAAAGAGCGACACTCTGATAAAGTACTCCAGTACATATGGTTAGTAAAAAAAAAACAAGCAACACAAGTAATGCAACATGCTACCACTAGCATACTCATTCCAGAGAACAAGGAGGTTACAGAGGAGACTGAAAAGTCAGAGGAAGCAGGTGGGAAACTGGGTGGAAGGGGTGGGCAGGGGAAGCGACAGTGTGTCTCTGCCTAGTGTTGATTTTTGAACCATGTGACTGTATTCCCTTTTTTAAAATGACTGTAAAACAAAATAAATACTCTTCATATTAGAAATAAAATCTTAGAAAAATTTGGATTCAAAACTAGGATTAGTTATACCCTGGCAAAGTTCACCACCATTCCCAAAGGCAGTTTTCTCATTGACATAATGAGATACAACAGCGTGCATGAGGTCCTCAGTGGGCCTGCACCCTACAGGTGCTCCACACACGCAAATCACTACTATTACCATTACTATTACATAAAAAATATAATATATAATTATACTGTCACTACTATAACCAGCATTACATACTAAGACAGCCCGCGTTCAGAGTATAAAGAAGGCTGTGGAACCCCCTACAGAAGGTGGGAGGGCCTGGGGCTGTGGATAAAGGGGAGCTCTCTGGGGCTATGCCACCTGAACCTGGAACCTAGGCCCCCAGTTTCGGTCCCCAGGCCTGTGCGCCTCAGCTTGCTCATCACTCACTCTCAACATGGATAACATTTTCAATGGCAAACATGTTTAAAAACCATAAGCCAGCTCCCCACAACAATACCAGAAAAAACAAGTCTCCACACGGGCCCAGGATGAGAACCTAGAAGCGGTACTAGCTACAAAACACACGGAGAACACGGTTCTTGCACACACCTTATGAGACGTCAGAGGGCTACATGGTGGGGGCGTCTACAGGGCGTAGCCAGACGGTCTAAATGGGCCATGACAACAACCGCCGTTTGTTGCAGATCAATGGCAAGCTCGTTGTCTTGTGGAAGGGTGAGGTACCTCAGGAAACTCTCATTGGGGCTCAGAGGGCCAGACAAAAGCTAGAAAGGAAAAGTAAACAAACATTCAGAAATGGTGGGAAAAATTAAAGTAACACAATTAGCCTTTAATTACTCTTTATATTTTGGTATTGACTCATTTGACCCATCAAATGACAATGTCGATGACACAGTTATACTATACATCTATATATTTATGCAGCATATAAACTGACAGTACAAATGTCTAAATTTGCTGTATACATGTACACAACATTGACTGTGTATGTATACATTTATGATACTACAGGTAAGTTGAATCCACACAGATTACTAACATGACCAAACAACCTTACAGGCCTAGGACCCCCGGAGAAAGGCAGAACCACCTCTGTGGAAACCCAACACAGCATCTCAAGCTGGCCTTGAAATCTAAAACCAAAAACTTTATTTTAATCTAAACGTTGCCCACTCTGGAGAACACCTACTTTCATTTGCAAATTAAATCATAGTTCTAATTCTTCTAAAGGCAGAAGAGCCCTATTATCATTAAAGACTGCAAATAGAAGAAAAACCAAAGCATGATATTGGAATGCCTAAGACTTTCCCCAAAATACTGGCAAAATCCAACTTATACTTGACCTGTAAAGACCAGCAGTCCTGGAGGTTTAGGCCCCTGCTCCTCCCCCAGCTCAGTGTCCACACCTGTTAGGCGGGGAGCTGGCACTAAACAGAGTGACAGCTCAGGTGACATGCCCTGCACAGAGCCCAGAACATAGGAAGGGCCAACAAAGCAGACCACTATTTTCGTTGTTCTTTTCTGGTATTGATTTAAAAGTGCATGTCTCAAGCTTGGTTCTCTGCTGACAAGGAAGTCAGTGTTCACTGATCCGAGTCTTCTCCACAAACAAGTGGCCTCCCACACCTGTCTCATCTGACTCGCCGCTGTTACCATCAAACATACACACGCCAGAGAAAAACACTGCCGTGGACACGCACACTGGTCTTGCTTAAAAAATAACTAGACTCGAGTGCCACCTACACACAAAGTTCCATCATGACACTCACGTGCATGTCGCCCTTGGAGTGGGGCGTATCCTTCCTGTAAATGATGCTCTGGAACCTTTGCAGCAAGGGCAAAAGCGGGGCGCTGGTGCCCGGGGCAGCGGAACGCTCATTGTCAGTCTCCTGTGCCTTGCTGTCCCACAGCTTAGGCAACAACAGGATGGCAGACAACATTGGGAGGCTAAAGGAGAAAAGATATTTATTCCTAGTAAAAACAGATTAACTTTTTTTTCATGGTTGATCAAAAATAAAAGCAAACAGCTAGATAGAAGTGAACAAATACTTGGGATATGAAAGGAAACGAAAGTAAAGCCGTGGTAATTAAATCACTGAATTGACACTAAGATTTTAGCACAAGTCATCGCCTTCTGCTGATAGGAAAGACCAGTTAAGAAGCTTAAAGAGCATGTTTACATGAAAGATGATTAAAGATTTCCAAGTTAGACCTAAAACCATAAAAACCCTAGAAGAAAACCTAGGCAATACCATTCAGGCCATAGGCGTGGGCAAGGACTTCATGTCTAAAACACCAAAAGCAATGGCAACAAAAGCCAAAATTGACAAATGGGATCTAATTAAACTAAAGAGCTTCTGCACAGCAAAAGAAACTACCATCAGAGTGAACAGGCAACCTACAGAATGGGAGAAAATTTTTGCAACCTACTCATCTGACAAAGGGCTAATATCCAGAATCTACAATGAACTCAAACAAATTTATAAGAAAAAAACAAACAACCCCATCAAAAAGTGGGCAAAGGACATGAACAGACACTTCTCAAAAGAAGACATTTATGCAGCCAAAAAACACATGAAGAAATGCTCATCGTCACTGGCCATCAGAGAAATGCAAATCAAAACCACAGTGAGATACCATCTCACACCAGTTAGAATGGCCATCATTAAAAAATCAGGAAACAACAGGTGCTGGAGAGGATGTGGAGAAATAGGAACACTTTTACACTGTTGGTGGGACTGTAAACTAGTTCAACCATTGTGGAAGTCAGTGTGGCGATTCCTCAGGGATCTCGAACTAGAAATACCATTTGACCCAGCCATCCCATTACTGGGTATATACCCAAAGGACTATAAATCATGCTGCTATAAAGACACACGCACATGTATGTTTATTGCGGCACTATTCACAATAGCAAAGACTTGGAACCAACCCAAATGTCCAACAACGATAGACTAGATTAAGAAAATGTGGCACATATACACCATGGAATACTATGCAGCCATAAAAAATGATGAGTTCATGTCCTTTGTAGGGACATGGATGAAACTGGAAACCATCATTCTCAGTAAACTATTGCAAGGACAAAAAACCAAACACCGCATGTTCTCACTCATAGGTGGGAATTGAACAATGAGAACTCATGGACACAGGAAGGGGAACATCACATGCCGGGGACTGTTGTGGGGTGGGGGGAGGGGGGAGGGACAGCATTAGGAGATATACCTAATGCTAAATGAGGAGTTAATGGGTGCAGCACACCAACATGGCACATGGATACATATGTAACAAACCTGCACATATTTAGAATCAACTTTCTGACACTTGCTACTCAAATTTATTCACAGATTTTGAAGTGTACAATTAGCTTACAGAAATATATTTTATTTATTCATTCAGACACTATATTACAGTAGATGACATACTCCAAGTTTGTGAAGCATAAAATAATTTATCTCTATCAAAAACATGAGTAGAAGAATATCTAGCTATCTTTTCCAGTTTCAATGACTTGTAAGACCATAACAGTATCAACATTCTCCTATGGAATTAGAGAACCAATCTCCAAAACCACCTGATAATCTGGAGGCAAAATGTCTACACTAATCTTTATCTCTGATCAATGAAATATTTTTAACTTTTCTATGTTACTCAATAATAAATTTTTAAAAATTATATCCCAAGACTGCAGAGAAAGGATCTTATGGCATCAATATTACAGCTGAATTTTTGAAATCAACTCCAAGCCTATGTTCAGGGCCTCCAGCGTTAAAACTCTGTGGTGATGCCTTCACCAGCAGGCTCAGGAAGTGGACTCAGAGCCGCGGGAGCTAACGCCAAAAGCCTCCTGCCGGCTGGAAGAAGGCACAGGGCTGACCTCTGCAAGGAGAGTGGGGAGTGGCCTCACTTTTCCTCTGCATCTGTCTTTCCTGTTGAATTTTATATTTTCTTTAAATTTAAAAACCTTAACAAAAATGTGTAGCACCTAAGACCAGAGTTTATGTTTTTCTTACACACAAATGATTCCCATTCAAAATTTTTTACACTAAAAAGACCAGCTACAGGACTCAACTATTTGATCTTGAGTAGTTGTTTACTCCCACATTATCTGTAAGACCTCAAACCAAGCGCCACCCTGCACTCAGGACAGCAGCTCCTAATCATCACAGAGAGACACATAATGTAAGTGCTCAACCATCCACGAATGACTGATGGCGAAATCTCTAAGCATCCTCTCTCGTCCAGTCCATCTCATTTAGTATCACAGCTTCCTGAGTCTGGTCAGAGTATCATATATCAAACCTCCTGAAAAGCTGAGAACCCAGACCCGGAATCGCAGCACCGAGAGCCCGCTGAAAACAGGTGAAAAACCAACCTACTAGGCTTCTTAGCTCTAAAGCGAGGGTGGTAAGAACCAGCCTCAAGCAGGCCAGCTGTCTGCGTGCAGAAGGCAAGAAAGGAAAGAGCTCACCCTGTCACCACGGACCTGAGGAACCTGGTCGCTCTGTCCACCACCTCCAGCCACACAGAGGACACGGTGCTCTCGTCGAAGAGCGAGGCCTCGGGAAGTGCTCCTCGGGCGTCCAGGGACTCCTGCAACAGCTCACTGCAGAGGTCCGCATCCTCACCCGGGCACACACGCGTCAGAGGAGCCCGCCCACTCCCCTCACTCTCCCGCTGGGCTTCCCACCCCTCAGCGAGAGACAACGCCACTGTCACCTTTCCAACCCCTCACTCAACAGGCCAAAATCTAGCGCAGCTGTTCCAGTCAATTCTGTATTTCACGGCTGTCACATGAGCAATACACTAACTTCTTGTTCTTCTAGAATTAAGTCTGTACTCAGGTGTTCCATGGTAGTGGTTGACGTGGGGTTGGGGTGCATGCACTCTCTCTTTTTTTCTTTAAAGTACAGACATGAAAAGCCAAACAGCCTCTGCAGCCTCTCATCTCACAAGCAAGGAAACTGAGGCGCAGAGGGCACATGGGATCAGCTGAAGGGCACATGGTGGCTGAACCGAGCTCGAAACCCAGTCTGTTGATGCATTAGGGAAGCAGAACAACGCGCCACACCAGGGACCATACCTGATCGCCAGGCCCTGCACAGGAAGGCGAAGGCGAAAGACAGGGCCGCTCGAGATCCCACTCTGGCGAGCTCCTCCACACCTTTGCTCACAGGCTGGGAACTGCAGACGACACACACGGAACATACAACCAGTCAGCAGCGGAGGGTGCAGATACTACATAAAATCAATACTATGAGAGGGTGTGTACCAAAATCTGACCAATAGTTTTCTTCAAGTGACAGGATCACAAGTGGATTTTTAGTTTCGTTGTTTAACAACTTTGATCAAATGTCTTTTGTAAACGAAAAGTTTTCTCTTTAAGAATCAAAGAAATCTGGCCGGGCGCGGTGGCTCACGCTTGTAATCCCAGCACTTTGGGAGGCCGAGGTGGGCAGATCACGAGGTCAGGAGATCGAGACCACGGTGAAACCCCGTCTCTACTAAAAATATTTAAAAAAATTAGCCGGGCGTGGTGGCGGGCGCCTGTAGTCCCAGCTACTCAGAGAGACTGAGGCAGGAGAATGGCGTGAACCCGGGAGGCGGAGCTTGCAGTGAGCCGAGACCGTGCCCCACTGCACTCCAGCCTGGGTGACAGAGCAAGACTCCGTCTCAAAAAAAAAAAAAAAAAAAAAGAATCAAAGAAATGTATAAGGAATTTTAAATGTCTTGGGAAAATGCTCATGAAATGACCTCCCAAAGTGAGATTCTAGTGGGAGGAAGCAGACGATAAACAGATAAATACATAAACGGAGGGAGAATAAACCCCACATGGGAGACCAGGCCGGAGAGGAGCTGGAAGAAGAGCAGCATAGCAGCACAGGGTAGCCTGGCTCGCCCCAGCTCCAGCGTCCTCCACTCGGGGTCTGCTCCTGGCCGTGGGTGAAGCCCTGCGTGCTTGACCCACCCTGTGGGGAGTTGCCCTCTTCTGAGGGTGGTGCTCATCACCCTCCTATGTGTTTTTAAGCTTTTCACTACTTGTGTATGTTAATTTCACAAGTCACAGTTTCATTCCGCATGTAGTAAAAGGCTATGCAAATGGTACACCACAAAAACCATCCTGTACAAGAGAGAAAAGGCTAGAATACAAAAATGCATAATCTCAACTCAATCATGCATAGAAAGTATTGTATTTTATACTTTATACTGTGTCATATTTCTAATACATATATATTATAGTATTGCTACTATAGACTATATACTCCAAATTTACTAAAATTTGCTTTCATGATCAGGGGATACGCTATAAAAACAGGTGATATGGAGCTCAAGACCAGCCTGGCCAACATGACGAAACCCTGTCTCCACTAAAAATACAAAAAGGAGCCAGGTTTGATGGTGGCATGCCTGTAATCCCAGCTACTCGGAGGCTGAGGCAGGCAAATCGCTTGAACCTAGGAGGTGGAGGCTGCAGTAAGCCAAGATCGCACCACTGCACTCCAGCCTGGGAAGCAGAGCAAGACTCCATCTCAAGAAAAAACAAAAAAAACAAAAAAAACACAAAACAAACAGGGATATTATGGAAGGATCTCCCCAAGATACAATGTATAATAAAAATGGCAAAGAAGAACACGGCTGGCTGGCCGGGGCAACGGTACACACTTATCCACAAGTGCCTGAATAATGCACCGAGAGCTCAGAGAGGAAACACAAGAACCTCTGAGAAGGGCACTGGGTACCTGGAAGACGGAAATCTTTGCTCCCGAATCCTAAATGAGAAATATGAACATGACAAGACACAGACATGTAACAGGACACACAGTCCTTAAAGAGAAAGCACATGGGCTGAGTGTGGTCAGAGGAGGTGGGTGAGTCACTTTAGGTCAAGAGTTTGAGACCAGCTTGGCCGGCATGGCAAAACCCAGTCTCTACTAAATATACAAAAATTAGCCAGGCGTGGTGCTGCATGCCTGTAGTCCCAGCTACTTGGGAGGCTGTGGCAGAATTACTCGAACCTAGGAGGTGGAGGTTGCAGTGAGCCAAGATCACGCCACTGCACCCCAGCCTGGCCTGGGTGACAAAGCGAGACTCTGTCTCAAAAAAAAAAAAAAAAAAAAAAAAAAAAAAATCACTACTCAGCAATAATGATACATGCAACAACCTCCTTGGGAAAATGTCAAGGGGATTATGCTAAGTGAAAAAAGTCAGTCTTGCCTGAGGCCAGGAGTTCAAGACAAGCCTGGGAAACATAACAAGACCCCATTCTCTACAAATACAAAATTAGCTGGGTGTGGTGTCATGCATCTGAGGTCCCAGCTACTCAGGAAGCTGAAATGAGAGGACTGCTTGAGCCCAGAAGTTTGAGGCTGCAGTGAGCTATGATTATATCACTGCACTCCAGCCTGGGCATCAGGGTGAGACCCTGTCTCCAAAAATTACAGTAATAACAATAATAAAAAATTAAAAAGCCAATGTCAAAAAATCACATAATAGACACAAAGAACAGATAAGTGGTTGCCAGCAGGTAGGGTGGGGAGAGAAGACGTGAATGTGGGTATAAAGGGCCCTTGTCCATGTACCCTGATTGCAGTGGAGGTCTCAGAAAATCCACACATGAAAAAACTGCAAAGAAATACACATGCAGTTGAGAGCATGTAAAACTGGGAAAACCTGAATAAGATAGGCAGGCTATCAAAGTAAATCCCCTAGTTCTGATGACTGTGTCATAGTTTGCAACTAGCTACCATTGAGGGCAATGGGGCGAACAATAAAAGAATCTCTATACTATTTCTTACAACTGTATGTGAATCCACAATTATCTCAAAAAAAGGCTTTTTTTAAATTTTAGGAATTCTTCCAATTAATGAAAACTATATTCCAATTAATCCATCAACCCTATGTCATCACAAAGGAAACAGCGCAGAGAAAAATCAGCTGGGCTCTCGGCCATTTCTGCAGCTAAGGAAATTCAGTTTGATTCGACAAACACACAACAGTGCTTGGACAATCTTAGCATCTGCCGCGCACCTGTACCTAACACTCTGATTCATGACCATCACAGACAGTCAGGAAGGAAGGAAAGAACCATGGCACTCCTGTTACCAAATGGGTAGGAATCTCATCTGTCTCTTGGTTTAATTTACTCTAAAACTATTTTCAAAAACACAACATGTACAGTTGTCCTTTGGTATCTGCAGGGGATTGGTACCAGGCCTGCCCCACCCCGGCTCCATACCAAAACCCTAGGATGCTCAAGACCCTGATATAAAATGGTGTAGTATTTGCATATAAGCTGTGCACATCCTCCCGTATAATTTAAATCATCTCAGCCAGGCACAGCAGCTCACACCTATAATCCCAGCGCTTTCAGAGGTCAAGACGGGAGGGTCGCTTGAGCCCAGGGGTTCAAGACCAGCCTGGGCAACATGGCAAAACCCCATCTATACAAATTAAAAAAAAAAAATTGGCCAGATATGGCGGCTCATGCTTGTAATACCAGCACTTTGGGAGGCCAAGGCAGGCAGATCACTCGAGGCCAGGAGTTAGAGGCCAGCCTGAGCAACACAGTGAGACCCCGGCTCTACAAAAAATACAAAAATTAGCCAGGTATTGTGGCACACGCCTGCAGTCCCAGCTACTTGGGAGGCTGAGGTGGGAGAATCACTTGAGCCCAGGAGGTCAAGGCTGCAAGGAGCCATGATAGCCCCACTGCCCTGGGCAACAGTGACACCCCCATGTCAAAACAAACCAACAAACAAAATCATCTCTAGATTTAACACCTAATACAAGGTAAATGCTCTGTAATTGGTTGTTAAATTGTATTGTTATTTGTATTTTTTAATTGTTGTGTTTTTTATTGCTTTTCTTCCAATATTTTTGATCCACAGTTGGTTGAATCTGTGGATGTGAAACCCACAGATACAGAGAGCCAACTGTAATGTGATTTCAACTATATTTAAACATAAGGAAACAAAAAAGGAAAACAAACACAAAAATTAAAACGTAAGAAAACAAGGAAACAGGCTACAAGTATTGCTCCTGTCTCTGGGGAGCAAGATGATCAGGGCTTTGCTCTTGTTTCTTTCTGCCTCCTGTACCTTCTATGTGCTCTCCAGGGAGTCAAAGGCACTATCACAGTCAAATAAAGCCAACACTCCTAACTACACAAAATATAGTTTCATCTGGCAATCTTGTAGTTTAACCTTCTGAGGACAAAAGTCTGACAGACAGCTTCATTTTGGAAAAGTACAATTTTACATGCGCTTTAAACATTCTAGTGGCTGTTAGCAAATAAGAGGAAATCTGTAATATATCATCAGGCATCAACAAATTAAAACTCATATGCACAAAAGCATCCCCACTTTTTTTTTTTCTTTTTGAGACAGGGTTTCATTCCTGTTGCCCAGGCTGGAGTCCAATGGCACAATCTCTGCTCACGGCAACCTCCACCTCCCCAGTTCAAGCGATTCTCCTACCTCACCCTCCCGAGTAGCTGAGATTACAGGCATGCGCCACCACGTCCTGGCTAATTTTTTTATTTTTAGTAGAGACGGGGTTTCTCCATATTGGTCAGATCTCGAACTCCCGACCTCAGGTGATCTACCTGCCTCGGCCTCCCAAAGTGCTGGGATTAGAAGCGTGAGCCATCGCACCTGGCCCAAAAGCATCTCTTGTAATAAAAGAATAAGAAAATCACATTAGGAAGGAAAAACATGAAGCATCTAAACTAGCTGGGCACTAAACATTACAATCTATCTCCTTACCCAGCAGCAAAACAAAATAAAACGTGCACAATATTCAGAACTCATTTTCAAATTTATACTTGAGCTGATCTACAGCTTTGGCTGGCTTCCACAGTTACTGACAGAAAAAGGTCTTTAAAATAATGACACAGAGCCAGGCGCAGTGTCTCACGCCTGTAATCCCAGTACTCTGAGCGGTTAAAGCAGGAAGATTGCTTGAGGCCAGGAGCAAGACCCCATCTCCATGCACACACACACACACATACAAATTATTTTTTATTTAGCCAGGCATGGTTTCATGTGCCTATAGTCCCAGCTACTCAGGTGGCTGAGGCAGGAGGATCACTAGAGACCCGCAGTTCAAGGTTAGAATGAGCTATGATTACACCACTGCACCCCAGCCTGGGTGACAGTGCAAGACGTTGCCTCTCAAAAAAAAAAGAAAAACAAAAAAATTTAATTGAATAAAATAAATAATGACAGATTACATAGTATGGTCTGTTACTACATGAGCAAATTGGCAAATCCATTCTCCAGATTACATAAAACATACAAAAAGGGAAAGCAAGAATAAATTTCAGAAGGTGAAGACAGACACTATATTGAAAATCTTAATTAAACTTTCTGAAACAAAACAGTCTGAATTTTATATTTAACTGGCATTAGGATTCTTTTTTTTTTTTTGAGATGGAGTCTCACTCTGTCGCCCAGGCTGGAGTGCAGTAACACGGATCTCAGCTCACTGCAAGCTCCACCTCCCGGGTTCATGCCATTCTCCTGCCTCAGCCTCCCAAGTAGCTGGGACTACAGGCACCCGCCACCACGCCTGGCTAATTTTTTTGTATTTTTAGTAGAGACAGGGTTTCACCGTGTTAGCCAGGATGGTCTCAATCTCCTGACCTGGTGATCCGCCCGCCTCGGACTCCCAAAGTGCTGGGATTACAGGCGTGAGCCACCACGCCCGGCCCATTAGGATTCTTTCTTCGCTTTATATTACCTTTTTTTGTCCACAGGAGGCAGAGAAATGCTGCTGCTTTTCCACTTAACTTTGACATTCTCCTGAAAAACAGTTCAAGGCAATGAAACAGTGCTCCAAGATTACCAGCCTCTGCTTGAGTCGCAGGGCTGAGAGGGTGGTGGTGGCTGACTGGATGGCCAGGGCCTACTGCTCTTTAACCAGCACAGAAAGATACTCCTTCAGTTCATTCACATCTAGAAAACAAGACATGAAAACATCTCACCTGTGGACAATGTGGCCACAGTTTGTTGTAATGTTAGGAAAATGGATGATGACAACAGGTAGTACTCAAATGCATGATATGTGGCAACAATGGTTTTAACCACTTTACACATATGAATTCAGGCAACCCTCACACCCAGCACTGTCAAGCAGTGTTGTCCATCCATTTTATGGATGAAGAAACTGAGGCACCAAGTGGTTAAGCAACTTCTCCGAGGCCACACAGAGGAGTACGGCACATGACAGAGACTCTGAGCCACCATGGCATACTGCCTCTTTGAAAACATCATACAAAAGTTGGCCAGGCACGGTGGCTCACGCCTCGTCTGTAATCACAACACTTTGGGAGGCCAAGGCGGGTGGATCACTTCAGGTCAGGAGTTCGAGATCAGCCTGGCCAACATGGCAAAACCCCTTCTCTGCTAAAAAAAAAAATACAAAAATTAGCTGGGTGTGGTGGTGTGCGACTAGAATTCTAGCTACTCGGGACACTGAGGCACGAGAATTGCTTGAACCCAGGAGGCGGAAGGTTGCAGCGAGCTGAGATTGTGTTGCTGCACTCTAGCCTGGGTGACGGAATGAGACTCTGTCTCCCTCCTAGAAAAAAAAAGTTACTAACAGAAATTTGAAGTCAATATCAGTCAATATTTATCCGCAGCACATCTCCTAAACAGAGAAAAACACTAGCCATTATTTTTATGTTGCAAAACCAAATTCAAAGTAAAAACAATGTCTTGATAAAATTACCCAGCATGAATGACTCATGAAACACATTTATGGACATATTTTAGAGGAAGATAAAGTAAGCAGTTAGAATACACATTCTAACTAGTGATATTTCATTATATTATTCTCTCTACTTCTATGTATCTTTGAAAATTTCCATACTAAGAAGTGTTTTGTAAGTAGCTAGAAGGCAATCACATGAGTGAAAATAATTCAAAGGATTCTGGTCTTCCAATTAAGCATGCATCTACCTCAGAGTACAGATCGTTATAGGGGAATTGTAAGTTACCTCCCACGAATCCCCTATAACAGCACAGCTCCCAGTGGCAGGGTGAGAGCTGGGCTCTTCTGGGCCTGCCTCTCTGCTGCTTACTAGCTTGGAGGCCAGCAGCCCTGGATCCTGACAGGTAATAGCAACACCCCTACCGACTGCCTCCCCTTGGGCAGAAGACATCAGTTTTCCGGCTACCCATGACCTGGATATGCTCTCCACTGGATGGGAGGGACCTTAGAAGGCAGGAGAGGGACACATCTCAGCACTCCCTGGAAAGGCACAGGGTGATGCACACTGTGCCCAGCACCAGCAGTAGGATGTGAGACCTGGAGCTTTGCAGCTGAGAGCTAATAGTTATTTAAAAGGACATGAAGAATACTGAATTGCACACTGGGCTCAAGATGGAGAAGCAAAAGACTGACAGGTAAAGCAGTGCCCCTGCCCTTCTCAGGGCATCCCCACTGAGCCACCCTTCAGGCAAGGAGGCTGGCCCAGCACTTCAAGGGCTAAGCCCTTCCTTAAGAGTCACTGCATTTTCTGCTTTTAAATAATACATCTCCCTTCTGCTTGGCTGCGGAACCCAGAAACAACCCCAAAGCTCCAAGAGGGCAGCTCTGCCCTTGAGCACCCATGAGCCCTTCTCCCTGACACCCTCCTGCTTATTCCATCGCAATCCTGACTGCCCAGTCCATCATTCATGTACACTCTGAAACAGTGGGTGAGAAAATACACAAACCATGGACACCACTGGGGAGTCAGAACTCCTACCCCTGCCTCACAGTAACCAAGGGCCTCTAGGCAAAGTGGGAAGCCTGGACTTCATCTCAAGCTGCCAGTGATGAGGTGAAGCACGCCCTATCCCTGCCAGGGCAGGGTCACAGAAAGATTTAACCACTTACACAGAAGATTTAAGTAAGACCTAGAGTCGCCTAACAACATGTTCTATTGAGAAAGTCACTCATGATACCAAGAACCAGGAAGATCTAAAACCAAATTTTAAAAAACAATTATAGAAATACCACGATGAAAGATGTGGGAATAATGTGGCCAATAATTAAAAGCAGTCATGATAAAAAGGCTTCAACAAGCAATTACAAACACATGTGAAATAAATGAAAAAATAGAAAGCCTAAGAAAAGGAAGACAAAAAAAAAGAAACCAAATAGAAAGTTTAGAACTGAAAAATATAATAACCAAAATTAAAAGCTCAGTGAATGGACACAGCAGTAGAATGGAGGAAAAAGGGCAAAGAATCAGTGATGTAAAAGATAGAAGTCACCCAATGTGAATAACACAGAAGAAATCATGCCCCTAAGGCAGGGCATGATGGCTCATAGCTGTAATCCCAGCACTTAGGGAGGCCGAGGCAGGCGAATCACAAGGTCAGGAGTTTGAGACCAGCCTGGTCAACATGGTGAAACCCCATCTCTAACAAAAATACAAAAATTAGCTGGCCATGGTGGCAGGCACCTGTAATCCCAACTACTCAAGAGGCTGAGACGGGAGAATCTTTTGAACTCAGGAGGCGGCAGTTACAGTGAGCTGAGATGGTGCCACTGCACTCCAGCCTGGAAAACAGGGAGAGATTCTGTCTCAAAAAAAAAAAAAAAAAAAAAAGAAGAAAAGAAAAGAAAGAAGTACATGCCCCTGTGGGGGAAAAAAAAAACAACAAAAAAACAAAACAGTCTCAGGGACCTATGGGACTATAACAACTCCGGTCACTGAACTCACAAAGGGACAGGAGAAAGAAGGTGGGGTTGACCGGGAGGCGGAGCTTGCAGTGAGCCGAGATTGCACCACTGCACTCTGTCTCGGAAGAAAAAAAAAAAAAAAAAAAAAAAAAAAAAAGAAGTTGGGGTTGAAACTGTACTCTAAGAAGTGATGGCTTAAAGGTTCCCAAATTTGGCAAGGGACATAAACCTATAGATCTAAGGTAAGCAAACCCTAAACAGGATGGACCCAAAGAAATCCAAACTAAGACATATCATAACCAAACTCCAAAAAACAAAAGACAAAGAAAACATTTCAAAGGCCACTAAAGAAAAACAGTACCTTAACTATCGTGGATTAGCAAGTCAAACGACAGCAAATTTCTCATCAGAAACCATGGAGGCCGGCTGAAAGTACAAAATATTTTTCAAATGATGACAAGAACCATTAACTCAGAATTCTTATACCCAGCAAAAATGTCCTTTGGGAATGAAAAGGAAAGCAAAACATTCTCAGAGGAAGTAAAACAGAATTTGTCACCAGAAGACCCGCACCAAAAGAAAGGCTAATGGAAGTTCTCTAAGCAGAATGGCAACCATAAAAGAAGAAAACCCTGGAACTTCTGGAAGGAGGAGATGACAAGCACACCAATGCATAAATACAATAGACTTTTCCCTCACCTCTTGACTTTGCTAAATTATGTCTGAAGGTTCAACCAAAAATTATAACATTGTCATAAGTGGTTATAAATGTAAGCAAATGAAATATTTAAGGCAAGTATATTATGAACAGGAGAACATAAAGGAACGTCAGGGGAGGTAGTTTCTATATCCCTGAAGCTGGTAAATGACAACGCTAGGTACAATCTAATAACTGTTCATACATACACAGGCTGAGTGTCCCTTACAAAACGCTCGGGAGCACAAGTGCTCCACATTTCAGATTTTTATCAGATTTAGGAATATTTGCATATGAATAATGAGATATTTGGGGGATAGGATCCAAGTCGAAATACATTCATGTTTTATATATACCCTATACACAGAGCCTGAAGGTAATTTTATATAGTATTCTTAATAATTTTGTGCATGAAACAAAATTCATGCTAAGTACTTATGAATGGAATTTTCTACTTGGGGGCATCATGCTGGGGTGCCCAAAAAGTTTTGAATTTTGGGGCACTTCTGATTTTGGATTTTGGGTTTAGAGATGCTCAATTTGTATGTAATATATTACCTAGAAAAGCCACCAAAAAAGCTATACAAAAAGATACACTCTAAAACACTACAGATAAATCAAAATAAAATGCTAAAAATGGTCAAGTAAACCACAGAGAGCCAGGAAGAACCAAACCGAAAAAATGAAAAACAGAAGAAATAGAAAATACAAAATAAAATGGCAGTGTTAAGCCTCAATTTAACAATAATGACATTAAATGTAAAGTCTAAATACATTAAAAGACACTGGGAGAGTAGGCTAGAGAACATGATCCAACTACAGGTTGTCCATAAGAAAGTGACTTCAAATAGGCAAACTGAAAATAGAAGCATAGAAAAAGAAAGATCATGCAAACATTACTGAAAGGACAGCAGAAGTTGGCTACATTAATATCAAATAAAGTAAACTTCAGAGCAAAGATAATTTCCAAGAGGGCTGGGCACAGTGTCTCACACCTATAATCCTAGCACTTTGGAAGGCCAAGGTGGGTGGATCACCTGAGCTCAAGAGTTTGAGACCAGCCTGGCCAACATGGCAAAACCCCATCTCTACTAAAAATACAAAAATTAGCTGGGCATGATGGCGGGCCCCTATAATCCCAGCTACTCAGGAGGCTGAGGCAGGAGAATCACTTGAACCTGGTGGGTTTGGAGGTTGATGAGCTGAAATCGCGCCACTTCAGTCCTGCCTGGGCAAAAGCAGCGAAACTCCGTCTCAAGGAAAAAAAAAAAAAAAAGATAATTACTAGGAACAGACGGCAACATTACAAAATGAGAACTTGGTCAATACACCATTAAGATGCAGCAATTTGAAACAAAAAACAATGAACAGAACTGAAAGGATAAAAAGACATCTATACTTTTATAGTTGGAGACCTCAAAATCTCTCTCTACAGTGAATAAAATTAGGAGACAGAAAGGCTGCCAGGATATAGAACTCAATATCACCATCAATTGACTAGACCCAATCAAGATTTATAGAACACTCCAGCCAATAAAAGCAGAATACATAATCTGTTCAAGTATCCACAAAACAAATACTGTTAGAACATATTCTGAGGCATAAAACAAACCTAACCAATTTTTTGAAATTAAAATCACAAAGCATATGTTCCCTCAAACAATGAAAACAAATTAGAAGTCAACAAGAGAACAATTACAGGAAAATTGCCTAACTCTCAGAAACTAAACTTTAAAACATCTAAATAACCCATGGATCAAAGAGGAAGTCTCAAGGGAAATTTTAAAATATATTCTGAACTGACAGAAAATGCAAGTAAAGTACATCAAAATGTATGGGTAAGAGCTACAGTGGGTGATGAGAGAGAAATTTGATGAGAGAGAAATTTACAGCACTAAATGAATGGCACGTTAGAAACCTGGAAACAAATCAATAATATAAGTGCCCACCTCGACAACCTAAAAGAAAAAAAAATAGCACAATAAAGTAAGCAGAAAGGAAGAAATAATTAAGGTAAGAGTAGAAACAAAGTGAAAACAGAGAAACAATAAACAGTAAAGCAAAAAGCTGCGTCTTTGAAAACATAAATAAAACTGACAGCCCTCTCTCAGCAATACCGACCAAAAAAAAAAAGAACAGACATAAATTACCAACATTAGTGACGTCACAGACTCTTAAGATATCAAAAAAGATAATTAGGAATTACTAGGAACAACTCTACACACATAAATTTGACAACTTGGGCAAAATGGACTTATTCCTCAAATAATACAAATTACTACAACCCACCAAATATAAAATAGATCATTTGAATAGCCCTACCACTATCAAGAAAACTGAGTTCATAATTCTAAGAATCCCCCCCCCAAAAAAAGAAATTACCAGACCCAAATGAATTCACTGGATAATTCCACCAAACATTAAAAAAGAATTAACACAGACTCAAAACAATCTCTTCTGGAAACTAGAAGAGGAAAAACCTCCCAATTCATTTTAAGAAGCTAATACTAGCATGATATCGAACCTAAAGACAGTACAAACTACAGGACAATATACTTTATATACACAGACACAAAAATATTCAGTGAATTATTAGCAAGTAGAATTAAACAATATATAAAAAGAATTACACATCATCGCCAAGTAGTTTCACTGCAGGAATGCAAAGCTGGTTCAACAGTCAAAAATCAATGTAACCCACTCTATTAATAGGCTAAAGAACAAAAATTGCATGATTACAAATCAATTGATTTAGAAAAAGCAAATGACAGGTTGGGCACAGTGGCTTATGTCTGTAATCCCAGCACTCTGGGAGGCCAAGGCGGGCGAATCACGAGGTCAGGAGATCGAGACCTTCCTGGCTAATATGGTCAAACCCCGTCTCTACTGAAAATGCAAAAAATTAGCTGGGCGTGGTGGCAGGTGCCTGTAATCCCAGCTACAGGAGGCTGAGGCAAGAGAATGGCGTGAACCTGGGAGGCGGAGCTTGCAGTGAGCCAAGATCGCGCCACTGCACTCCAGCCTGGGAGACAGAACGAGACTCCGTCTCAAAAAAAAAAAAAGAAAAGCAAATGACAAAACTCAATACTCATGCATAAAAATTATCAAAAAACAGTAACAAATGGGAACTTCATCACTTTGATAAGCAGCATTTACAAAACCTTAAGCTAAAACCTATGCTAACAACAATGTCAGAAAGGGTCCTCCTAGACCTACTTCACCCAGCAGAGAGAATTATTAAGAATGATTTAGATAGTCACTAAGAGTTTACTCTTCTAAGAGATTACAACACCAAATGGCCAGCAAGCCCTTTTCGTTAGACAAAAAGAAAAGCTGTGATCTGTTAACACTCCCAGAAGGCTCACTATGAAATGTACACTTCTGAACTCCTGCTGAGGGCCTACATGCTGCAATGTTGAGAAGCAAGTGTCCAGAGGTCTCCTTGGAAACACTGCAAAAAAAATGTAACGGACTGATGAATAGAGGGACGAAAAGGTGGAGAGAGCGGTGATAAAGCACGTGGGATGATGCCAGCGGCACAGTCTTAGGTGGTGAATATGTGGGTGCGCACTGTAAAATTCTTTCAACTTTTCAGTATAATTTTTTCATAATAAAATGTTGGAAAAAAAAAACCTGTGAAAAAGGAAGCTTTAGTCAAACGTATCTAAGCAAAAGAAAAAACAATTTCTAAATTCCTATGGCTCAAATTAATGTGTTTTTCTTTTTAGGTTGAGATGCAAGAGCAAAAAAGGAAAAAAGCAATGAAAGGAATAGGAGCTATTCTAAAAGCTACAAATTCCACCTGCAGTTTGACTAAAGATGACGTGGCTGAAGAATATGCTTTGAATCCAAGCCCCTTCAAGGCTGCCAGGTAGAGAGTGGGTTCTGCGAAAGCTCCATACCTGTGAACAAGCAGAGCTTCCAAGTAAACCCTCTTCATTAAAGCTGCCCTGAGTCAACAAGCCGGGCTTTAGTCTGAGCAAGAAAAGTATATTTCGGGTCTAGTTACCCACCCATAACTGTACGTACTTTGATACCCAGGTGAGGGGAAAGGAGAAAGGCAAAACAACAGATTTTAAAAATCACAACAAATGTTTATCAAACAGTATGTGCCAGGCACTGACTTAGGAGCTTCAAGTGCATTATTTCATGTCATTTGCACAGCAACTCTCTGATAAGTATTCACTTATTTTATATATATTATATAATTTTAATTATTTACATTATATTATACTTATACCTTTTTTTTTTGAGACAGAGTCTTGCTCTGTCACCCAGGCCGGAGTGCAGTGGTGCAATCTCAGCTCACTACAAGCTCTGCCTCCCGGGTTCACGCCATTCTCCTGCCTCAGCCTCCCAAGTAGCTGGGACTACAGGCACCCACCACCACGCCCAGCTAATTTTTTTGTATTTTTAGTACAGACAGGGTTTCACCGTGTTAGCCAGGATGGTCTCAATCTCCTGACCTCGTGATCCACCTGCCTCGGCCTCCCAAAGTGCTGGGATTACAAGCGTGAGCCACCGCACCCGGCCACTTATTCCTATTTTATACATGAGAGGCCCAAGGTGAGACAAAGTGATTTGTGTAGAGTCGCAGATAAAGCCAAAATTGACAACCAGACAGACTGAAAAACTTCTCTGCCAGTAGATCTAGAAATGATAAATGGAGATCTTCAAACTGAAGGAAAATGACACCAGAGGGCAACTGGGATATAAACAAAACCTTAAGGGCCCAAAATGATAAACATGTAGGTTAACATAAATACTTATTTTTTGGCCGGTCGTGGTGGCTTTTGGGAGGCCGAGGCAGGTGGACCACCTGAGGTCAGGAGTTCGAAACCAGCCCGACCAACATGACGAAACCCTGTCTCTACTCAAAAATACAAAATTAGCCAGGCCGTGGTGTTCACTTGGACATATGACACAGCAACATAACCAACCAAGAACAGGTCAGAAGCAGGAAGCTGTGGTCAGAGCACTGCCCCGCGGCTCAGGCAGTGTAATACCATTTGCAAGTGGAGAGTGACAAGTTAAAGATGTAACTGAAAATGCCAGAGATGACAGATTTAAACCCAAGTGGTCTAAAGATTCCAAATAAAAAACAGAGGTTGTGGGGGTGAATAAAGAAGCAAGACCTAATTATATGATACCTAAAGGAAATCCACTTTACATATACACAAAGGTTGAAAGTGAAAAAAGCTAAACCAGGCAAACACACCACGCAAACACCAAATCAGAAGAAAAGAGGGTAGTCAGACCAAGGTTACTTCACAACAAAGAATATCACTGGAGATAAAGGGGGTCAAATTTACGAAAATGACATAAAAATCCTAAAAGTGCATGCACCTGGCTGGGCATGGTGGCTCACGCCTGTAATCCCAGCACTCTGGGAGGCCGAGGTGTGCAGATCACGAGGTCAGGAGATTGAGACCATCCTGGCTAACATGGTGAAACCCCGTCTCTACTAAAAATACAAAAAGATTAGCCGGGCGTGGTGGTGGGCACCTGTAGTCCCAGCTACTCAGGAGGCTGAGGCAGGAGAATGCCGTGAACCCAGGAGGCCGAGGTTGCAGTGAGCTGAGATTGCACCACTGCACTCCAGCCTGGGGGACAGAGCAACACTCCGTCTCCAAAAAAAAAAAAAAAAACTGCATGCACCTTATAACATAGTTTTCAAATACACGAAGCAAAAACTGCAGAGCTGAAAGAAAATAATCCATAATTAGCATGAGAGATTTCAATTCTCCTCAGAAGAAAGAGGAACTAAGCAGTGAAATTGCTCTTCATGCCTCCCCAGCACAATGGAGATACTCCAGGGAAATAAAGGCCAGTCGCTGGGGCTCATCTCCCCAGAACACTGAGACGCTGAGACTGGCTTCTCTGTAAATAAATGACTAGTATTTGCTAGGAAAAGAGTCCTTATCTATGAAATGTTTTTAGCAAGATGTGGTTAGTTGAGGATTGTGTTTGGTAAACGTACCTAAAATCCATGGACTTATGGGACATGGCTCCCTGGAAAAGGTTTCCTAAGGTGTATAAACCATCTGACTACAAAACGGGAACACTGCACATCCTTAATGCTCCTTGTTCAGCGAGAGGAGGACACACCTCAGTGAGAGGACGACACGCCTCAGTGAGAGGGCGACACGCCTCAGTGAGGGGACGACACGCCTCAGTGAGGGGACGACACGCCTCAGTGAGGGGACGACACGCCTCAGTGAGGGGAAGACACGCCTCAGTGAGGGGAAGACACGCCTCAGTGAGGGGAAGACACGCCTCAGTGAGGGGGACACGCCTCAGTGAGGGGAAGACACGCCTCAGTGAGGGGAAGACACGCCTCAGTGAGAGGTCTCATCTCTTAGGCGGGGTCAAAGAGGACGGACTTGGGGGAGTCACACAGATTGTCCCACATCTCTCCCCACTTTGCCTGAGCACACAAGTGAGGATATTACTTGTATCTTTAAAGTTACTAAGTAATCAGGTACTGGTAAGATCTCTGAGATTCATGTCAAACTAATGTGGTAATCCAACCTTGTGTGTTAGTTCAACTCCTCTCCTAACAGTGAATAGAACAAGTGGGCAGAAAATTATTTCAAGTCAAGGATACCTGAACACTATCAACTGGATCACATTAAGCTTTACAGAGCAGCAAAATACACATTTTTTTTTTTTTGAAACGTAGTCTTGCTTTGTCACCCAGACTAAAATGCAGTGACACAATCGAGATTACAGGCGCCCACCACCAGACCCAGTTAATTTTTGTATTTTTCGTAGAGACAGCGTTTCACCATGTTGGCCAGGCTGGTCTCAAACTCCTGACCTCAAGTAATCCACCCACCTCGGCCTCCCAAAAGTGCTGGGATTACAGGCATGAGTCACCGTACCCGGCCACATTCTTATTACGTGTGCATGAAACATTCCACAGAATAGATCATATTCTGGGGCTTAAGACAAGCCTCAACATTGAAATCACAGAATATTTTCTCTGACTACAACTCATTTAGAAACTGTTATTTGAAAATCCCCAAACATTTAGAAATGAAATAACACATTTCCAAATAATAAGTGGGTAAAAGAAGAAATTAAAAGGGAAATTAGAAAATATTTTCAACTGAATGAAGATGAAAATGAATAAACATTTCCAAATTTGTGAAATGTGGCTAAACAATGCTTAGAGATAAATTTATGTTATAGTTTTGAACACTTGTTAGAAAAGACAAAAAATCTAAAGTCGATGATCTAAGCCTTTATCTTAAAAAACTAGAAGAGGGCCGGTGCGGTGGCTCACACCTGTAATCCCAGCACTTTGGGAGGCCAAGGCGGGCAGATCACGAGGTCGCGAGATAGAGACCACCCTGGCTAACATGGTGAAACCCCGCCTCTACTAAAAATACAAAAAATTAACCGGGCATGGTGACAGGTGCCTGTAGTCCCAGCAACTCGGGAGGCTGAGGAAGGAGAATGGCGTGAATCCGGGAGGCGGAGCTTGCAGTGAGCTGAGATCACGCCACCGCACTCCAGCCTGGGAGACACAGCGAGACTCTGCCTCAAAAAAAAAACTAGAACAGCCAGAAGAGCAAATGGAACCCAAAGGAAGCAGAAAAGAGGAAATAATAGAGTAAACAGAAATCAATGAAAAACAAAACAAAATCAATAAAACCAACAACTGGCTCTTTGAAAAAACTCAATTAAACTGATAACTTCTAGTAAGACTGATCAAAATGGAAAGAGAGAAAATACAAGGCACATTTCAGCAAATTTCTAGATAACAGGTAGTATATGCTGGTACTTACTACACACAAGATAATTGCATAGGCACTTTGCCTGGCCTATTGTACTGATCCCATAATAGCCTACAAGGTAGGTCCTATTATTAACCCCACATAAGGATTTTTTTTTTAAGAGACAGGGTCTCACCCTGTCACCCAGGCTGGGTGTAGCGGCACAATCATAGTTCACTGCAGCTGCAAACTGTTGGCCTCAAGCAATTCTCTCACCTCAGCATCCCAAAGTGCTGGGATTACACGCATGAGCTACCACGCCTGGCATCACAAATTATTTTTATATATGTACATTTACACATGTATGTCCATTCAAGGAAAAGAAAGTCTGAATATCCACACTGAAGGGATAATAGTGGCTAACTCTTAGAGGAAAACTGAAATTGGGGTGGGCAGTCAGGTGAAATCTTTATAATCTATACATTTTTATAAGAATCCATGTATATTTTTAATTGGAAGAAAAATGTATCACACATTTAAAAAATTTAATTACACAGAATAAAGTAAGCAAAGAAATAAATATATGGGTTTTACTGGGTTGGAGAAAGGGAAGAGATTATGAAACTCCATCCATGATAAAGAACTCCTATAACCCAAAACAAAAAACTCAATTAAAAAAATAGGCAAAAGGGCCGGACGCAGTGGCTCATGCCTGTAATACCAGCACTTTGGGAGGCCATGGTGGGTGGATCACCTGAGGTCAGGAGTTCAAGATCAGCCTGGCCAACATAGTGAAACCTCGTCTCTACTAAAAATACAAAAAATTAGCCAGGCATGGTGGCAGGTACCTGTAATCCCAGCTACTCAGGAGGCTGAGGCAGGAGAATCGCTTGAACCCAGGAGGTGGAGGTTGCAATGAGCCAAGATTGCGCCACTGCACTCCAGCCTGGGCAACAAGAGCCAAACTCCGTCTCCAAAAAGAAAAAAAAAAAAAAAAAAAAAAAATGTGCAAAGGATTTGAATAGACATTTCTCCAGTGAATGTATACAAATGGTCAATAACCATGTAAAAAGATGCTCAGCATGACTAATCATCAGGGAAACGCAAATCACAATAACGAGATGCTGTACCTACTCACACAAAAAAGGATGGCTATCATCAGAAAAGAAAAGAAAAAGAAAAAGTGTTGGTGAGGGTGTGGAGAAACTGGAAGCTTGGTATACTGCTGCAAGAATGTAAAACAGTGTAGCCACTGTGGAAAACAGTTTACTGGTTCCTCAAAAAGTTACATCTACTGCCAGGTGCAGTGGTTCACACCTGTAATCTCAGTAACTCAGGAGTCTGAGGCAGGAAGATCGCTTGAAGCCAGGAGTATAAGACTAGCCTGGGCAACCAGTGAGATTCTGTCTCTAATTAGTCAAGCGTGGTGTCGTTCACCTGTAGTCCTAGCTACTTGGGAGGCTGAGGCAAAAAGATCACTTCAGCTCAGGAGTCCAAGGCTGCAGTGAGCTATGATTACATCACTGTATTCCAGCCTGGGTGACAGAGTGAGACCCAATCTCAAAAATAACAATAAATAATAAGTTAAACATAAAACTACCATTTTTATGTTTACTACTATTGGCCAGGCGCAGTAATCCCAGCACTTTGGGAGGCCGAGGCAGGTGGATCACGAGGTCAGGAGATCAAGACCATCCTGGCTAACGTGGTGAAACCCCGTCTCTGCTAAAAATACAAAAAAATTAGCCAGGCGTGGTGGCGGGTGCCTGTAATCCCAGCTACTTGGGAGGCTGAGGCAGGAGAATGGCATGTACCCGGGAAGCAGAGCTTGCAGTGAGCCGAGATCGCGCCACTACCCTCCAGCCTGGGAGACGGAACGAGACTCGGTCTCAAAAAATCAAACAAACAAAAACAAAAACAAAAAAATCTATTGACCAATTCCACTCCTAGGTATAGACACAAAGAATTAAAAGCAGAGACTCAAGACACTTATAAACCAATGTTCATAGCAGCATTACTCATACAACAGTCAAGAGATGAAAGCAATCTGAGTGCCCACTGATGACGGGATAAAATGTGGCTTACATATATAATGGACTAGTATTGAGCCTTTAAAAGGAAGAAAATTTTGACACATGCAGATAAACCCCAAAGACCTAAGAAGTTCAATAACCCAGTCACAAAAGGACAAATACTGTATGATTCCCCTTATAGGAGACACCTTGAGTAGTCAAATTCTGAGACCAAAGTAGAATGGTGGTTGCTTGGGGGCAGCAAGGAGTTAGTGTTTCATGGATAGAGAGTTTCAGTCAGAGAAAATGCAAAAGTTCTAGAGATGGATGGTGGTGATGGCTGGGCAACAATGTGAATATACTTAATGCCAATGAATTGTACACATAAAAATGGTTAAAATGGTTAAGTTTTATGGTATGTATATTTTACCACAATATTTAAATTTTTAAAGTTACATTTTAAAAAATTGTTAACAGGCCAGGTGCGGTGGCTCACGCCTGTAATCCCGGCACTTTGGGAGGCCGAGGCAGGCAGATCACAAGGTCAGGAGATCGAGACCATCCTGGCTAACACAGTGAAACCCCGTCTCTACTACTAAAACTACAAAAAATTACCTGGGCATGGTGGCAGGTGCCTGTAGTCTCAGCTACTCAGGAGGCTGAGGCTGAGGCAGGAGAATGGTGTGGACCCAGGAGGCAAAGCTTGCAGTGAGCCGAGATTCCGCCACTGCACTCCAGCCTGGGCAACACAGCGAGACTTCATCTCAAAAAAAAAAAAAAATTGTTACCAAAAAAATACTAATAATCCATCCAAGTTATTTAAAAAAGGAGTGTCAGATCAAGCTTTCCAAAGTGCCAAAACTCAGAAGATTACCTGGTTGCTTGCCCCATACCCAGCTGTCCAGAATTGACTTGGCGCTATATACAGGTGCAGGAGTTTCTTCTTCATCTTTTTTCTCTCTGTCAGACATCCAGATCTTCTTTCTTTGTTCCACTTTGTTCGACACTATCATCTGCAGAATTAAAAAATTTTTAAAATCTGTAACCGCTTTTCAGAATACCATACCATTAGTCAGTCTCTGCAAATGTCCCTCCCCGAAAAGTTACAACACACATCATTAACTGAATGTTTGACAACTTAAAAATAAAACACATCAATCATATCTGTAACAGATCCAGTAAAATTTTCATAAAGAAACCAAAACATCGGCCGGGTGCGGTGGCTCACACCTGTAATCCCAGCACTTTGGGAGGCCGAGGTGGGTGGATCATGAGGTCAGGAGATCGAGACCATCCTGGCTAACACGGTGAAACCCCATCTCTACTAAAAATACAAAAAATTGGCCGGGCACGACGGCGGGCGCCTGTAGTCCCAGCTACTCGGGAGGCTGAGGCAGGAGAATGGCGTGAATCTGGGAGGCAGAGCTTGCAGTGAGCTGAGATGGCGCCAATGCACTCCAGCCTGGGTGACAGAGTGAGATGCCATCTCAAAAAAAAAAAAAAAAAAAAAAAAAAAAAGAGAAGAAAAGAAACCAATATATCAAATTATTTAAAGCATGCCTTCCAAGATGATATTCCATCAACTTCCTAATGGGATTTTTAAGCCATTCTACTGAAATCAGTTTCTTAAGAGTGAAAATTACGTAGTATAGATGGCTTCTTTCTATAAGAAACATTAGTTAACATTTAATTATAGTGTACAGGTAGTCTTACAAATAGAAATTATTTCGAAGCAATGAGATTGTTAAATAATTTGATAACATTGGTGATGAAAACAAAATGATACCTAAAAGGTACAGAAATATTTTGGTGGCAAAATTTTGCATATTGAAATATAGAGACCCCTCTGTTATCTGCAATAAACATGAACAAAAAGTGACACAGAAAATCAGTTCAAGTAATAATTAGCAAAATATTTACCAATTTTTTTCATTTGCATAAATAGGGTAGAATCATGAAATTTCAAAGATACAATATTAGTATTAATACTCATAACTATATATAGTTATATGTAGCTATATACACATATATAACTTTAAATTTAGTCAGACTTTTTATGATAACAAATAAACTGTGTGCTATTTAAACTGTATTTTCCAAAGAATAAACAAAAGTGTAATGAAGAAATAGTGGTGCATTTCAAGTTCTTTTTTTTTTTTTTGAGATGGAGTCTCGCTCTGTCGCCCAGGCTGGAGTGCAGTGGGGCAATCTCGGCTCACTGCAAGCTCTGCCTCCTGGGTTCACGCCATTCTCCTGCCTCAGCCTCTCCGAATAGCTGGGACTACAGGCGCCCGCCACCACGCCCGGCTAATTTTTTGTATTTTTAGTAGAAACGGGGTTTCACCGTGGTCTCAATCTCCTGACCTCGTGATCCGCCCGCCTCAGCCTCCCAAAGTGCTGAGATTACAAGCGTGAGCCACCGCGCCCGGCTCAAGTTCTTAACACAGATAACACCTTCGTAAACTTTTTAGATCACAATATTTTTAAGTCATTAAGACCATCTAAAACTATGCCTTAACTTGCTTCGGAAAACAGTTCAGCACATGACCCAACTTTCAGACTACTAGGTCTTTATCCTAGGGAAATGGAAGCTACATTCACACAAAATCTGTACAGAAATGCTCACAGCAGGATTACAATTGTGAAAGAAAAATGGAAACAACCACAAGGTCCTACAATAGCAGAATGGATAAACACCATGTGGTACATCCAAATGATGAAATACTACTATTCAGCAATAAAAAGAACTATTAATACACAGAACAACTGATAAATCTCAAACATATAACTGGGAGTAAATGAAGATGGTTTCAAAATGTTACTTAAAATATGGTTCTACTTACATGACATTCTCAAAAAGAATACCCTACACTGATGGAGAACAGATCAGTGGTTGCCAGGGTACGAGGCCAGGGAACATGTGATAAAAAGGAGCACCTTAAGGGAGCTTTTAAGGTGATGAAACTTCTCCATCCTGCTTATGGCAGAGGTTACATGAATCTATAGAGGTCAAAATTTACTCAACTAGATACCACAATAAAATAAATTTTATATGTTTTTTAATAAAAAAAAAAAAAGTCAGCTGGGTGCAGTGGCTCACACCTGTGATCCCAGCACTTTGGGAGCCGAGGTGGGCGGATGACAAGGTCAGGAGTTCAAGACCAGCCTGGCCAACATGGTGAAACCTCATCTCTACTAAAAATACAAAAATTAGCCAGGTGTGGTGGCATGTGCCTGTAATACCAGCTACTTGGGAGGGTGAGGCAGGAGAATCGCTTGAACCTAGAAGGCGGAGGTTGCAGTGAACCGAGATCATGCCACTGCACTCCAGCCTGGGCGACAGGGCGAGACTGCGTCTCAAAAAAAAACAAACAAAAAAAGTTAATGGTTCTCATTAATATTAAAGTTCCAATGAAATTCAACAAACATGTATTTAACATTCAGTGTATTCAAAGCACTTTTATAATAAAGTAAAAAGGTAACTTCTAAAAAACTTTAGAAAAACCTATCACACACATATAACTAATCGATGCAAATCAGGCTTTGGAAAGGGTCATGAGATGATATCTAGGTCCAGGGGCTGGGCACGGTGGCTCATGCCTGTAATCTCAGCACTTTGGGAGGCGGAGGCGGGCAGATCACTTGAGGTCAGGAGTTCAAGAACAGCCTGGCCAACATGGTGAAACCCTGTCTCTACAAAAATACAAAAATTAGCCGGGCGTGATGGCCGGCACCTGTAATCCCAGCTACTCAGGAGGCTGAGGCAAGAGAATCATTTGAATCCAGAAGGCGGAGGCTGCAGTGAACTGAAATGGCGCCACTGCATTCTAGCCTGGGCAACAAAGTGAGACTCTGTCTCAAAAAAAAAAAAAAGGAATTTAAGATGTATAAATCTATCTATACATATTTTCTAATAATAAAAAACACACATCATGCCACACTAAAAATAAAGACATTTACTGAATGCCAAAAAACCTCCCTAAAAATCCCAATCACTTGGGATCTACATAAAGAACAATTATGCTCTGCTTTCTAACTATGATTTTTAAAAGAACAAATGACAAAAAAATTCATCAAATGTGGGCCATGCGCGGTGGTTCAAGCCTGTAATCCCAACACTTTGGGAGGCCGAGGCGGGCGGATCATGAGGTCAGGAGTTCAAGACCAGCCTGACCAAATGGTGAAAGTCCGTCCCTACTAAAAGCATAAAAATAAGCTGGGCGAGGTGGAGGGCGCCAGTAATCCCAGCTACTCAGGAGGCTGAAGCACAGAACTGCTTGAACCCAAGAGGCGGAGGGTGCAGTGAGCCAGGATCATGCCACTGCACTCCAGCCTGAGCGACAGAGCAAGACTCCCTCTCGAGAGGAAAAAACAACAACAAAAAAATTCATCAAATGTAATGAATAAAACACATACTTTGGATTTTTCCATGTACTTAGCTTTTCTAAGAGCATCTTTTGGAACTATCCTGTCATGGAAAGCACTGTCATATGGACACTGTTAGCCTCAGCATGTGGAGGTCCAGAAAGGGAAAATTTCAAGTCAGATAGAATTCTATATATACCATTTATTTGGAGCCTTCAGCCCTCAAGATCCTAACGTCATGACCTCAGTTTCAACACAACTGTCCTTAGTCCTTGTATTGGTTACAAATACAAACCAAACAGCTCAACTGAACTAACTCTTGTCTCTCCAGAAACACAAACACAAGACCTCATAAAATGAGTGAGTTTCCAGCGGCCATAATTACTGCAACTTCTCCAATTTTCCCCTCCACAGATTAACTAAACAGCTCAAAAACTATCAGTAACAAACAACAGTCACCATGACATGGTTAGGAGTGTGGCAGATTCCTTAACCAGCAATAATAAATAGGAAAAAAAAATTTGCCTATTCATAGATCTCAAGTTTCGTGCACGAAACTAATTAAAACGCAGCCGTGCACGATCTACAAAAACAGCCATAAAGACTGTTATATTTTAAGTTACAGGAAATAAACCTGCTCCTCTAATATAGCAAGATACAACTGACTTCCCCTTACATGCCCTAAACAAAAAGGCTTACACGAGAAATTTAATGGAAGTAGAAACACATCAAGAGAGACATGTCAAATCCCACCTGTATATCTGTTTTCAACCACCTGGAGTCAAGTCGAGCCTGGGCAGCCAAACAGAAAGATTCAGAGGGCATCTTTTCTCCAGCTTCTTCCCAGTTCTCAGGCCTGAAAGTAAACATACATGTTGAAGACCTAACGCTTTTTAACAATTTACAAAGACACTCCCGAAAAGTTTAATGCAGAAAAAAAAGACAGAGAGAGAGAGAGAGAGAGAGAGAACAGAAAGAGGGGAGAGAAGAACTGGGGGAAGGGAGTGAGGGGGAGATAGAGGAAGAGGGAAGAGATGGAGGGAGAGGGAGGTTAGGGGAACGGAAAGCCTCCTTCCAAGGCAGGCAGGGTGTGCCGGGTTTCTGCACCACGCTGGCGAGACCCTGAGAATGGACGCTCCTAGGAGGCCAAGTCACAATGTCATCTGCCCTCCAATCCAAAAAGTACACACACACGACAGGAAGCTCACCGTTTTAACGGACAAATGACAGCAGCATAAATCTGCCGCTTTACCCCACAGCAGGGCGCGTGCGTGAAACAAATTACTCAAAAAGATCGCCAGTAGAAAAACCCACAGCCACCACCACTTAGAGATGGAGAGAGGCCCGAGGCTGCGCCGCCGGCGGTCAGCGCAGGCCCAGGTGCGGCCGCCGCGCCCAAGCCCGCCAGCCCCGCGCCCGCACCGCCCCCGCCGCCTGCCGCCCCGGTGTCCCAGGCCAGTACCTGACGCGCAGGGCCGGGCCGCCTCCCCCTGCCGGCTTGCGGACACAGCCTCCAAGCAGCCGCTGGCTCAGCTCGCGGCCGGAGGGGCGGGCGGACGCGGGACTACCGGCCCCCGCGTACGGCCAATCGCAACAGAGGCTGCTCCGCGGGCGCAGCCAATGGGGAAGAGGAGCCCTTCGCCGCTCCTCCCGACTCTCCCGCTTCCCGCAATCCCGTTTATCTTCCTACTTGGAGCTCACCGGCTGCGGCTAGGGCCAACCGCGGGCGCCAGAAAGTGGGATTTCCGTCGCACGCACGCACGCGCGCCCGCACTCCCACGGGAGACTGTCTGGCCCGGAGCGCTCTTAGTCTTGCGGCAGGTGGTTGCGCTCACACCAACTGGAGCTGTCCAGGGATCGAGTGGCGAGACCAGCTCCCCTGGGGATGAGAATGGCTCTTTGTGTGGTCGGCTGGGGACTGAAGAGCTTTCTCCTGTGTGTTCAACTGAATGCAGCAAGAGTCTTGGGCAGATTACATGGAACAGCTGTGGAAGCACTGTGCAGGGAATCCAAGAAGGAAACACCTCCAGCGACCACAAAACAAAACTGAAGAAATATAAAACAATATAGGCCGGGCACGGTGGCTCACGTCTGTAATTTTCAGAGCTTTGGGAGGCCGAAGCGGGAGGATCCCTCAAAGCCAGGAGTTGGAGGATCCCATGTTGCCCGACTGGGCAACATAGCAAGACCCCATCTCTTAAAAAAATGAACAATTAGCCAGGTGTGGTGGCGCACACCTGTGATCCCAGCTGCTTGGGAGGCTGAGGCGTGAGAATCGCCTCAGCCTGAGAGATCAATGCTACAGTGAGCTGAGATCGTGCCACTGCACGCCCAGCCCAGGCGACAGAGTGAGATCCTGCTCCTAAGAAAAATACTGGCGGGGCATGGCGGTCACGCCTGTAATCCCTAAAACTTTGGGAGGCCCAGGCAGGTGGATCATTTGAGGTCAGGAGTTCAAGACCAGCCTGGCCAACATGGTGAGACCCCTTCTCTACTAAAAATACAAAAATTAGCCTGATGTGATGGTGTGTGCCTGTAATCCCAGCTACTCGGGAGGCTGAGGCAGGAGAATCGCTTGAATCCGGGAGGCGGAGATTGCAGTGAGCTGAGACTGCACCACTGCACTCCAGCCTGGGGGACAGAGGCTGCACCACTGCAGCCTTGACTTACCGGCCTCAGGTGGTTCTCCACCTCAGCCTTGCCAGTAGGTGGACTGCAGGCACATGCAACCACGCCTGGCTAATTTTTGTATTTTTTGTAGAGACAGGGTTTTGCCATGTTGCCCAGGCTGGTCTCGAACTCCTGGAATCAAGTGATCCGCCCGCCTCAGTCTCCCAAAATGCTGGGATTACAGATGTGAGCCACTGCACTCGGCTAATAGTAATGAACTTAGAACAGAAGGAAAAGATGTTATTATTTTCTTAATTATGTTTTATCTATATTTTCTAATTTTTCTAAACATGTAAAGATAAAATTCTATTCTTAAAACTCAATAAGACCTCAGAACAAAAAAATTAGAGTATAAATATTTATTTTAGTTAACTTGTACAAATTTGGTTTCTGGAAAAGGAATGGAATACACTTTCTGAGAAAAAAAAATCCATGACTTTGGCCGGGTGTGGTGGCTTACGCCTGTAATCCCAGCACTTTGGGAGGCCAAGGCGGCAGATCACCTGAGGTCAGGAGTTCAAGACCAGCCTGACCAACATGAAGAAACCCCTGTCTCTATTAAAAATACAAAAATTAGCCAGGCATGGTTTCAGGTGCCTGTAATCCCAGCTACTCAGGGCGCTGAGACTGGAGAATTGCTTGAACCCAGGAGGCAGAGGTTGCAGTGAGCTGAGATTGCACCATTGCCCTTCAGCCTGGGTGATGAGCAAAACTCTGTCTCGAAAAAAGAAAAAAAGAAAAGCCGACTGGCTGAAAGGATTAAAAAAGAAAGTATGATCCATCAATGTGCTATCTACAAGATAAATGTTTTAAATTAAACAGATTGAAAGTAAAAGGATACAAAGATACAACACTCAAATAGTGACCAAAAAAGAGCTGAAGTGGCTGTACTAATATCAAATGAAATACACTTTAAATTAAAGCAGGGCTGGGCATGGTGGCTCAAGCCTGTAATCCTAGCACTTCGGGAGGTGGAGGCAGAGAGATTACTTGAGCCCAGAAGTTCGAGATCAGCCTGCGCAACATGACATAATCCCATCCCTACAAAAAATTCCAAAATTAGGTGGGCATGGTGGTGCCCACCTGTGGTCCCAGCTATTTGGGAGGCTGAGGTCATAGAATCATGTGAGCCGGGGAGGTTGAGGCCGCAGTAAGCCAAGATCGGGCCCCTGCACTCCAACCTGGGCAATAGAGTGAGACCCTGTCTCAAAATAAAAAAAAATAAAAAAAGGGGTTGAGACAAAAAAGGACACTTTTTTTTTTTTTTTTTTTTTGAGATGGAGTTTCGCTCTTGTTGCCCAGGCTGGATGGAGTGCAATCGTGTGATCTCGGCTCACTGCAACCTCCGCCTCCTGGGTTCAAGTGAGTCTTCTGCCTCAGGCTCCCAAGTAGCTGGCATTACATGTGCATGCCATCATGCCCAGCTATTTTTTTTTATTTTTGGTAGAGACAGGGTTTCACCATGTTGGTCAGGCTGGTCTCAAACTCCTGACCTCCGGTGATCCACCTGTCTTGGCCTCCCAAAGTGCTGGGATTACAGACGTGAGCCACTGCGCTGACTGAAATCTTCATCTTATTTATTTATTTTTTATTTTATTTTTTTTTTGAGATGGAGTCTCGCTCTGTCGCCCAGGCTGGAGTGCAGTGGCGCAACCTCGGCTCACTGCAAGCTCCGCCTCCCGGGTTCATGCCATTCTCCTGTCTCAGCCTCTCCGAGTAGCTGGGACTACAGGCGCCCGCCACCACGCCCGGCTAATTTTTTGTATTTTTAGTAGAGACGGGGTTTCACCGTGGTCTCGATCTCCTGACCTTGTGATCCGCCCACCTCGGCCTCCCAAAGTGCTGGGATTACAAGCCTGAGCCACCGTGCCCGGCCTCGTGAAATCTTCATTTTAAAAAAGGCTAGGTCAGGCATCATGGCTCATGCCTGTAATCCCAGCACTTTGAGAGGCCAACGCCCGTCTCTACCAAAAATACAAAAATTAGCTAGGCGTGGTGGTGTGCACTTGTAATCACAGCTACTCGGGAGGCTGAGTCAGGAGAATTGCTTGAACCCGGGACGCAGAGGTTGCAGTGAGCCAGATCATGCCACTGCACTGCAACCTGGGACCTGCAGAGAGAGACTCCATCTCAAAAAATAAATAAATAAAGACTGGGTGCCAGATGTGGTGCATAGGCCTAGTTTGTTGACTCCTGTACTTAAGATATAAAACTCTAAAGAACTGTGGGAGGGAGCTTCCCTCTAGAGGCACAGGAGCAGGCAAGTTGGTCCCTGAGCAGTGACTTTATAGTAACTTGTTACACTGTGTTTTTTGTTTTGTTTTGTTTTTTGTTTGTTTGGTTGGTTGTTTGAGACAGAGTTTCACTCTTGTTGCCCAGGCTGGAGTGCAGTGGCATGATCTCAGCTCACCACAACCTCCAACTCCCAGGTTCAAGCGATTCTCCTGCCTCAGCCTCCCAAGTAGCTAGGATTATAGTCGTGCACCACTATGCCCGGCTAATTTTGTATTTTTAGTGGGGATGGGGTTTCTCCATTTTGGTCAGGCTGGTCTTGAACTCCCGACCTCAGATGATCAGCCCGCCTCGGCCTCCCAAAGTGCTGAGATTACAGGCATGAGCCACAGCACCCGGCCTATTTTTTTTTTTTTAAATACAGAGTCTGGCTCAGTCGCCCAGGCTGGAGTGTAGTGGCACGATCTTGGTTCACTGCATCCTCTGCCTCCCAGGTTCAAGCAATTCTCCTGCCTCAGCCTCCTGAGTAGCTGGGATTACAGGTGCATGCCTAATTGCCTCTCAGTGAAGCACCTCATAAAACTTGGTGAAGCAGTAAGCAGTGTATTCCAAATGCATTTGTTACAGAGGTAAGTCTTGAGTGCATTGGAAGGACAAATGAATTCTATGAGTGCTCAGGGCAGGCTTCATGAAGAGATACAATTTGAGCTAATACTTGATGGACACTTAGGGTTTCTGGGCAGAAAAATGGAGTGAAGGGTATTGGTAGAGAAAACAATGTGTGCGGGACACAAAGATTCAGAATGGTACTCAAAGAATATATATAGCAATAAAATATATGTATGTATATCTATAAAACAATAATTATTATGGAGCCTGGACAGTTGAATGCATCCTTTCTAAGACTTCCTCCTAGGGGGAGCCATGGGATGCAGAGAGCAGCAAGGCCCAGGAGTCAGGACCTCAGGACCCGGCAGAGGCCAGACATGGGCAGAAATCCCGGCTCCACCTCCTGCTGCAGCTGTGGGCAGGTGGGCAGGTCAAGGGACCTGTGGGCTTTGGTACTTGGTAAGCGTGGGTTCAAGCATGGGGTCAAACTCCAGCTCCACCATCCTCCCTCCCTATCAGCTTTTCACTGGAAGCTGGGGCAGTGCTTCTTGCGAAGATAAAATGATGAAGTATCTAGCACCAAGCAGGTACCCGGTATATTGTGGCTTCCTCCTCACCCCCCCCAAGAGATGAGGATCAAAGACCCTGCCCTGTCCCTGAGGCCTTTCGGGCTAGTGTGGAGCAGATGTGACCCTTTTAACAAATCATTCTGCTAAAGGCTGAGGGAAGCTAGCCTCCCTCTGGAGCTGCTGAAGAAGGGAAGGTACCTGGGGAGGGGCATCCTGGTTCAGGTGCATTCCCAGGGTCCAGAGAGTGCTCGCCGCTTACGCCCACCTTGAAGGAAGTGTCAGGATTTAGTCAGGGAAGAAGCAGAACCATGTGAATATGGGCTAAGGGATTTGTTGTGGAATTCGACCTTACAGGATTGTGGAGGGGCTGGGAAGTGGAGGTGTGGGGAGAGTGCTGGAGCGTCAGAGAGGAAGTCACCAATCGGTCACCCTGAGAAGCTGAAACATGCCCAGCCACCTAAGTGGGACCACCAAGGGCAAGGCCCTGGAGAGATTTCTGGGCCACTGTGCCTTGTGGAGCCCCCACATCTGTGGGTCTGCCACGAAGCGCCTGGTGCTGGGCTTGGGGCCACAGCAGGTCAAAGTGCAGGTCTGCCTGCCCTGCTGGCTTTTGGCTGCTTGCTTTGCATTATTGTTTTTTTTTCCATGAACCCAAAGGCCATGGTACACTGAATGCTGAAACTAAACCTTCACTGGCTACATCATAGACAACATTCATAGGTCACCATAGTCATGGTGCTTCTATTGTCTTTCAGGACCTTGGGCCAGCTCCTGTCCAGTTCAAACCGGTTGAGACCACTGACCCTTCAACTGGACCTGTGCACGTGCCTGAGAAAAGGTCCATTTTGACGTCAGAGAGTCCAAAACTCCATCTTCAGAGCCCAACACTCCACCTTCAGATCATGCTAATGCCACCATTTTCTGTACTTATGTCCTATGAAATGCCAAGAGGCCTGACGACACTTTTTTTGTTTGTTTGTTTGTTTGTTGAGACAGGGTCTTGCTCTGTGGCCCAGGCTGGAGTGCAGTGGTGTGATCTCAGCTCACTGCAACCTCTGCCTCCTGAGTTCAAGTGCTTCTCCTGCCTCAGCCTCCTGAGTAGCTGGGATTACAGGTGCACATCACCACGCCCAGTTAATTTTTGTATTTTTAATAGCGACAGGGTTTCACCATGTTGGCCAGGCTGGTCTCGTACGCCTGACCTCAGGGGATCCACCCGCCTTAGCCTCCCAAAGTGCTGGGATTGCAGGCGTCAGCCACCGCGCCTGGTGGAAAATTCAGTCCTTTTTATTTTGCAACATTTGGGATTTGCTTCTCATTGGAGTACCTTCTCTGAACACCAGATGGCATGAGATCATTGGTCACATCTGGGCCAGTGTATCAGAAAAATTGTCATTCAAGAGCAAATGCGAACCTTTCAAAGATGCAGACACCCATTCTGTAACACACCGTCACTTGCTGAGTTTTGGTAGCTTGCAGATGTCCTGCAGTAAGTGATTGGAGCTGAGTTTTAAAATGGGTTTCTGTTTATTCCTTTTCCACTTGATACAGATCATCACCGGACATGTTTGTCCCAACAGTCTTTAATGTATTCCCACAACTGAACCCTTTCCTCTGAAGATTTTTGCTGTATGGTTTTGTTTTAGGAATCTGTGAAGACTTGTGGATTGATCAGAATGTCTTGATGCTCTGCTGCTTTGTAGAGTCAGTTTATCTGTTTCTGTGGAATCCCATCTCAATTCCTATGAAGTACCTTGGAGCAAAATTGGGATGTTTTCTATTCCTGCTGCATGTAAAAAAATTGCCTTACACCCGGCTGGACACAGTGGCTCACGCTTGTAATCCCAGCACTTTGGGAGGCCAAGGTGGGCAGATCACAAGGTCAGATCAGGACCATCCTGGCTAACACGGTGAAACCTGTCTCTACTAAAAATACAAAAAAATTAGCCCGGCATGGTGGCGGTTGCCTGTAGTCCCAGCTACTTGGGAGGCTGAGGCAGGAGAATAGCAAGAACCTGGGAGGGGAAGCTTGCAGTGAGCCGAGATGGCGCCATTGCACTCCACCCTGGGCGACAGAGCAAAACTCTGTCTCAAAAAAAAAAAAAAAAAAAAAAAGAAAAGAAAATTGCCTTACACCCAACTAAAGATCATTGGCTCGAATTAAATGTAGCATGTCTTCTATTTGCTTGATCGGGGCTTTTCTAGAGGGGGTGGTTTTTATCAAGTGTTTATTTCTATACCAAAATGATTCATGCTGTGTTTCAAGTCATTCTTTAAATGTATTTGTTTCATTGTTTGTAAAGTTGATAAGAGATATTCTGCCTGTGTGCATGTTGATGTGTATCTGTGTATTCCCACATATCTATGATTTTTTTTTTTTTTTGAGACAAAGTCCACTTTCGCCCAGGCTGGAGTGCAGTGGCTCGATCTCGGCTCACTGCAAGGTACCCCTCCCTGGTTCACGCCATTCTCCTGCCTCAGCCTCCCGAGTAGCTGGGACTACAGGCACCTGCCACCACACCCAGCTAACTTTTTGTATTTTTAGTAGAGATGGGATTTCACCGTGTTAGCCAGGATGGCCTCGAACTCCTGACCTCATGATCTGCCTATCTCAGCCTCCCGAAGTGCTGGGATTACTGGCATGAGCCACCGCGCCCGGCCTCCCACATATCCATGATTTACTCGTGGCTGAGTTTTGATTTCAGCTTTAGTTAGTCCTATGCCACCACCATGCTTTGCTGAGTTTCAGGCAGGGAATGTGGCCCGTCATGGTGAAGGGTGTTATTCTTGAGACTCTCTCTATGTAACAAATTACCTTGAATCTCAGCAACAACCATGTGTTTGTGAATTTGGGGAGTATAAATTTGGACAAAGCCCAATGGAAATGGCCTGTTTTTGCTGCACACTGTCTGGGGCTTCACCTGGGAAGACTTGAAGGCTGGGGGGACTTGACTACTGGGGACCTATCTTTGGGAGACTTGAAGGTCTGTTGATTCCCATATTGTGTGTGTAGAATGAGGCATCTGGAAGATGAGGATGATTCCACATGAGGCCTCTCCATACAGCCTGTCTTCCTCATGACATGGCAGCTTCAGAATCATCAAACTTTTTATGTGGAAGCTCAGGGCTCCTGGCACAAGGGTCCCAGCACAAGGCAGAAGCTGCGTCACCTTTTATGATGCAGCCTTGGAAGGAACACCGCATACAATGGTTGAAGCAGCCACCCAATTCAAGAGGAATGGGGACAGATACCCTCCTTTTTAATTAAGTACCACAGAATTTGGGGGCTATTTTATAAAATTACTGTACTTCTGAAGCTTTTAGAGTGAAAACAATCTGGGTTCAAGGCTCACCTCTGAACTTTTTAACTTTCCTCATCCTTTAAGAAAATTTTTTTGGCTGGGCATGGTGGCTCATGCCTGTAATCCAAGCACTTTGGGAGGCCAAGGCGGGTGGATCACGAGGTCAGGTGATCAAGACCATCCTGGCTAACATGGTGAAACCATATCTCCACTAAAAACACCAAAATTTAGCTGGGCGTGGTGGCTGGCACCTGTAGTCCCAGCTACTCGGGAGGCTGAGCCAGGAAAATGGTGCGAACCTGGGAGGCGGAGCTTGCAGTCACCCGAGATCACCCCATTGCACTCCAGCCTGGGCGACAGAGTGGGACTCCATCTCAAAAAAGAAAAGAAAAAAAATTTACATATATTTAAGGCACGACATGATGTTTTGATATACATAGTATATTAGTAGTCTGTTCTTGCATTGCTATAAAGAAATACTTGAGACTGGATAATTTATAAAGCTAAGAGCCTTAATCGATTCATGGTTCTGCAGGCTGTACCAGAAGCATGATGCTGGTTTCTGAGGAGCTTACAATCATGGCGGAAGCTGAAGGGGGAGCAGGCATGTCACATGGCCAGAGCAGGAGCAAGATAGAGAGAGCAGGGAGGTGCCACACACTTTTAAGTAACCAGATCTCATGAGAATTCACTCATTGTCATGAAGACAGTACCAAGAGGGATGGTGCAACACCATTCATGAGAAATCCACCACCATGACCAAATGACCTCCCACCAGGCCCAACCCCCGACATTAGGAATTACATTTCAATATGAGGTATGGATGGGGACATACATCTAAACCATATCACATAGTGAATTGCTTCCTACAGTGAAGCCAGTTAACAGATCCATTATTACAGAGTTACTTTTTTTGTGTTTGGTAAGAGTACTTAAAATCTACTCTCTTAATAAATTTTTAATATACAATACCCTTCTATTAACTAGAGTCCTCATTTTATGGTAGGTCTTCAGACTTATTCATCTTACATAACTGTACCTCAGTGCCTTTGACCTATTTCTCCCTATTTCTTCTCTTCCCTTCCCTTGGAAAACAGTCTTTTATTTTTGGTTTGTGTGTATTCTATTTCTGTTTAGATGCCACCTAAGAAAGAAGACCGCATGGCATTTTTTTTCTATGCCTGGCTTATTTCACTTAACATAATGTCCTCCAGGTTTATTCATGTCATTGCAAATGGCAGGATCTCCTTTATAAGGCTGAATAGTAGTCCTCATCCTTAAAGCAGCAGTGTAAAGCATGTCTATCTCCTTTTGTAGGATTAAAGGAGATCATTCCCATGTTAATGTTATTCTTGAATTTTTGTCTGGTTCTATTTTTTCTATAAAGGCTGGTGTCCATTTTCTTAGACTTAGATTTATGCTTAGATAGTAGCTTGGGCGGGGGATTATTTTTAGTTTTTTTTTTTTTTTTTTTTTTGAGACGGAGTCTCGTTCTGTCGCCCAGGCTGGAGTGCAGTGGTGCAATCTCGGCTCATTGAAAGCTCCGCCTCCCGGGTTCACGCCATTCTCCTACCTCAGCCTCCTGAGTAGCTGGGACTACAGGCGCCTGCCAAAACGCCCAGCTGGTTTTTATTATTATTATTATTATTTTTATTTTTAGTAGAGACGGGGTTTCACTGTGTTAGCCAGGATGGTCTCAATCTCCTGACCTCGTGATCCACCTGCTTTGGCCTCCCAAAGTGCTGGGACTACAGGTGTGAGCCACCGCGCCTGGCCTATTTTTAGTAATTTTTAATAGGAAGGAAAATACGAGAGTATCAATAATCATGTATGCTTTGGTAATACGGATTTCTGGAACATGGATTACTAATACACATATAGGTCTTGTAGATTTCATCCTTTATAGAGATTCTAAGCAACTGCATTCATTGATTCTCTGGCTTACTCTTTTCTTATTTTCTCTTTTCCCTTCTGAACTGTTGGGAACAAGCCCCCCCCCAAAAAGCCTCGCCATAAACCGGCCCCAAAACTGGCCATAAAGAAAATCTGTGCAGCACTGTGACATGTTCATCATGGCCATAACGCCCTGGGCCACACTGGAAGAAGAATTGTCTTGGGCTACACATAAAAATACACTAACAATAGCTGATGAGCTTAAAAAAATCCCAAAAATATCTAATAATGTTTTAAGAAATTTTACTTTGGGCCGCATTCAAAGCCGTCCTGGGCCACGTGCTGCCTTCAGGCCATGGGTTGGACAAGCTTGATCTACTCAGTAAGCTCAGCTCCCTACAGCAATACCTTCCTTTCCTCACCATGAAGTTTATGGTTAGGGACAAAATAAAAGCTACAGAAGTCTTCCTCCCTGGCAAAACTAAAGCTGAAGTCTTTGATCATCATCTTTTCTTTGTCTTTGTAATAAAACCCTATAACTTAATGACAAGAACCACGGTTTTCTTGACATAGTAATTTTTCCCTTTTATTACAGTGGTTTCTGTGTAACAACCCATCGTGTCCCTCTTTCAGCCCCTCCGCTTTTTGCCCTGCTTCTAGAATGTACAGAACTGAGTGTAGAGTTTAGTTGCAGTAATGAACTGAGCAGAGGTCTGGAGCGTGCTTCTCCTAGTCCTCTGTAGCATTCATTTATCACCATACCTGTGGCGTCCTGGCGTTTGCGTGGGTGCACCCCAGGTGTTTGCTGCCCCTCCTGGTTTGCAGTGATGTTTCTGTTCTGGTCGGTGCTGTGGAGCATGGCCTTGTGTATGTCTTAGGCTGTCGAGGTGTCCCAGCATATGGTTTTGCATTTGCCTCTCCGGGGTCCTGAGGGTTCTGTAGGTTTCACAGACTCTAGGTGAGTTTCGGTGGTCATTTCCTGACCCGTGATATCTATACCTAGATGAGTGGTGTGCTTTTGATTTCACTTCTACTCACAGAGCAAGGCTGGGTCTCTGTTTTCTCGTGGGGCCTCTTGCTACCCAAAGCCTGGGACGGGCAGTGTGTTGCCCCCTGGCTGTGGTTGGCTGGCAGGCAGGTGATCCTGAGTGGCTCCCGGCCTTCTGCAGGAAGCTCGGATTCAGTGGGTCCTTGTGTGCATTCCCGTGTGGGAGGTTGTTCTGAAGCCTGGCGGCTTGGCTCTGCTTTCAGAGCCCGTAACCTCTTGATTCCTGCTGTGTGTGCCCATGTGAATTTTGGTTTTGCACTTGAGGAGTTTCCTTATGTACTCTCAGCTCTGCAATCTAATTTTTATCAGCTTTTTTTTTTTTTTTAGACAGGGTGTCACTTTGTCACCCAGGTTGGAATGCAGTGGTACAGTCTTGGCCTACCAGGTTCAAGTGATTCTCCTGCCCCAGCCTCCCAAGTAGCTGGGACTAGAGGTGTGTACCATCACGCCCGGCTGATTTTTTTATAGAGATGGGGTTTCATCATGTTGGCCAGGCTGATCTTGAACTCCTGATCTCAAGTGAGCTTCCCACCTTGGCCTCCCAAAGTGCTGGGATTACAGGCATGAGCCACCGCCTGTGGCAGCTTTTGTGGTTACATTGTAGCCCATTATTTCTGTGTTTGGTGCAGATTGTTGGGGCGGGGTGGAGGTTGCTGTTGCTAGTTGTTTAGCTCCTCTGCTGATCTTGAGCTTTTCCATATACGTTTTCATAGTGGGGTTAAAAAAATTCCTCTAGAAAATACTTCAACTATTGTGGGTAAGAGGTTTTTTAGTCCAGTTTTTAAAAATACATAAACTGAGGAGTTATTTTGTCTATTTAAATAATACTTCAAATTGAGTTTTATTCGGTGTTTAATAAAATTTGAAATTCACTCATTTTTAGGGGTTCTAAGTGAAAATTGTTTTTCTCCTTTCAGTTGCATGCTGCCATTAGTCATCAGGTTGACCCGGAATTCCTTGGTTTAGGTCTGGACAGCGTCCTCCTGAATAGCCTGAAGCAGGCAGTTGTGACCCTGGCCAGCAGCGCGGGCATGCTGAGCACCGTGCAGTCGGCCGCCCAGGCCGTGCTGCAGAGCGGCTGGTCCGTGCTGCTGCCCACCACCGGGAAGCCAGACCGGGCACTCTCTGCTCTCCTGCCCTGCACAGGTGGGCTCGGGGAAGGAACAGGAGAGGGCATGGGTCGGGGTGCTGGGAGGGGATGGTGTTTCACTCAAATTGGCACACACTTTCTATTTCAGTTTCAGGCAATGAAGAGAACGTAAGTCCAGGTCATCAATTCATGATTGATCTTCTGGTGGGCAACTTCATGGCTGATGGAGGGTTGGAGTCAGCTTTACACGCAGCCATTATTGCAGAGATCCAGGTATGGCCTTGGAGGCACACGTGACCTGGTGGTGCGCTGAGATCGGACATACCACACTCACACATGTGAAGAATAACAGAAAACAGTAAAACACTAAACTTTTATGATATCCAAGTATTTTTTAAGTTAAAATTCTTTTATGTGCTAATTTAAAAAATTATTGAGATGATTTAATTGTGATAAAATACTGCATGTTGTCTGTTTCAGTGAAGTTAACAGGTAACCTATTCATCATGTAGACCATTCCCGTCACCCGGAAAGATCCCTGTGCCCCTTGGCACTTGCAGCCAGGATACTCCCCTGCCCTCAGATTAGATTCATTTTGCCTGCTCTGAGTGTCACAGCAATATAACTGTATAGTATGCACTCTTTCCTGCTTTGCTTTGGAGAATGATTTTCAGATTCACTCACTGTTCTGTGTATTGTGACTTTGTTTTTATTATTGGGAAGTTTTCCATTTTACAGGTGTAGTACTGTTTGCTAGTTCATTCTCCTATTGAAGGACATTTAATTGTTTTTCTTTTTTTTTGTTTGTTTTTTTTTTTTCCAGACAGGGTCTTGCTCTGTCACCCAGGCTAGATGCAGTGACCTGATGTTGGCTCACTGCAGCCTTGTCCTCCTAGGCTCAATTGATCCTCTGACTTCAGCCTTGTGTGTTGCAGGGACCACAGGCATGTCACCATGCCCGGCTAGTTTTTTGATTTTTTTGTAGAGACAAGGTGTTACTGTGTTGCAAGGCTGGTCTTGAACTCCTGGGCTCAAGTGATCCCCCACCTTGGCCTCCCAAAGTGTTGGGATTACAAGCGTGAGCCACCGCGCCCAGGCTTTCTTGTTTTTGGCTGTGTAGAGCTGCCACGATTGTGCTGTGAACACGTACTTTAGTGAACATATGTTCTCCCTTTGGGTAAACACTTGGAGTGAAATTTGTTAGGTCCTGGAGTCAGTGTGTGTTCATAGTTTCCCAAAGTGGCTTTGCCATTTACATTTGAACCAGGACTTTTGTGTGTGAGAATTCCAGCTTCTTCTTGTCCTTACAAAGCAGCTGGATGCTGCGTGTGTGGAGCAGATCACATTGGGTTTTGTGAGAGCCGTTAGCAGGGTTAATGATTTTAGGGAGTTCACAGAAGGAGGCTGGAGAGCATCCGCAGAGGCAGCGTACACCTTGGATCTGTAAAAAGAAGACACTGTTTGAAACTGCACAACTGAGTTGGGGTTTCCACCAGGGCAGGTGGGGGCCTGTGGGTAGGCGTGTGCGGTAGCCACAGAGGCTGGGATAGCTTGGCATTGGGGTCAGGCCTCCGCCAGCCTGTGTGCCTTCACACCTGCTAATGAGATCACTTGTAAACAATTTCCGTTTATGAATTACGGGACATTGAAGCCAGAAAAGAAGCACAGAAGGAAAAAGAAATTGATGAACAGGAAGCACATGCCTCAACATTTCATAGACGCAGGACTCCACTGGATAAAGACCTTATTAATATGCGAATCTGTGAGTCTTCTGGCAAACAGTGTTTGCCTCTGGTTCAGCTCATACAACAGCTTCTTAGGTAAATCGTAGTAGCTGTATTGTATTGTGTTTTACTTATTTACTTTTTTTTTTTTTTTTTGAGACAGAGTTTTACTCTTGTTGCCCAGGCCAGAGTGCAGTGGCGTGATCTTGACTCACGGCAACCTCCGCCTCCCAGGTTCAAGTAATTCTTCTGCCTCAGCCTCTCAAGCAGCTGGGATTACAGGCATGTGCCACCATGCCCGGCTAATTTTGTAGTTTTAGTAGAGATGGGGTTTCTTCATGTTGGTCAGGCTGGTCTTGAACTCCCGACCTCAGGTGGTCCACCCACCTTGGCCTCCCAAAATGTTGGGATTACAGGCATTAGCCACCACACCTGGCCTATTTATTTACATATTAATATATATACATATATTTTTGAGACGGAGTCTCGCTCTATCGTCCAGGCTGGAATGCAATGTCACGATCATGGCTCACTGCAACCTCCGCCTCCTGGGTTCAAGCTATTCTCCTGCCTCAGCCTCCCAAGTAGCTGGGACTACAGGCATCTGCAACCACACCTGGCTGATTTTTGTATTTTTAGTAGAGACGGGGTTTTACCTTATTGGTCAGGCTGGTCTCAAACTCCTGACCTCAGGTGATCCACCTGCCTTGGCCTCTCAAAATGTTGGGATTACAGGTGTTAGCCACTGTGCTTGGCCTGTATTGAATTTGAATAGGTGATTATTGGTTTTCATATTAAGATAGTGAAATCCAGCACAAGGATCTCAAAAATTTGGTGATTGAAGGAATATTTTGAAAATTACCTAGTATAGATTTTAGGATAAAGAGCAGACCCTTTTAAATATAGGTGAGAGGAGAAGTTGGAGGGCATGATGATGTTCAAAAGTTTTTCACAGAAGAGAAATTGGGTGTGCAGTAAATCTGGAAAAAGATTCTTACTAATAAGCAGGTGGATGCAGATGAAAATCATCATGGAAGGTTATTTTTAAAACTGGTTGTATCATTGCCTTACTTTATATATTACAGAGTTATACATACTACTTTGTAAGATAACTTTTCTTTTCAAAACTGAATTCAGTGTGAAAGAATGGTGAGCATTGTTTTGGAAGACCCCACTAGGAGGAGGTGGGAAGAAGTCAGACTCACCCTGTGAATAGAAGCTAACCTTGGCAGAAGCCAAAATGGTCAGACAGTGTTGTCTAAAATTGATCACTCAACAAGAGCAAAAAGGTGAAGTGATTTGTGAAAGAGATTTATTAGAAAATGAAACACATTTGTACCTCTGTTTAATAAAAATCTGCTTTTTGTCAACTCGTACTCCTGGTTTTTGTTTCTACACATAGAGAAAGCAGAGCCCTGGCCGGTTGGATCAGGCAGCCGAGCACAGAGCAGGGAGCCCTGGGGGGTGGCCACAGCTCTCAGCTGGCCTGTTCATGGGGGCATGGTGGGTCTGCGGCATGGGGTGGGCCTGCGGCGTGGGGTGGGCCTGCGGCGTGGGGTGGGCCTGCTGTCCACAGCCAGAAAGAACTTAGTGGACACACAGTGAAATTTTGAAACAGGAAGTTTTAGAGCTAGTTTCTATCATAGAGTTTAGTAAATGCTATTTTGCAAAATATTTTTCTGATGTTTCTTTTGTTTTTCTAATCTGATAATGCATATTTCACACATTCTGGCCTTTAACCAATGGAAATTAGAGAGCTAAACTTAATATAGTTTGTGTTAATGGAAAGAGCTTGGGATTCGTTCTCAGAAAATTTCAGTTGCAACAGCTTGTTCACATAGGTGAACTTCCAACACGTAACTATAGGAGTAAGAATAAAAGCTGTGTTTCCTTTCACAGAGTTAAGAATACATGAGAAAATGGATGTTAAAAACCTTGTAATTAAAATGTAAATTTACATGCAAAGTTTTAAAGTGAGCATTTTCCAGAGGTGCTTTTCTAAGTTCTTGAATGCCTCTCCCTTTTGTGAGGAGGCTGCGTCGTGGGCTCTTGGTGTCTTTGGCAGGGGGTAAGTGCAGGGCTCCTGTTGTGGGTCCTTTGTTCTCACGAGGGTAGTGCCCGTTTTCCCCGTCTCCTGCTTGCCCAGACTGTTCCCATGCGCAGAGAGACTGGCCTGTTTCACCTGCAGCTGTGCTGTTTCAGCTGCAGCAGTGTAGCCTGCAGTGGCCAGTATGGCTGGCACTTACACCATTTGCTGATCAGCACTTGAAGTGTGTCCATCATAGCTGAGACACTGAATATTTTATCTGTTTAATTTTTATTGATTAAAATGCAGGTTTAAAAACTTCATTCCACTATTAGGAAGCATTTAAGAATGTTTAGAATCACTTGGCCCTGTGAGTCTGCATTGTCAACTGTATATTTTATGAGTCTTAAGTGCAGGTCAGATATTTTCAATGCAAATTTCACTGTCCAAATTGAAATGTGCTATATATGTAAGCTACAGGGTGCATGGTTTTTGAGGACTTAATATGAAATAACCTATGTAAAATATCTCAATTTTTCTTATATTTCATGCTGAAATGGTAATATTTTCAATCTGTTGGGATAACTATGATACATTATTAAAATTATTTTTTATTTTTTGAGATGAAGTCTTGCTCTGTTGACCAGGCTGGAGTGCAGTGGCACAATCTTGACTCACTGCAACCTCCGCCTCTTGGGTTCAAGTGATTCTTCTGCCTCAGCCTCCCGAGCAGCTGGGACTACAGGCGTACACCACCACGCCTGGCTGATTTTTGTATTTTTGTAGAGACAGAGTTTCACCATGTTGGCCAGGCTGGTCTCGAACTCCTGACCTCAAGTAATCTGCCCGCCTTGGCCTCCCAAAGTGCTGGGATTACAGGCATGAGCCACTGCACCCAGCCATTATTACAATTAATTTTACGTATGCTTTTTTTTTTTACTTTTATTAATGTGACTAAGAACAATTTCTTTTCCCCACCCTGAGATGGAGCCTCACTCTGTTGCCCGGACTGGAGTGCAGTAGCACAGTCTCAGCTCACGGCAGCCAGGCTGGTGAAGTCAAACCTACCACTCAGGAAGGAGACCCAGCCCTTCTCCAGACAGAGTTCAAGTGTGAGGACTGCCTTCTTTGGGCCTCAAATTCCCCACATGAATTCCAAGGACCCCTCTAGCTCCTACACTCTGGGCCAAGGTTTCCTCTGAGCCCCAGTCAGCCCAGAGGACCTAGGATACATCTTCCTTGGACAGAGACCCACCATAGGGGCAGCAGGAGGTAGGGGTGGGGGTAGGCAACATTCCTGTGGGCAGGTGGAGCTGTCGTCAGAGATGGTGTCTGCAGGCAGTGGGTGTATCGTGGCTCTGCTACTACTTGCTGGGTGGCCCCGTGATGTTTCTTTCCCCACTCTGGACCTCAGTTTCCCTATCTGTTCGGTGGAGATAAGATGCCTGCCTACATATTTGTGGACTGGGATGTGTGTGGGCCAGTTGCAGTGTTTCTTGGTGTGGTCCTGGGGCAGCGTGCACCACCCCACAGAGATTTCTGGGCCCCACCCTAGGCTCACAGGACCAGAATCTCTGGGAATAAAGCCTGGGAATCTGCATTTCCATAGGCATCTGGCTGATTCTGACATGATTGAAAAGCACTAATAGTATATAGCAAGCTCTTTATAAAAGCTAAATTCATAGCTGCCTTTTATTAAACATAAATCTGACCTTCCCTTCCTCAGTTAAGGACACACACCGCAGTTGAAAATCACTGTGCCTTTCCAGAGGCAGAATCTGACCTTTCCGATAAGATTCTGTTAACTGTTGCTTTCTGTAGTTTGTATTCCAAAACAAGGGGAATATCTTTCCATTTTTTCAATATAAATGTTTAAGTTGGATATGCTTTTTCAAACTGGACACACACTCACACAGTTTAGGATTTCAGCTATGGCTTCCTCTCAAATTATTAGCCCCTTTCTGCCAGGGAGCAGTTTTTCCCAGACAACACCCTGGACAGAGGCTGGTGGGGCCCCCTCCTCATCGGAATCACTAGATCATGACTGCCTCTTAGAGGTGGCTTTTTCTGCTTAAGTGTCAGCGCATGGGCTGAGATGTGACCCCCAAAGCTGCAGCAGAAGCTTCCACCCATCCTGGGAGCCCCCTGCCATCTATGTGGAAAGGCCTGTCCCTTGTCTTCTGGGCCCAGCCGGCCTCACAGGCATTCAGCAGATTGGAAAGTCGAAGCATGTGCTGTGCTTGGCTGGGCTCTCCTGCGCCCCTTTTTGGGGTGAGGTGGAGTGCATCCAGCCCCCAGAATCCCTGCTGTTTATCCCCACCCCTCATGCCCACTGCCATACACACTCACAAGTACAAACACAGGCGCAGTCACCGGCACACACCACTCTGGACAGCACCATTTCCAGCCTCAGCGGGGCAGTTTCCTTACAGGGAAGTTAATGAGGCACTAAAGAAGGCTCAGGGGACAGGGAGAACTTCTATCAAGAAGAGGCTCCTAGACCTGGTTCTGCCTCTGAATTGCTGGGGATCCTTGAAAAAGTTGCTTCCCCTCTTTGGCCTCAGTTTCCTCAGCTGAGAAATGGGAGGCCAGCCAAATGGTCTAAGGTTCTGGGAACCTCTAAGTCAGAGCCTGTAGCTGGTGCTAAGGATGAGGGAGAGGCCCTCAGGGTCAGCCGAATGCCTGAGAGTCAGGACAGGCCCAAAGGTGAGCAACCTGAGCACATCAGGTGGGTCCAAAGCTGGTGCATGAGCCCCACAGCCTGCAGAGCATCCCTGGACTTGGGAGCCCGCTCTCACCAGCCCAGTGGGACTTCAGAGATGTGGGGTCCAGCCTCTCCTACTATTGCAGGGCTGAGGGCTGGGAGCTGCCGATTCTGACCCCACAGCTGCCTTAGACATGCCAGATGGGCTGGGGCAAGACACACCCCTCTCTATGAAATGAGCAGTCAATCCAAATAGATACACGACAGAAGGGCTGTGGGATGGACCCAGCTGTAGCCTGGGGCTACAGACTGGCTTCCAGGGTACTCAAGCAGCTGGCCTTTGGGGTAGCAGCCCCGGGTACGAGAGGCAGGACTCGGAATCTCGGCCAAGCCTCCACAGGAATCCCCTCTGGAGAGCCCGGCACTCTGCAGGAGGGGCAGCAGGCAGCAGGTGCACCAGGAGCATGTTTCACAAGGTGCCAAATACTGCGTCTGCTCAGATAGGCAGCGAGTTGGAAAGTGGATGCAGTAGGCAGGGTGGCAGCTGCTCCCCACAGCCAGGAGTCCAGCCCAGCACCCACCTGAGTCCGCCTCAGTCCTGCTCAATTGGGTTATCCGTGCTCTTGGCCGTCTGGTCCCAACCACAGAGGGAGGGCTTTGGGGCGACCAGGTGAGCTGGCCCTTGTGGGAGGATGTAACTGACTCCTGAGCCTGGAGAGCCAGGCAGCCCCTCGCCAGCGTCCCCACCCCCACCTCTCCAGCGCCCCTCATTCCCTGATCTTCCCATCTGCTCCCCTGTGAAAGAGGCCCGGCAAGGATCAGACTACACCGGTTGCGGTCAAGAGATCTTTATTGGAGGTATCGAGCAGAGAAGGAAGAGAAGAGAGGACAAGAGAAGAGAAGAAAAGAGAGAGCTGCTGGTGTGCTGGGTTTTATATCCCTTGGGCCTACGTGGGGCGGGCCCAAGGGAAGGTGGGAGATGCTTCTTTCTGATTGGCCCTCCTTTGGTGGGTTCAGACAGTGCCCGGTCAAGGAGGGGAGAAGAACCCGGAACCAGCGCCATTAAGGTACCCCTGTTACCTAACACCCTGACCCAGCAGTTTCCTCTGCTCACTCTCTTTTCTTGCTCCCAGGCTTGCCAGGTCAGGTGTCCTTCACTCTCCTCTGAGTCTCCCTCTTTCCAAGCCGCCTCCACTCTACTTGACACACTCTCCCTTAAGACACCAGAGTACACAAGCGCAAGTCCCTGCACCTCACCTTTACTCCCAGACATGGGAGGGAGATGACATGAAGACCCAAACGCCACTTGGCAAGAGATCTGGGGTATGCAGAGGGGCAGATCTGAGGCTGTGGAAGCTCCAGGGGCTCCCTGCAGGAGGCCGCATGTAAGCTGGCTATTGAACGTGGCTCTGAGCTGAGACCTCTCCTTGAAGCTCCAGAGCAGGAGCCAGCTGCTAGCTGGAGCCCCCTGTTTGGTGCCTCAGAGAAACTTTGCACTCTGTAGGTCTAACTCTGAACCCAGAAAATCCCCCCATGTCGGCCCTGTCTCTTCACAGGGAAAGCACCACCTCAGACCCAGTTCTGCACCAAACCCACATTTGAGTCATGAGTCTCCTGCCCTGCACTGTGAGCACTCTGGATAAGCCAGTGCCGAGGGGGAAAGAGCTGTGAATGCCAAGCCAGAACATGAGCTTCAACTCCACCTCCAGCTCTGAGAGCTGTGGGTAGGGAAGGGCCCTAGTCCAGTTTGCTGTAGAAAGACCAGTCTGCCACTGTATGGCACATGGATGGCAGGGGCAGAGTGCAGGTGGAGAGAATAGAAGGTGGGCAGGGCGGGGGAGGCAGGGACCTGGCTGTAGCCGTGGAGATGGGAGGACAAACAGGACTTGGTGGCTACTTGGATGAACCAAGGGAGGAGTCTGGAAGAGACACCCAGTTTTGTATCAGATGTGTAGAGCATGGGATGCTGTTCATTGATCGAGGGAGGAGGAGGAGGAAGAGGTATGGCACGGGGAGGAGGTAGCTGAGCCCTGTCATGAATGTCATTTGAAGTCCCCAGGGAAAGCCAGGCCCGCCAGTGCCTTCACTGCTTCAGCCAGCTCTCAGGGTGTCTGTGCTCCCTGGCCCTCTTGGCTCCCACTTCATAGCTGTCAGCTGCAGTGGGGGACAGCTGCACAACGGCCCAGCATGTCTGTGTGTTTACCCAGGGGACTGCTGCGTGGCCCATGCCGAGCAGAAACTGATGGATGACCTTCTGAACAAAACCCGTTACAACAACCTGATCTGCCCAGCCGCCAGCTCCTCACAGCTCATCTCCATCGAGACGGAGCTCTCCCTGGCCCAGTGCATCAGCATGGTAGGTGCAGAGGGTACCTGTGGCTCAGGCTCAGGTGAAGAGGCAGCTCATGCCCAAGCCCAAGCAGTCAATGTCCAGAGGAATGAAATGACTAGAGTTGACTTAGACTCACCAGTACACGGTGGGGAGGCTGGAGGAGGGTCCATGAAGTTTATACGTGTCCAATATTTAATGAGGTCATGGTTTTGTTAACAAAGAAGAAATGAGGGTGGGAGCGGGATCACCACTGGCTAGGCAGCCAATGGGCCTGCAGAGACTCTGCTCAGCTGTCTCCAGCATGACCATGAGCTTCTCCTCTTCATCCTCCCAGCCCCACCCTACTTTCCTCCCCCAGCCTGCTCAACAGGTGACCTTACAGGCTCCCTACTCTTTGGGGGGAATAAAAACCAGACTGGGGAACTGATGCGTACAGAGGCCCAGGTGTAGGCGCAGGACCACAGGCAGTGCAGCGTCTACTGAGCCAGGTGGGTGAGGGTCTGGAGGGTGGGATGGCTGCTGCAGGCATGGAAAGGAGGCGCAGATGGCGGCACTCCCAGGGCCCATTGTCAGGGTCTCCATATGTGGATGTGTGCAGAGGTGGGGGTGCTGAGGGAGGAGGGGCAGGGAATTTCTCATCTTCTCTCTACTGCCTCTGAGTTGGAGATGTCAGAGGGAGCCATGGCCCACTGTAAAGTAACACCATGTCCCCACCCACAGGGTTAGAACCCCTCCCCTGGAAGCAGCTCTGAGGGGAACAGTCACATGTGGAGAGTGCAGGGCGCTGTGTCTAGCCGGGGGAAGGAGGTCACCAAGGGGGTTGACCCTCCTCTGGCCAGGTGGCTGCCTTCTGACACACCAGCCTCTCTCTCTAGCACAGTGGCCCCCACACACCCAGCCTGTGAAACCTACAGCCCTCAAGAAGGCTTTGGCCAAATTAACCAGCGGCTCCCTCTCCCAGGAGGAAGCACAGCTGAAGGATGTGGAGGGCAGTAGAGTTGTGTATGCTCCGCCCCCCTCTCTCCACAGTCTGACCGGAAGGAAGGGGGCTTTCAGCCAGGCTCGCCCAGGCTGGGGTCTGAGTGTCACTGTCCAGCTATTGGCTTCTTGCTTAATGGGTGAGCCCAGCTGCTCCTGTGCAGCTGCCACCCTAGTAAGGGTGAACCGGCAGGCGAGTTACATTTCTGAAAGCCTGGGAATACAGTAAATATTAGGCTGTGGGCTGCTGGGCCAGGAAGGGGTGTTTATTTTTCAGGGTTTGTTTATCTATTGACTTGATGAGGGAGGGTTATAGATACAACCAGTTTAAAGATGGAAATTTCGAGAGAGCAGGCAGGGATTTAGTGCTGGGTAAGCCTCGTCAAAGCGGCTCCTTTGGGGCGGCCAGAATCCAGTACCAATGTCCTCAGCACGTTCATCAACTGCTGGGGGAGTGCTGGACAGGATTAAACACAGGAGAACTTTCTGGATGATAGAAATACTCTGTATCTTCAAAGGAGGTAGGTTACATGGGTAATGTTAAATGAGTTAAAACTCATCAAAATGTAAACCAGATTCATGCATTTCACTGAATATAAATTATACCTCCAATTAAAAACATTTTTTAAAAGACAGATGGGCTGGATGCAGTGGCTCACACTTGTAATCCCAGCACTTTGGGAGGCTGAGGCGAGTAGATCACCTGAGTCAGGAGCTCGAGACCAGCCTGGAAAACGTGGTGAAATCCTATCTCTATGAAAGGCATATAAAAAAAATAGCCAGGCATGGTGGCACACACCTGTAATCCCAGCTACTCGGGAGGCTGAGGCAGGAGAATTGCTTGAACCCAGGAGGCAGACGTTACAGTGAGCAGAGATCGTGCCACTGCACTAGAGCCTGGGCAACAGAGCGAGACTCCATCTCAAAAACAACAAAAAAAGGACAGATGAAGGTTTTCAAGTTTCACTAAAGGCAGAGGAGCTTGTTACAGATTAGCCTCCCCACCAGAGCAGTTAGAAAAACTGGACAAAAATGTGCCCCGCCCCAATCAAAAACAATTGTTGGAAGGTAGTTGAAGACCTCAGCCAGGACTTGAGTGACCAGGCCTAGGAGGTGACCCTGACAGTCTGTAGTGCTTTTCCACATTTGGTGATTGGTCAACAGTAGAGGGCTAAGAGGCTAAGAAACTGAGTATGAAGTGGTAGTTAACAGGCTGGAAAGCCTAGCTGAATATTTGGCACTCTCATAGGGCTGAAATGACCTAATGAGAATTTGGGTCCCAGGAAGGAGATGGGACCTTGGTGGGGACCCTGGAAGGGCCACCCCTAGGAGTCCAAATGAATAAAACATAGACCAGCCGTCACGAAACCTAAAACCTGCTTTGAACCAGCTTAGTCCCAAACTAGATGAAGGTGATCTGCACTTACTCCAATTGCGTGCCATAAAGTCAAAGTCAATACTCTCTGGAGGCAGATAAAAGTTTACTAGGAATGCCATAAGACAACACAAGACTAAATGAGAAAGACCAAGAAGAAAACGAATAGAAACATACATGTAGGGAAGAAACTTTTTTTGTTTTTTTGAGACAGAGTCTCATTCTGTCACCCAGGCTTGAGTGCAGTGGCACGATCTCCGCTCACTGCAACTTCTGCCTCCCAGGTTCAAGCGATTCTCCTGCCTCAGCCTCCCAAGTAGCTGGGATTACAGGCATGCGCCACCATGCCTGGCTAATTTTTGTATTGGCCAGGCTGGTCTTGAACTCCTGACCTCAGGTCATCCATTTACCTCGGCCTCCCAAATTGGTGGGATTACAGGCCTGAGCCACCGCGCCTGGCCAGTATTTTGCCACAATTTAAAATAAATTTTGCTGGGCGCGGTGGCTCACGCTTATAATCCCAGCACTTTGGGAGGCTGAGGCGGGCGGATCACGAGGTCAGGAGATCAAGACCATGGTGAAACCCCGTCTCTACTAAAAAATACAAATAAAAAAATTTAGCCGGGCGTGGTGGCGGGCTCCTGTAGTCCCAGTTGCTCCGAGAGGCTGAGGCAGGAGAATGGCGTGAACCCAGGAGGCGGAGCTTGCAGTGAGCCGAGATTGCACCACTGCACTGCAGCCTGGGCGACAGAGTGAGACTCTGTCTCAAAAAATAAATAAATAAAAAAAATAAAAATAAATAAAAATTAAAATAAATAAATTTTTTTTTTCAGGTTTGTGCTGAGACTATATTCTAAACAGTCACATGGCGGCTTACTCTTCTCCAGGCCTTGCTGCCGGCTTTTACATGTTTATTGTCTTTGCCTTGTTGTCATCTGCTCGGTAGATGGCAGCTTCCAGGTGCTCCTAAGGGGACAAGAAAGACAGTGAGAAGGCACGGAGTTTGCCAGGTCATCCCCCCTTGGGGCCCTGCCCTCATGAACTCCCTCAACCGGGTCTCCTGCAACTATCGGTGGGCCATCTTGGCCACCGCTTCGCCCTGAGCTTCCTGCTGCTGCAGCTGGGCAGTGCCTCCTTCCCAGAGGCCAGCTGCTGATAGGTGGCCACATACTGCTGCAGGTGACCCAGGTAATGGTCTCACTGCTGCTGCTGCAGACTCTGAGCCTCTTGGCTCTTCAGCTCCACCTGCAGGATAGGCGTCAGGGTAGGTAGTGGCTGGCTTCCAGATTCTGGGCCCATAAACAGGGTAGCGAGGGCACTGCGGGGCTCTGTCGCCTGCCCAGGCCCCTGGCCCTGGCCCCTTCCTCCAGGCCTAAGTGACTGCCTCCCTTAGCTAGAGGCCCATGCCTCCCTCCCCAGCCTCAAATCTCACACCCTTCTTCCCACCATTTAAACTGTAGGCCACAGACTGGTGGAAAAGCAGAGGGAGCCAACCACCATCTGCTAAGTTGTTGTGAGGTCGTTCTGTATGATCTCCAGGGTTTGCACACACCTTCACCTGCTCCCCCCAGAGCTCGGCCTTCCGTCCCAGCTCCCCCAGCCTCTCCTCCAGCTCCTGCAGCCTCACCTCCTGTTCCTGCATCTTCTCCTCCTGCTGCCGCAGCCTCATTTCCTGCTCCCACATCTTCTCCTCCTGCCTCCGCATCTTCTCCTCCTGTTTCTGCATCTTCTCCTCCTGTTCCCACATCTTCTCCTCCTGCTCGCAAATCTTCTCTTCCTGTTCCTGCATCATCTCCTCCTGCTCCCATATCTTCTCCTCCTGCTCCCTTATCTTCTCCTCTTGCTCCCTTATCTTCTCCTCCTGCTCCCTTATCTTCTCCTCCTGCTCCCTTATCTTCTCCTGCTGCTCCCGCCTCTTTTCCTCCTGCTCCCTTATCTTCTCCTCCTGCTTCCACATCTTCTCCTCCTGCTCCCGCCTCTTTTCCTCCTGCTCCCGTATCTTCTCCTCCTGCCTCCACACCTTCTCCTCCTGCTCCTGTATCTTCTCCTCCTGCTCGTGCATCTTCTCCTTCTGCCTCCACATCTCCTCCTGCTCCCGTATCTTCTCCTCCTGCCTCCACATCTTCTCCTCCTCCTCCTGCCTCTTCTCCTCCGCCCGTATCTTCTCCTGCTTATGCATCTTTTCCTCCTGCCTCCACATCTTCTCCTCCTGCTCATGCATCTTTCCTTCTGCTCCCTCATCTTCTCCTCCTGCCTCCACATCTTCTCCTCCTGCTCCCGTATCTTCTCCTCCTGCTCGTGCATCTTCTCCTCCTGCTCCCGTATCTTCTCCTCCTGCTCGTGCATCTTCTCCTTCTGCTCGTGCATCTTCTCCTTCTGCTCCCGTATCTTCTCATCCTGCCTCCACATCTTCTCCTCCTGCTCCCGTATCTTCTCCTCCTGACTCCACATCTTCTCCTCCTGCTCCTGTATCTTCCCCTCCTGCTCGTGCATCTCCTCCTTGTGCCTCCACACCTCCTCCTGCTGCCGTACCTTCTCCTCCTGCCTCCACATCTTCTCCTCCTGCTTCTGCCTCTTCTCCTCCTCCCGTATCTTCTCCTGCTCGTGCATCTTCTCCTCCTGCCTCCACATCTTCTCCTCCTGCTCTCGTATCTTCTCCTCCTGCTTGTGTACCTTCTCCTCCTGCCTCCACATCTTCTCCTCCTGCTCTCGTATCTTCTCCTCCTGCTTGTGTATCTTCTCCTCCTGCCTCCATATCTTCTCCTCCTGCTCCTGCCTCTTCTCCTGCTCGCGTATCTTCTCCTGCTCCTGTATCTTCTCCTGCTCGTGCATCTTCTCCTCCAGCTCCCGTATCTTCTCCTCCTTCTCCCGCGTCATCTCCTCCTGCCTCTGCATCTTCTCCTCCTTCTCCTGCATCTTCTCCTCCTGCTCCCGTATCTTCTCCTCCTGCTCCCGTATCTTCTCCTCCTGCTTCCACATCTTCTCCTCCTGTTCCTGGTTCAGGCGGTTCCACAACTCGTTCTCTTCCACCTGGGCTTGGAGCTTTGCTGACACACTCTGCAGCTCCTTACCCAGGTGGTCAGCCTCCGCCTGCAGCTGCTGCTGGAATCGTGAAAGTGTTGGTTTGAACCTCAGAAGGAAACAGACTCATGAGCTAGCCATATAAATGTCATCTATAGGCCAGGTGCGGTGGCTAACACCTGTAATCCCAGCACTTTGGGAGGCCCAGGCGGGCAGATCACGAGGTCAGGAGATCGAGACCATCCTGGTTAACACGGTGAAACCCCGTCTCTACTAAAAATACAAAAAATTAGCCAGGTGTGGTGGCGGGTGCCTTTAGTCCCAGCTACTACTTGGGAGGCTGAGGCAGGAGAATGGCGTGAACCCAGGGGACAGAGCTTGCAGTGAGCCGAGATTGCGCCACTGCACTCTGGCCTGGGTGAAAGAGCGAGATTCCGTCTCAAAATAATAAATAAATAAATAAATAAATAAATAAATAAATAAATAAATGTAACCTATAAAATAATGGTTTTCATCCATGATCCTTTAAAAAAAATATTTTTAAGCCCTAACTCTGAGATGCTGATTCCCCAGGCAGGGCCCCAATTTGTACGTTTTTAGCACACTCTAGAGGATTCTATGGTGGGACCAGAACAAGGACCCAAATTTTCCAGCTCTTGGCTGGAACCTCCCCATACCCTGCATGATCCCTAGATCATGGTCCCAGCTGGATGGGGCTCCCACAACCCCCAGGGCTGCAGCCGCTCACCTGTGGCAGCAGGAGCTTGGCCCTCTCCAGCTTCCTTTTTAGCTCCTTTACGTTGAGCTGGATCTCAGACTTTTCAGATTCTACAAGTCGAAGTTTTTCTTGTAGTTCAGCGTTTTTCTCCTTCAACTCCTCATTGGTTATGCTATGGCCAGGGGCAGTAGAGAAAGGAATGAACGAAGAACAGAAAGGACCTCTTTGGTGATCAACCCTCTACTTTTGCCCCACAACCACAGAACGGTGGCATTGGTAGGGACCCCAGGAATTAAAAGTCACAGGTGGCAGGCCAGAGAGAAGACATGAGTTGCCTGAGGCTACCCCATGAGTCAGTGGCCCAGCCGGCACTAGAGCTTCCCTGTGCACACATGAAAACCTGTAGGAGCCTCTCCCCATGCTCACCTGTACCCCCCACCTCCCAGCACACTACCCAAAGGGCCCCCAGACCCCCCATTCCACCTTCCCCCATCCTACGTGTTCCTGTACAGTTCCAGACTCAGGGCATCCCTCTCCTTTGTTAACTCCTCGATGTACTGCAAATAGAGAAAGGTTAAGTCAGAATAGAGCAGGTAGAGGAGCAGCAGGCCCACCAGGAACAACAGCTACAGTGACTACTCCACAGTAACTCTCCCTCACTCTCAATCACACCTGACATGTTCTCAAGGCATTTCCAAGCCCATGGTCTCATTTGTTTTTTTTTTCTTTTTTTTTTTTTTTGGCAGAGTTTCATTCTTGTTGCCCTGACTGCAGTGCAATGGCGCAATCTCGGCTCACCACAAGCTCCGCCTCCTGGGTTCAAGTGATTCTCCTGCCTCAGCTTCCCAAGTAGCTGGGATTACAGGCATGTGCCACCACACCTGGCTAATTTTGTATTTTTAGTAGAGACGGGGTTTCTTCATGTTGGTCAGTCTAGTCTTGAACTCCTGACCTCAGGTGATCCGCCCACCTCAGCCTCCCAAGGTGCTGGCATCACAGGCGTGAGCGAGAGCACCTGGCCCTCATTTGTTTTTCAAAGAACTCAGTGAAGGTGGAAGGGACAGGGAAAGAGATTGAATTTAGGGCTGGCTAACAGGGGCCCAGAGAGATCAGATAATATTGCTATTGTTATTACTGTTATTACTACCACTGTTGGAACTTTTATTGAATGCTTCACCAGGCACTATGCTAACAATCCCATTTAATCCTCACAACCTCCATAGGAGATGGTTACCATTATTATCTCTATTGTGTAGATGAAAAACATGCGGTATTAAAGGTTAAGTGCTGCCTAAGATCACTTAGAGCTGGGATTTCAACACCCAGGTATATCTGATTCTCTAAGCCCATTCTTTCGCTGGAGGTAGGGGCACAGTTAAGAAGGAGGAAATTAATCCTTTGTTGAATTTTTGAAAGGATGATACGTTCGCATAGTCCAAAACTCAGAAAGTCCAGAAGGGAAATATCTCCCCCCACACTGTGCCTCTATCCTGAGTTTTTTTATGAATCCTTACAAACATGTTTTATGTATATTACCATAATATGTACACACACACATATATACCTGCCCCCTCTCTCCACAAAAATAGTAACATACTCAAGATACTCTTCTGTACCTTTATGGTACAAGTACCCTAACCACCACTCAGGACGTGGCCAAGGCCACAGCCAAGTATGGGCAGGGTGGGCACTTGGCCTCTGAGCTCTTTGTCCAGTGCTCGCTCCCCACAGTGCTCCCCAACACACCCACAGCAGCCGACTCAGCCCCAATCTGCCTCTAACAACCACACACAAAAGCAGCAAGAAATTGCCATGCTGCCTTCTGGGCAGGACACTCCATCCTACAGAAGGGACCTTTAGGCTCACTCCTCCATCTGCGAAGCTGGGCTCCCAGGGGACAGGGCAGGTGGTTGGACTCACCCTATCCGCCTTCTTCTTCTGTGTAGACACAGCAGAGAGAGCCTGCTCTAACTCTCCTGCAAACATCCATGAATCATGCAGGCGGCTCATCAGATCCCTAGACTCTCCTGGAATGAGAGACATTCAGATGAGGCCCAAAGGACTCCCCCCAAAGTCCTGTCAAAGTGCCAGGTTGAAGGATGACGGGGTGCCAGATTCCCACCTTCCAACTGCTTGGCAGCATGCTGGCTGTAATAGAGTGCCGTCTGAAGCTCCGTTTTCTGACATGTAAGGATTCGTATGGTATGAACCTGGGCCTTTGGGAGAAGAGACAAGCAAATGCTGAAAGAGAAGCAAAGAAACATTCTCCAGAGGACAGGAGGGAACGTCACACCCTCCACTCACCTCTAGCTCCCTCCTTAGGGCTTCCGGATGTTGGTGGCTTGCCGTCTTTTCCTGTAGAAAGAGGAAGACAGAGTTCTTACTAGGGGGAGGCAGAGATGGCACAGCAAGAGACATGCCCCCAGAATGGCACCACTGCCCCAGGACAGGCCCACCCATGGGACCAGTTTATCAGGGACCCTGTTGGGATGGGGTGGAATATGGGGGGTGAGCCTTCTTCCCCAGGCTGGGAGTGGGCGAGATGAGACTGGGGCCTCTACATCTGAGTGCCCGCAAACCCAGCGGTCATGTCGTGAGCAAACAAAGAAATCACGTTACTTCTTCCAGCTGAGCTCGGTTCTGTTGTTTCTGTGGGGAGAGTCAAAGGAAGGTGACTGTGGGTGGCCCCCTCGACTCTATTCCTCAGGCCAGGAAGCGATAGGCAGGGGCCAGGAATGGATTTAAAAGGCACAGTTCTCAGACCCAATGGGACCACGAACTGGTAAACTCTCCTCAACTCCCAAAGAAGGATTTGGGTCTTTGTTGGATTTTGCCCACAGCCACAGAACTCAAAGTCTGAAACTAGATTCTCTTGAAAAGACAGTAACAGAAACCCTCAGAGATGGAGTGTGAGAAAAGCCCACCCTTCTGCCAGCTTGTGATCTAGAAAGGTGCATTCATTCAGCAAACATTGAGCACATACGGGCCAGGGACGGTTCTTCACAGCCGGGATATGGGATGGAAAAGGCAGACGGGAGCCCTTGGCCCTGAGGTTTCCATTCTAGTGGGCCTTTAACTCTCAGACTCTCAGAGCTAACAGTAACCTCTGATACTCTCTAACTCTACCTCAGGAAACGCAAGCCCAAGAAGGAGAGTTTATAGCAGGCCCTGGACTAGGGATTAACATAAAAACACAATGACAAATCTCATTTAAACTTCACAAATGTAAGTAAAACCATACCACTCCTAGTTTACAGATGTGAAAAGAGAGGCCCAAAGAGCTCAAGCAATTTGCCCTAAATCATATCCCTAGCAGATGGAGATGTAGGATTCAAGCCCAGAATTCTTAACCAGTACCCGGCAGTTCTTCCACAAACTTAATAATTACCCTCCACAATCTTAATAATTACCCTCCACCCCACCTTGGGCCCTCTGTCCCCAGGAGCCTGGCCAGCCAAGACTCACATCCTCAGGTGAGTGGCAACCACAGGAAGTTGTTGTCTCAGGGTTAGTGCCATTATTTATTTTCTGCTTTTTGGTGTCGCTTGCTCCTGTACCAACACTAGGGTTGGTCTGGGGATGATGGTCTCTCAACTGTGGAAAGGAAGAGCAGTGATACTCCTGAGAACTACAAGCTCCTACAGTCACATCCTGCTTTACAGTTTACACTAAATACTCTTATAGACCATCTGATTTAATACCACCAACTGTAGGAAATGTTGTCACAATCACTTCGTGACTGAGAGAGATTGATACCATGGCTGAAAAAAAAGGCAATAATGGAACTTAAACTCAGTTTTCTGACTCTGAGCTCTGGGATTTTGCCACAGATCAGCAGCTGCCAGGGACCAAAACCAGAGGCAGAGGTGGAAAAGCAGATATTAAGTAGGCAGGAACTGTCCGCTATGTGGTTTAGAGTTATTCACCCTCACACGTCTGTTAGTGCTAAGGAGTACATCAGTACCTCTCAAACTTTTACATCAATGTATCCTCATGGCAGAAGGCAGCCTTTCTGTTAAATCTGGGAATTTAACAGAAAGAGGACAACCCAAGCCTCATTTCAGAGAGAAGTCATGTATAGTCTTATAAATCTATGTGACTTTCATCCCTAAGTAAATTAATGTTTTGTCTCTCAAGAGAATCAAGGGAAACTGATGCTTCATAAAGATGTCCCATATTTATCCTGTGGCATTCAAAATTTCCCCAGTTTGAGATGAGATGAGGAAGATTCAAGATGTCAAGTTCAGTTTCCCAAGATGTGTTCCACAGAAGAAAAGCAGATCTCACTCCAGAAACCAGTGACTGAGGGGCACTCTGGTCCCAGAACAGTGGAGGAGAATTCAAATCTGAGGTGCAGAACTCAGAAAAAATGTTAAAGTCTCTCTGGAGAGTAGAAGCCTGGGAGAAAACCAAACCAAACCCATTCTCCCATTGCCACCCAGAGACACTGTCAACGTGTTGAGCTCATGGGGGAAGTGTAGGCTTTTCACACTGTCAACGTCTGTGGTATGGAAGTAAGGCAGCCTGAAACCTCTCTCTTCTAGGTCCCACAGTCCCCATTCCCCTTCCAGCTGGAAACCTGTGCTGCAACCAGAGGAAACAGAAATGGGCAAGAACACTTAGGGGACTGGGTCCTGAGACCAAAGGCCGATCTTGTGGTAGTAATGACAGTTTGTAGAGGGACTGTGACATCCACTACATTCCACTCCTCGGCAGAGTGGCGGGGGTGGGGGGGACACATGAGTGCAATGCCTAAGTTGCTGCTTTGAGACTGGGGAGGGGGTCACAAATTTGGGACCCGGGTCCTTGGAGACGTGACCCCAAAGAGCCCCGGGAGGTCAGGCTTGGGGCGGCAGGAGGTGAGGGCCAAGTAAGGAGCAAGGAGCCCCAGGAGTCACATCCCCAAAGTCACCCTGTGGCAACTGGTGAGGGCAGGTTCTGGGGCACCCAGGTCCTTGGAGATGTGAGCCCAAAGAGCCCAGGGAGGTCGGGTTTGGGGTAGCAGGAGGTAAGGGCAGAGTATGGAGTTGGAAGCCCCGGGAGTCCCCTGCTCAAAGTCACCCTGGGGTTCCGGGCAGGGCAGGGGCAGGACTCATGAGGGGGTTGGGCTGGCTGACAAGATTTTGGTGTGGGGAGCCCAGAGGCACTGGGGAGGCCAGCCCAGTGTGCCTCAGGAGTGGCGCAGACTCTGGCAGCAGTTCGGCTGTCAGAGGGGGCCTCGGGTTGGGTTGGGGTGCTGATGCGTTTACCTTTTCCTTGGCCTTGGCCAATTTGCTCTGTCGGGTTTCGTTGGACATCATGGGATGGGTAGGGAGGTGGGGTTGGGGCCACATCAGCATGATCCAGGTGAGGACAACTATACACCTCCAGTCACCTATAGGTAGCTGTGTGACTGAGCCAGAGGAGGCGTAACCAGGGCTGCACTAGAATGCAGAATAGGGGCGTGGCCTTAATGCTTGAAGCCCATTGGTCAATGAGAAAGATGAAAGGGAAAGGAGGTGTGGCCAGACAGCAGCGTGTCATGAAGGACCTGTGTTGTCACAAGGAAACCTGCCCATGCAACCCCTGTCCCCGCCCACTCCAGGAGAGGGGTGGGGCTGGCTTTCACTTTAAAACCTTTAAAACTTTATTACCTCAATTGAGGTACAAATCCTATTAAAATGGAAATTTTATAGTGTGCTTGATGATTGATAAAGCAGACTTTAATATCCAACATTCCAATAAGATAAAATAATCACAATGTTTTCTCTTTTTTGGAAAAACTTTCTCTTATTCTCCTACATTAGTGTTAGGTTTTTTTTAAAAAAAAACAACAAGAAGCACGTCTAATATCTTTAAAAACACAAAGCTTTTGAGCCAGGCACGATGGGTCATGCCTGTAATCCCAGCACTTTTGGAGGCTGGGGCAGGTGGATCACCCGAATTCAGGAATTCAAGACCAGCCTGGCCAACATGATGAAACCCTGTCTCTACTAAAAATACAAAAGTAGCTGGGCATGGTGGCAGGTGCCTGTAATCCCAGCTACTTGGGAGGCTGAGGCAGGAGAATCCCCTGAACCTGTGTGGCGGAGGTTGCAGTGAGCCAAAATCATGCCACTGCACTTCAGCCTGGGCTACAGAACGAGACTCTGTCTCTAAATACATACATACACACACACACACACACACACACACACACACACACACACACACAGCTTTCCGTTTAATAAGCACTCAAACTTCTTAACATGGTTAAAGCAAATACAGGACCCTTCTAAAGTAAGGCTAAATGCTAAGCGATGGGGGAGAGAAAAAGGACATAAATAACTTCTACTCTCATGAGGTTAATCACTAAATCCTATTTTTCTAGAATCAACTGGCCTCTAAGCCCTGAAAATGAAACTGAATTTCTCACTTGATACTTGGCTATGACTTGCAATCATGAAAACCAAGAATTGTGTTATGTCACTGTGTATTGCTTGTTACCTGGGATCAAGGGTTTACTTTTTCATGATTTGCTCCATTACCTGTGTGCTTCTGATCTCAGACCGAACTAAGCTTTTTTATAGAGTTCTACAATTTACAGTTAGTATGTAAGAGTGGCTCTCAAACATATAGTCTCTGGACCAGGAGCACCTGGGAACTTCTTAGAAATATAAATTCTCAGGCCCCACCCTAGACCTGATGAATCAGAAACTCTGGAGTAGGGCCCAGCAATCTGTGCTGCAATAAGCCGTCCAGGTGCTCAGGAACCTCTGCCATACAGCAGGTAGAAAAATGTGTTTCCTTCTATAGGTCCAAAGCCAGGGATACTATATGTTCTGTCTTGATATGAAACAATGACATGCAATTAAAAGACATAAATCTCCTTCCTACTTCCACCCTCCAGCCAGTGTGTTTTTATGAGTTCAATAAGAAAACACGTGGCAATCAGAGATTTCATCTAAAAAATATATTTACACGTCTCGGTTCTCATCCAGCCTGATCTCATCAAATATCATTTATATCCTCTTACATCTAAAGTTTTAGAAAAGGATCTTCACAATGTAAGACTCAGGCACACTAGGAGCTCTATGATAAAAGACCAAATAGATCAGAATGTCCAAACTTAGTAGAGAAGAAAAGTGGACTCATTAGCTATATTTTCAAATTGCATTCAACAGGAAATTAAAGTTTTGAATTTTTTTCACCTTCATCCTTCCAAGTTAATAGAATTAAACCAGAATACTCCATTCTTCCAAAGCCTCTAGCCAGCCAAACCTTTACTGTATTACTTGTTTCTTTTCAATAGATATAAAGCAGAGTCCCGGTAGGCACATTTTGTATACCTGCAAAGATGCAAAACTAAACAGTTCTCTGTGTTCAATATTAAAACAAAAGTCCTGTAAACCTCAGATGGTGAGTGTAATACTTCAGCACTAGCATGAAAGCCTCAAATATAAAAAGATACCAAGAACCTCGCTAGCAAACAGAAGTAAGCTCTTGGCCGGGAGCAGTAGTTCACGCCTGTACTCCCAGCATATTGGCAAGCCAAGGTGGGTAAGTCAGGAGTTCAAGACCAGCCTGGGCAACATAGCTAATTCATATCTCTACAAAGAGAATTCAAAAATTAGCTGGGCTTGGCGGCACACACCTGTAGTCCTAGAGCTACTTGGGAGGATGAGGTGGGAAAATCATGTGAGCCCAGGAATTTGAGGCTGCAGTAGCTATGATCATGTCACTGCACTCCAGTTGGGGTGCCAGAGCGAGATCTAGTTTTTACATTCTGTCTTGCTCCTGTTTCCACTAAAATCACTAAGTTAAAATGTGTTCATTCAGCAGGATAAAAATTAAGTGAAATTTGATTTTGGTGCTTTGCTAGCAAAAAATAAATAAATAAATAAAATGGAATAATAAATTACTTACTGAGAGAAAGTCTTTGTAACCCCATTGACAGACAAAAGGTTTGTATCCTTAGCCTATAAAGAAATCTTTAAAATTACTCAGAAAAATAATGAATGATTTCCAGCAGAAAATGGGCAATGGAGAAACCGGCACTTCCTACAAGAATAAAAATGGCCTATGAGCATATGAAAAAGATTCAAAAGCACGAGAAATCGAAGAAATGTAATGAAAACAATGAGATTTTCTGCTTAAAGACCAGCAAAGATGACAAATGGAAGGGGGAACCTGGAGCTCTGTACTTGTTGGTGGGAGCATAAACTGAACCAATTTTCCTACAGGATAATTTGAAATTTCTTTTAAAAATCCTAAAACAGTTTTATATTATTTTCCTCTAGGAATTCTACTTCTATGAATTCAGTGCAAAAATCCTTACTCAAGTCCATAAAAATGTATATAGAATGCCTGTAATCCAAGCACTTTGGGAGGCCGAGGTGGGCGGATCACGAGGTCAGGAGATCGAGACCATCCTGGCTAACAGGTGAAACCCCGTCTCTACTAAAAAAATACAAAAAATTAGCTGGGCGTGGTGGCGGGCACCTGTAGTCCCAGCTACTTGGGAGGCTGAGGCAGGAGAATGGCATGAACCTGGGAGGGGGAGCTTCCAGTGAGCCAAGATGGCACCACTGCACTTCAGCATGGGTGACAGAGCGAGAGACTCTGTCTCAAAAAAAAAAAAAAATACATCCAACTATTAAAAATGATGATGCCAGGATATATTTCTGCCATAGAAACATGCTTAAAATATAGTAAGTGACAAAAGACCACATGTTATGATTCTACTTTTTAAAATGTTTATATGCATAAAAAGTGTAAAAAGCAACAAACCGGAATGTTTTGAGTGGCAAAATTAAAGATTTTTCTTTATATTTTGTCATCCAAATTATTAGAAAAAATGTGATTTCCTTTATAATCAGGGAGAAGTGTTATTTTCATTTATTTATATTAATATTTCTTTTCTTTTTCTTCTTTTTTCTCCTGTATGTATCCCATGCAGGCTAGAGCACTTAAATCGCTGCCTCTTGAGGGAAATCAGCCCATTTTCAGGATGTGAAGTACACAAAGCTGCCCCATCTTCCCTTTATTTTTTATTTTTATTTTATTGATTTACTTATTTATGTTGAGATGGAGTCTCGCTCTGTTGCCCAGGCTGGAATGCAGTGGTGCATCTCAGCTCACTGCAACCTCCATCTCCCGAGTTCAAGTGATTCCCCTGCCTCAGCCTCCCAAGTAGCTGGGACTACAGGCATGCACCACCATGCCCAGCTAATTTTTGTATTTTAAGTAGAGAGGGAGTTTTACCATCTTGGACAGGCTGGTCTCGAACTCCTGACCTCAAGTGATCCATCTGCCTTGGCCTCCCAAAATGCTGAGATTACAGGCATGAGCCACTGTGCCTGGTCTGTCATATTATTTCTAAAAATTTCAGTGACATTTCAATTAAGTTAAATTTAATTCTTACTGACCTGATCTGTTATCCTCTGTTTAATGACATCTTCCAGTTGAAAAGTGTTTCCTCTGTAATCACAAGTGCTAAAGGAAATACAACATGTATTCATTAGGTGGATATCCACTAAACGACTAATTATTGCATTGTAGTCCTTACACCCTCAGCATCAGCAACACATGGGAACTTGTTAGACATGCAAATTCCTGGGCCAGCCCCACACCTCCTGAATCAGAAAGTGGGGAAGAGGGACAGCTATCTGTGCTTTAATAAGCCTTGAGATGCTCCCTGAAGTTTGAAAACTACAGAACTAGAATACATATGGTAAGTGCTCATAGTTTATCCAAGTTACCTTCCCCTCTTTTCCATTCTCTTTTCCGTTGAAATAAAATGAGAGCTCATTTGGATTTAATGGGTATAAGAAAGAAGGCAATGAGATGACCAGGGTTTCAAGTTAGAGTTCAAAATTTAATCAGTGGACAGCGACAGGATGCAAGCCTTCTAAACAGATTACTACAAGAAAGCTGATTATAGTCTATACAATAGGTATCATTAGTGTATGGATGTTAAATTTTTTGGGTGGATTAACGGTATTGTGATTATGTAGGAGAATGTCCTGGTTCTTAGAAGGTATCTGTGAAAGTACTTAACAGTGAAACGCTCTGATACTGGCAACTTACTTTGAAATGATTCAGGGGGAAAAAGGGCACATATACAATCTTCCATACGCGGAGGAGAGAAAACAAATATGACAAAACGTTAACTAGTGAATCCAGTTGAATAACATACTGATGTTCACTGTATGATTCTATCAACTTTTCTGTGTTTGCAAGTTTTTAAAATAAAAAGTTGAGGGAAAAGAAACATCACCCGAAATCTTTCTATGAAATGGAACCATAGAAAAAGCATAGAAGTGAACACTTTGCAGAAGAGGGCACCGTACCCATCCGGAGAGCATGGTCAAAGCACAGGGTCTCCTCCAGGAGGCTATTCTCTGGTCTCTTCTGTGCTGTCACTTCCCCTAGATGCAGCCAAGGCTTTTCTCTAACGACTCTTATTCTAAAGATGTAATTTTTTTCATTCGTTTAAGAAAGAGACAAAAGAATTAGTATGCATTTAGAAAATGAAATTACACTTATACTTGTGTAAAAGCAAAAAATACTTTGAAAAGTGGGGAAGCAAGAAATGTACTGTTCTACAATTCTGTTCTGTTCTTATCATCTTTTTATTCTGCCAATGACTTCCTATTCCTGCTGCCTATGGTGGGGTGAGCTGCAAATGATTTCTTTTCCTCATTGATTTAAAATATCATGTTTATAATATACTAAACTCCCCCAGAAGGATTTGGGTTTATTTCTGGGCTCTATTCTATTCAAATAATCTATCTGTTCACAAGCCACTATCAATTTTGATTATTAGAGCATCCTAATGTTAAGTAATTCCTTTTTTTTTGAGATAAAGTATCTCGCTCTGTCGCCCAGGCTGGAGTGCAGTGCTGCTATCTCCTCCGCTCACTGCAAGCTCTGCCTCCCGGGTTCACACCATTCTCCTGCCTCAGCCTCTGGAGTAGCTGGGACTACAGGCACCCCCGCCATGCTTGGCTAATTTTTTGTATTTTTAGTAGAGATGGGGTTTCACCATGTTAGCCAAGATTGTCTTGATATCCTGACCTCGTGATCCGCCTGCCTTGGCCTTCTAAAGTGCTGGGATTACAGGCATGAGCCGCCACACCTGGCCAAGTAATTCTTTGATTAGGATATTAGGATTTGATGGAGCCTGGCCCTTTTGACTCTAAACTCAAACTTCTAAAAGACAACAATTATGACTTCAGTGTATAAAATACCAGCTTTTTCAGCTACCCTACAGAATTCTGTTATTTTCCTAATATTGATTCAGTTCATCCATTCGGTTTTCTCTCCAAACACTAATGTTTTCATTTGAGTATACCTAATCTTTTTTTTTTTTTTTTTTTTCAGACGAGTCTCCCTCTGTTGCCCAGGCTGGAGTACAGTTGCACGATCTCAGCTCATTGCAACCTCCGCTTCCCAGGCTCAAGCAGTCCTCTCACCTCAGACTCCCAAGTAGCTGTGACCACAGGCATGTGTAACACACCTACCCAATTTTGTATTTTTTTTGCAGAGATGAGGTCTCACCACATTGCCCAGGCTGGTTTCGAACTCCTGAGCTCAAGTGCTGAGAGATCCTGAGCTCCCAAAGTGCTGGGATTACAGGTGTGAACCACTGCTCCTGGTGGTTTTCCTAATCTCTTTTCTTTATCTTTTGTAGTTGCACTGGCTTATGTGGTTATTAACTGTTAGTGTTAATTAACAGGGGTAACTGTAATACTGGACATTTTGTCTTATTCCTGATCTTAAAGGGATGTTTGTAGAATTTCACCTATCATGCATAATGGCAGCTTTTGGCTAGACGTATTTATAATCCACTAGGAGTAAAAAAGAAAAATTAGAAATAAATATTGAATTTTATCAAATGTCTTTCTAACACATATGGAGAAAACCGTGCATTTTCTCCTTAACATCTTCCAACCAGGAATCATAGCAGATCTTCTAATAGTGATTCAAGAGAATAAGGTTCATATGGTTATGTGGCATAATTTTTCCACTGTGCTATGTTTGCCTCACTAGTCATGAAGAAGAGCGTGTGTGTGTTTTAATGCTACCTTTGTCAGGTTTGGGTTTTCATGTTCTAAATGTTTCAAAAGAAAAAAGTTTGAAAGTTCTACTTTATTCTTTATATGTGGAAATTGCAATAAATTATTTGTGACTTACTGAAAACTTCACTTGAAGGTCTGATATAATTTCAAAGCAAAGCCAAACCTTTCTTTCTTTTTTGTGGGGGGAGGGTGGGAGGAGTAGGATGGGAGGACACTAACTCATTGATGCTTTATGTTTTTTTTTTTTCCCCTTTAGAATTTATCTTCTAGGGACAATCTGACAATGATGAATTTAATTTAGATTCACAGATTTTAAAAATAATTATTTTGATATTCTTGGCATCTTTTATTTGCCTATTCCCAGCTCTGTTGCCCAGGCTGGAGTGCCGTGGTCCAATCGTAGCTCACTGCAGCCTTGAACCCCTGGACTCAAGCGATCAGCCCTGATCAGCCTCTCGAGCAGCAGAGACTACAGGCTCACGCTACCATGCCCAGCTAATTTTTTAAATTTTTAGTGGAGACGGGGTTTCACCACATTGCCCAGGCTGGTCTCGAACTCCTGGACTCAAGCAATCCTCCCTCCTCAGCCTCCCAAAGTGCTGGGATTACAAGTGTGAGCTACTGTGCCTGGCATGATTCTCATTTTTATTATAATAAAATTTTAAGATTGGATAAATAATATAGCCCAATTATTGGAGCCAGACTACATCTACTAAAATTAAATGAAATTTCACTTGTCTGAAATCATGACATACTTTGGAAGATATCTTTGTCATGGTATTAATTAAAATTACGGCTATTTGTCACTCACCAAAATCTGTGGAGCACCTTAAAGACATAGGCGGTATCCTCCAGAGCAGTCAAAACAGTTACAAGAAGAGGCTCTCGGGACAGCTTTGTCAGGAGAGACACGCTATACATATAAAGACATAAGGGAGACAGAAAAGAAACAGCCATTTTACACACAGGTCCCAAGTTGAGAGCTATAGGCTGGGTAATGCAGGCACTGATTTTTGCAAATCACATGCTTTCCACATGGCATCTCTATATAGTGTGCTTTTGCGTTATAGAGTAGCAGCAAGATTTTCAGTTTTCTGTTTGTTTGTTTGTTTGTTTGTTTGAAGACAGGATCTTGCCCCACCACCCAGGCTGGAGAGCAGTGATATGATCATTGCTCACTGCAGCATCGACCTCCCGGGCTCAAGTGATCCTCCCGCCTCAGCCACCCGAGTAGCTGGACTACAGGCATACACCACCTTATCCCACTAATTTTTGTATTTTTTGTAGAGACAAGGTCTCACTATGTTGCCCAGGCTGATATTGAACTCCTGAGCTCAAGCGATCCTCCTGCTTCAGACTACCAAAGTGCTGGGATTACAGGTGTAAGCCACCATACCTGGCCAAGATATTTGTTTTCAAAGGATGGTTAATAGTTATAAGAAGAAAAATAGGGAAGGCTAGGGCACAGTGGCTCACATCTGTAACCTCAGCACTTTGGGAGGCCGAGGCAGGAGGATCACCTGAGGTCAGGAGTTCGAGACCAGCCTGGCCACACGGTGAAACCCCGTGTCTTCTAAAAACACAAAGGTTAGCCAGGCATGGTGGCATATACCTCTAATCTCAGCAACTCAGGAGGCTGAGGCAGAATCACTTGAGCCGAAAGTTCCGCGGCTCACAGGTTCCAGACTCACCCCCAACTCCAGCCAATGGCAGCGTGAGTGCTTTCGCGTGTGTAGTGCGGCGGAAAACAAAAATTGCCACTGGTCAACCCAAGCGCCTTTGAACTGTCTCCAAACTTCGTTTTGTACTTTTCAGGGGCGCACAAAGGATGGCGCCTCCTGGCTTTAATTACTGCTTTAAGTATAGTGGGTGTGTTGTATGCAGTAGGAAATCAGCGGGCTTCACCACGTCCCCTGCGGGGTCACCGCGTCCTCCACCGCACACCTGGCACTGGTCAGCGGCTGGTGGGGACACAGCGGAGATGGCGCGTGTGCTGAAAGCCGCGGCCGCCAACGCCTTAGGTGTATACCGGGCGCCAGCAAAGGTCGCCGTGGGTCAGGGCGTGTGGGAACGGAGGCCAGGGAGAGAAGGAGGCCTCAATGTGGCCAAAGCACCTTGATGATGCGCTCCGTCCCCCGGGGCGCATTCTGCGGCCACTGCCGGCATCTAGGCAGAGGGTACCTTCCAGAAACGCCTCAGCTTAGCGCGGGGATGGCCTTCTCGTGCATGAGTCCCACTGCCACCCGGGAGCTGTGCGCCCTGGGCGCAGCACCTTCCAGTTTGTGGGCCGGAGAGGCGGGGGGATCTTGCCCAGCGGGTCCCACAGGACAGGGACGGAAGTAAATGGAAGCCGGTAAGTAAGTGTTATTTTACCGCGCACCCATAAAGAGGCTGGGGAGAAACCAGAAATGAGAGCAAGTCTTGTTAAAAAAAAAAATAAAAATAAAAATTCAGCTGAACTGCAAGCATGACCAGCCTCCTGTTGGGACCACTCGAAGTTCAGTGTTGTAAGGAATACAGAAGGAGTTACTTATAAGTTTATTATTGCTCGCATAAAAGGAAAGATAAAGCATGTGGATTTAGAAACTTCCTTGATTTCTCTCTCCCTTCATTTTCTTTAATTGTCTAGATAAAATCAGTTATGACAGAAACTCGCGTTTTCTGTCTCTCACTTTCTTTTTATCCTTTTTTTTTTCTCTTTCTGCTTTTATGAGAGGCAAGTGTTTCCCTTGATCTGAGATTCAGTGCCAAGTGGTAAAGCCCCAGAGTTACTCCGGGACATTCGTGATAAATCCTTCTAGCACCAGAGCCCACGTTCTTACATGAGGCATACTCACTTCTTATGTGATACACAAAATCGGAAGGTGAAAATATAAATAAAAAATGAGTATTCGGGAAAAGGTATTTTTATATCTATATTTTTAGAACTGCACACTTTAATGATTGATGGTTTGGGAAGAGTATGACTTCCAACAGGACATATACTTACTACAAGAACTGAATACAAATAAAGATGCATTTTTGTTTTGTAACTTACACATCTTGGCATAAAGTAAAGGAAAAATGAAAATAGTGTATTCCAAAGACTGGTTTTGATTTGTCCTATTAAGATAAATCAGTGGCTTTAACTACACTCACTTTGTTGTGCAACAGTCACCACCACCCCTCTCCTGAGCCTTTTCATCTCACCAAAACTGAAACTCTGTACCCATTACACAACACCTGCCCATTCTCCTCTGACCCAGCTCTTGGTAACCACTGTTCTACCTTCTCTGTGAATCTGACTACTCTAGGTACCTCGTATAATGTGAAATCACATATTGTTTTTGTTTTCTGTGTTTGGCTTGTTTCACTTAGCATAATGCCGTCAAGTTTTATCCATATTGTAGCATGTGTCAGAATTTACTCTTTTTTTTTTGAAAATGAATTTCGCTTTTGTTGCCCAGGGTGGAGTGCAATGGCACGATCCCGGCTCATTGTAAACTCTGCCTCCCCGGTTCAAGTGATTCTCCTGCCTCAGCCTCCCAAGTAGCTGGGATTACAGGCATGTGCCACCATGCCTGGCTAATTTTGTATTTTTAGTAGAGACGGGGTTTCTCCACGGTCAGGCTGGTCTCGAACTCCCGACCTCAGGTGATCCATCTGCCTCGGCCTCCCAAGGTGTTGGGATTACAGGCGTCAGCCACTGCACCCAGCCTACACTTCTTTTTTATTAACACTTCTGTTCTGAAGTATCTTATGTATTTATCCACACATGGTTGTACACAGTAGTTTATTCAGGCAAAACAACCTTTATTGGAATAATTGGAATAATCACAAATTATACATTACAGTATTCAAAATAATGCAATTCTGCTGCACCATTCTGAAATGGGAGGCAGAGAGACCTAAAACTGGATTTGTGAATTTCTACCAATTGAGGGCCAACCTGAAATAAAAATATCTTTAAAAAGTTAGCTTGATTGTCAGTAATGATTTCATAATTTATACATATATTAAAGCATACATTGTACACCTTAAAGATACATAATTTCTATAAGTCCTCATTCCTCAAGCTAGAAAAAAAGTTGCTACAAGTCTAAGGAGAAAATACAATAATTAAGAGTTCAATTCACAACAAACTTTTTGGGAACACGTTTTTAATAATATAAAGCTCTGTCTCATTTTAACCCCTTTTTTCAGAGTTCTCCACCCAGTTTGCTTGGTCTACACAATTTCACCTTTGGATTTTTATTGTTGGATCATCTCTTTTTTTCTTTTTGAGGTAAAATTTATATAACAAAATTAACCCTTTAAAAATGTACAATTTAACAGCAATGATCACATTCACTGGGTTCATGGAACCATCACCTTTATCTGTTTCAAAACATTTTCACTGGACAAGTGCAGTGGCTCACACCTGTGGTCCCAGCACTTTGGGAGGCAAAGGCAGGAGGATTGCTTGAGGCCAGGAGTTCCCTGGGCAACATGGCGAAACCCTGTCTCTAAAAAATACAAAAATTAGCCAGGCATGGTAGCGCATGCCTGTGGTTCCAGCTACTCAGGAGGCTGAGGTGAGAGGACCACCTGAACCTGGGAGGTCAAGGTTGCAGTGAGCCATCATCCTGACACTGCACTCCAGCCTGGGTGACAGAGCAAGTCTCCGTCTCCAAAAAAAAAAAAAAAAAAAAGGCGTTTTGTGTGATCTTTTCTCTTGAAGACCAGGAAGAGTTTGTCTTTAAATGTCTCATTTTACTTCATGTGCCCTTAACTACACAATTGTCACTTACTCTTCACCTTTTTTATCCTAGTACGCATAGTTACGTTGATGTATTTGCTTTTAGCCATAGCAAGTTTTGATGTGCATTCTTGTCAATGTTGTTTGGTTCAAAAATCTATAAAGGCTAATGATTTCACTAGCTTATGACTTAAAGTTTACTGTTTCAGGAGAATTTTCCCAAATAGTTGACTTAAGTTTATTTCAGCATAAATTTCTTACAACATACTTTTAAATATTATCTATTAGTTTATTCCATTGTTTTATTACTTTTTTCCTGGGACTCCAACTTTGTGAATAGTGCCTTTGCTTAACTTTGAGTTCTACCACTTTTCTGTGACCTCTTTTTTCCTTATGTCATTTTCATTCTCCAGGTTGTTTTTCTACCTTTCTTCAATGCTAGTCATTATATTTTCATTTGAGTCTATTCTCTTTCGTGACCTTGTAGTTCTCTTTTTCTTTAGGAGATAACTTTGTCTTTCTTTCTTTCATTTCTCTTCTGGTTTTAATTAACTATATTTTCATTTCCTTATGTTTTTGCCCATTTTTGTTCTTATTTTTTAGATATCTGACTCAATTGGCTTTTCATATCCACAAAATTTTATTCTATTTGAAGTGTCAGCTTAGAATTTTATCCTGATTCATAGTTATTTTATTTGGGGAGATTTGAATTAGTCAAAGTATATTGGATGTGATTTTTTTATACTAACCTCTAAAACATGGCGTTTTCTTCTTTTCATTTTTTTGTGGCTTTCCTGCGAGTTTTCAAGATTCTCAGTGCAATGGCACCCTCTTCTGTCAGTATAGCGAATTCCAGCTATGTAGCAAATTTGTTCAGGGTTTGTGAGTGGTGTATGTCCTCTAGTTGGTTTTCTTTAGAATCTTAGGGTGTTAAAATGTCCCCCCACCCTTTTTTTTAAGATGGAGTCTTGCTCTGTCCCATTTTTTTTCAGAAGAATTAAATCGTTTATTAATTACACATGATAATGTATGATACACAACCTTCATTCCCATCTACAATTTTACATGATACCATTATTTAATTTAGATATACTGCATAGAATATGCCAACGACCATTTTTATAACCAACAATTTCATTATTTTACTTGGGTGATCCCTTTTAATGGTGAACTTCAGGTCATGACAGTACCTATCAGTTCAACTACACCAAGATTTCTGAAGACAATGGTGTCTCCACCCAAGCAGATTGTAAATAGAATCTGGCATCACCCTGGAGGAATTGTAACTTCACACTGTTGGGGAAATTTACCAAGATGGCTTCAAAGTAAACCAGCTTTACACAGCACATTTGAAAAATAAGGCACATTTATTCAGGGTCATGATCAGACTATCACATTTAGCAATCAACAGCATGGGTGCAAAAAAAATCTACATTAAAACCCTTTATTGGAATGTTTACACTTTCCACAGAATAGAAACTAAAATAACTTGTTTTACAATTAGTTGAAAATACAGTCCTCGAGTTTCTTGCCCATACACATGAGTATTTGTCTAAAACATGTCTTAACATAGACAGCTCAACCTAAAATCCTGAGTCAAAAGGTGAAAGTTACGAAGACTCTGGGAGGGAAACATGCAAAAATAGGTGCAAAATGCCTTTTCAGGTAGGTCAGTGGGGAAAACAAGGGCTTACGGAACAGGGCAGCTAATGGGCCCAGTGGATTAAAATGTTCACTTTATTCCTGAAACCCAGACTGGCTGCTGTAAGTTGATCTGGTGCCTCGGTCACTCATGGCTTCTTTCTTCTCTGCCAGCTCTGTCTTCTCTACACTTCCTCTGGAGGAGGAGGCCTTGACACAATTACATGTGAGTTGATTTTTTTTTTTTTAACTTCTGAAATTCTATCTTAGTTACTCAAGAGTTAGCTGATCTGGGCTCCTTTTTAGAAAAGGGAAAATGGATTAGCATTTGATAAGCACCTGCTGTTAGTTACTTCTAGACACTTTATCAATTCCTGTATTTAAGTCTTAGGGGAACTGTAAAAAGTAGTTAATTATTTCTGTTTTGAAGGTGAGGGAAAATTTAGAGATATTAAGTGCTCATGGTCACAAGATGTTAAGTTGTAATTAATAAGTAATTTGTGGGAAAATGTTTTGAGGATATTTAAATTTCTTTTTACCAAAATTTTAACCACTACCTATAGCATTCCTATGATTCCTATATAAGCCGGTTATTACAATGAAGACTGAAAAATGGTGACTTTTAAAATACTATTCTTTCTACATTTGTAATTGTTTCTTCTATGAGTAAGAACTTTCCCTTCTACTTCATTTATTTATTTTTTATATCGGTAGGAACTCATGGATCTTTATTTTATTCAATAGTTTATGACACGTTACTATTATTATTGATTTTAATGCTTAAATTACCCAGATTTCTTCCATGGGAGCCCATTCAAATTGGCTTCTGTATCCTTTTGACATATACCTATTATTTATTTTTATTGTTTCCTTGTTTTTTTAGCACAACAAGATATTTTAGGCTTATTTTGTTCTTTCCCTATCCCAGCCCTGGAATCTGCCATTTCTCCAAGAAGCTTTGATTCCTTTTTGTGGTGAATGGAATTGTTGAAACCAAATCTGGGTGCTAGGTGTACACATTGCTACTAGGGTATCATTGCTCATAGACTCTCCCAGGGGACAAATCTGTACAAACATGCATACACACATACATCTGTATGCACACATATCTATGTCTGTCTATAAAAACATTCATTCATACTGAGGCTAGTCTAGTACCATGGAGTTCATTCCTTGCCTTCCTGGCTGCCTGTGTTAGTCCTTTCTTCAAAATGAAGAACCTGGCTCCCATTATCCTAAATGTATTTACTCTTTTGCTCAAACTTAGAATCCTAGTTTGTTTTTAACTCATATGCCTGGCCTATGGAAAGCAAACCTACTAACTATAATTTACTATTTGTGTATGATTCTTATCATATTTTTATTTATTTTTTATTCATTTTTAAAAGTTTTTTTTGAGACGGAGTCTAGCTCTGTTGCCCGGGCTGGAGTGCAGTGGCGCGATCTAGGCTCCCTGCAAGCTCCGCCTCCCGGGTTCACGCCATTCTCCTGCGTCAGCCTCCCGAGTAGCTGGGACTACAGGCGCCCGCAACCACGCCTGGCTAATTTTTTTTTTTTTTTTGTATTTTTACTAGAGACGGGGTTTCACCGCGTTAGCCAGGATGGTCTCAATCTCCTGACCTCGTGATCCACCCACCTTGGCCTCCCAAAGTGCTGGGATTACAGGCGTGAACCACCGTGCCCGGCCGATTCTTATCATCTTAAGATTGAAGGTTTATGGTCAAAATGCTAGTTGAGAAGTTACTGGGGTAAGTTATTTTCTTCTCCTTTGCTGTTTATATGTAATTCATTTGAAATATAATTTTGTTGTTGTTGCTGTTGTTTGAGACAGAATCTCGCTCTGTTACGCAGGCTGGAGTGCAATGGCGCCATCTCAGCTCACTGCAGCCTATGCCTCCCGGATTCAAGTGCCCACCACCTCGCTCGGCTAATTTTTGTATTTTTAGTAGATACAGAGTTTCACCATGTTGGCCAGGCTGGTCTTGAACTCCTGACCTCAGGTGATCCACCTGCGTAGGCCTCCCAAAGTGGTAGAATTACAGGTGTGAGCCCCTGCACCTGGCCTGTAATATAGTTTTGTTCGTATTCTGGTTATGGGCTGGATTGTATCCCCCCAAAATTCATATGTTGAAGCCCTAAATGCTGGTACCTCAAAATGTGACTGTATTTGGAGACGGGTTTTTAATGAGGTAAGTAAATTAAAAGGAGGCTGGCAGGGTGGGCCCTAATCCAGTCTGACTAGTATCCTTATAAGAAGAAATTTGGACACAGACACACACAGAGGGAAGACCATCTGCAAGCCAAGAAGAGACCCCTCAGAAGAAACCAAACCTACCAACACCCTAGCTAGTACTCCCAGCTTCCAGAACTGTGACACAAAAAATGTCTGTTATTTAAGCTACCCAGGCTGTGGTGTTCTGTTACAGCAGCAATAGCCCAGGCCAACTAATACAATTCTATTTAGAAATTTCCCTCTGTTCTTCATGATATTTTTAATTATATGTGGCATTAATAAGAATCCACAATTCAGAATTATACAAAAATAATCCATATGGAATTATCATTCCCCCTTTCTCCTTCCATTTCTTCGTCATCCTATCTGCTCCTATAGGTAATTAGTCTCATTAGATTCAGTTTCTTTTTTTGTTTTTCCTTGCAAAAATTAGCTGATACGTGTAAATTTTGTTATTGCTTCTTTGTTTCATACAAAAGGTAGCATACTGTATTTTTTTTTGCATTTTACTTATTTCACCTAACTATATCCTGGAAATCACTGCATATCAATTCCATGAAATTTTCTTTGCTTATTCATTTTTATAGTATCGTGGTGTGCATTGAGCATGATATTAGTTTGGTAGGGCTGCCATAATTAAGTACCACAAACTGGGTTGCTTAGCAGAAATTTATTCTCTCATAATTCTGGAGCTAGAAGTCTGAGACCAGGGTGTTAGCAGGGTTGGTTCCTTCTGAGGTCCTTCTGAGAGAGAACGTGCTCTGTGCCTCTGTCCTAGCTTCTGGTGGTTTGCTGACAGTACCATTCTTTGGGTTGTAGAAACACATCACTCCAGTCTTTGCCTTTATCTTCATGTGACATTTTTTTCTGTGTGCGTGTCTGTCTCTGTGCCCAGTTTTCCCCTTCTTATGAGGATACCAGTCATATTGAATCAGGGCTCTCCCTGATCACTTCGTCTTAACCATCTGTGAAGACCCTGTTTTCAAACAGGGTCACATTTACAGGTACTGAGTGTTAGGACTTCAACATCCTTTTGGAAGACACAGTCTACCCGTAACAAGTATGTACCATACCTTATTCAACCATTCTGTAGAACAGCATTTAGGTTATTTTCAATATTCTGAAATTCTAAACACACTGCATGTTGTCCACATGCATTTTCATATTATTCAATGTGTGCCTTTCTGCTTCTGTATCTTTCAGAAGTGTGTTTAAGTTTTCATCATATAGTTTTTGTGCATTTCTAATTAACCTTTTTCCTAAATTATTTTTTACTACTGTAGTGGGATTTTTTTGGTAGTGTTATTTCTTCTAACTTATTATCTCTTTGAAGACTATTGATTTTTGTTGGTTAACTTTATATCATACCTTACTGAATTTATTGTTTGAGCTAGTTTTATCTTTTTATTGTTAGGGATTCTAGATATGCTGTCACATCACTTGCAAAAAGGAATTGCTTTATGTTATATTTTTCAATTCGTATATGCCTCTAATTGATTTCTCGAATCTGAGTTTATTTCCATGTTGATCTTGTATGCTCGTATTGCTGAAATCACTTATTAGTTGAAGGAATTATTTCGAAGATCCTTTGGGATTTTCCCCATAGTTCCTTATATTACTTCCAAATAGGGACAGTTTTATATCTTCCTTTATAATCTATATGTTTTTTTCTTGACTTACCATGCTTACTAGAAATTCCAGTACCATATTGAATAATAGTGGTGAAAAGTGGACATCCTTGTCTTTTCCTTATCTTAGGGGGAACACATACATTCTTTCTTTAAATATTATGTCACCTATGGGTTTGGGGTAGATGTTCCTTATCAAGTTGTGGAAGTTCTACGCTGTTGATAATTTTTGGAGAGTTTTTATCATGAATAAGTACTGAGTTTTATCAAATGCTTTTTCTACATCAATGAGTATGATCATGTGATTTTTCTTTTTTGACATGTTAGTATGGTTAATTACATTGATTTTTTAAATATTGAACCAGCTTTGAATCTACGGAAGGAATCCCCCTTGGTCATGCCATTCGATTCTTTTACACAATGTTGAACAATATATATTTGCTTGCATTTTGCTAAGAGATTTTGCATCTAAATACAGAGAGATATTGGTCTGTAGTTTTGTGTGGTTTTTTTTTTTCTGGTCTTTGCTTAATTTTGGTATTAAGGTTACTGGCCTCATTAAATACATGGGAAGCAATCTCCTTTTCTGTTTCCAGGAAGGCATTGTGTAGAACTGGCGTCAGTTCTTTAAGCATTTTGGTAGAGTTTGGCAGTAAATCTGTCTGTGACTAGAGATTTCCTTTTGGCAGTTTCTAAATTATGAATTTGATCTGCTTATTTATTTATTTATTTATTTATTTATTTTTTAGATGGACTCTGACTCTGTCACCCAGGCTGGAGTGCAGTGGCACAATCTCAGCTCACTGCAACCTCTGCCTCCCAGGTTCAAGCGATTCTCCTGCTTCAGCCGCCCCAGTAGCTGGGACTACAGGCATGCACCATCATGCCCAGCTAATTTTTGTATTTTTCGTAGAGATAGGGCTTCCCCATGTTGGCCAGGCGGGTCAAGAACTCCTGACCTCAAGTGATCCACCTGCCTCAGCCTCCTAAAGTGCTGGGATTACAAGCATGAGCCACTGCACCTGGCCTGATGTGTTTTTTAGAAACAGGGTCTTGCTCTGTAGCCTAGGCTGCAGTGCAGTGGTGTGATTATAGCTCACTGCAGCCTCAAAAGCCATGGCTCAAATGACCCTCTCACCTCAGCTTCTCAAAGTGCTGGGATTACAGGTGTGAGCCACTGTGCCTGGAAGTAGTGCTATTTAAATTGTTTATTTCCTAATAATAGATGTGTGTCGTTATTTGTGTTTTTTGAGAAATTAGCCCATTTCATCTTACTTGTGAGGTTTATTATATCTGGAGAATTATTCATATTTCCTTAACATAATTTTTATATCTTCAGGATCTGTGATTATATCCCCGGGTGCATTCCTAATGTTGGTGATTTGTGTCTTCTCTCTTACTATTTCTATTCGTCATGTTGGAGGCTTATCAATTTTACTGATCTTCTAAAAAATGCTTTTTGTTCCATTTTTCCCTATTTTTCTGTTTTCAATTTCATAATCTCATTTGTATTATTTTTTGCTTGCTTCGGTTTTATTTTTCTTTTTATTTTCTGTATGTGAAAGCTTAAAGTTTGATTTGAAATGTTTTCTAATAGAAGCATTTAGTGCTATAAATTTCCCTCACAGCTCCTGTGTATTGGTATACCACACATTTTTATATGCTGTATTTTCATTTGGTTCTGGGTAGATATTTTTGTTATTCTTTGTTTGTTTCTATTTCCCATGAGATGAGACTTCTTTGGCCCATGGATCATTTAGAAGGGAGTTGTTTATTTTCTAAGCGTTTGGAAATTTTCCTGTTACCTTTTTCCTGTTGATTTCTCATTTGATTCTATTTTGGTTAGAAAGCACACTCTGTATGATTTCAGTTTTTTTAATGTCACAAGACATAATCCCAAAAGTCCCTGTGGACTTATCTCTTCTGTTTTTGTCTCCCTTCTCTCTGCTGGTCAGGGTAGTTTCTGTTTTCAGGTTTGTCGGTTCTCTCTCTCTCCTTTCCATTCTGTTGTAGAGCCTGTCTACTGAGCTATTTATTTCAATTCTTTCATTTTGTTTTGAAATTTTATTTGAGATGGAATCTCACTCTGTCACCCAGGCTGGAGTGCAGTGGCATGATCTCCTCTCACTGCAACCTCCACCTCCCAGACTCAAGTGATTCTCCTGCCTCAGCCCCCCGAGTAGTTGGGATTGTAGGCGCCTGCCACCACACCTGGCTAATTTTTATATTTTAGTAGAGACAAAGCTTCATCATGTTGGCCAGGATGATCCCAAACTCCTGATCTGCCCACCTTAGCCTCTCAAAGTGCTGGGATTACAGGTGCAATTATTTCATGTTTTTATTCTTTTGTTTGTTTGTTTTGTTTTTTTTAGACGGAGTCTTGCACTGTCGCCCAGGCTGGAGTGCAGTGGTGTGGTCTCGGCTCACTGCCAAGTTCCACCTCCTGGGTTCACGCCATTCTCCTGCCTCAGCCTCCCAAGCAGCCGGGACTACAGGTGCCTGCCACCACGCCTGGCTAATTTTTTTGTACTTATAGTAGAGACGGGGTTTCACCGTGTTAGCAAGGATGGTCTCGATCTCCTCACCTCGTGATCTGCCTACCTCGGCCTCCCAAAGGGCTGGGATTACAGGCGTGAGCCACCATGCCTGGCCTCATGTTATTATTCTTAAAATTTTTATTTGATTTTTCTTTATGTCTTCTACTTTACTCGTATTTTTCTACCTTTTCTTTTGATTCAAGCATTTATGTAATTGCTCACTGGGGCCTTTTCATGGGATGTGCTTTAAAATTCTCTTGTTAGAGAGCCCTGGGTGGTGGGGTGAGTGTGGAAGTCTACCTCCCTGCCCCCTCCTTAGCTGAAGGTGGTGGGGATGGAGCCACATTTTTTTCTTGTGGTGTTTTCCTAGAGTTGGGTGGTTACTGTCTAAAAGTTTTCTGGCTTGTTGGGCTGATCCTTTACTGGGGCTTTTTTTTGCTTTCCCTCTATTTCCATTACCATTTCCAGGTTGATTCTTCTTCAGTGCCAACTATAGAATACATGAGATGACAAAACCACCCAAGTCCCAGGGGCCTTAGCCAGCCTGCCTTTCTCCACCTTTCATATTCATCTTATTTTTGTTTTAAATATAACTTCCAGCATTGTTATCTACACTTAATAGGAGAAGCAGAGAAAGGCATTTACTCCATTTTGTCTGGAAGTGGAAATCCATTATTTTTATTTTTTAAAGTATTTTATTTAAAAATCAGCAGTACATAGTAGTTTGACAAAGCAGAAAGTGCATGCATTTCCCTTTCAGTGTTAACTTTGAACACCTGGCTGTCTCTCTCCATGCATATTTATGGAGATAAGTGTTGGGCATTGTAGTAAGGCTAAAAGAGAGATGAACGGATGAATGAATGAGGAGACAGAAAGGAAACTGGCATTGTTCAGTAATAAATAGATTTAATAACAAACAAAAAATTAATGTTACTCAAATTTAAAAAGAAAAAGTAACTAGAGAACTAAAGAAATTGCTGTTCTTCAAGAGAACTATATTGAGCAAGAGAAAATTCTTGTTTTGGAATATTTCTCTACGAGTGAAAGAAAAAAGGTAAGACAGTTATGAGACACTCACTGTGTTTGTGTCCATGTGATTAGACATCAACCTTGCTTACATTCCTTCTCCCTCTCTTTTGTCCTCTGTGGACTGTTTTTCAAATTGTTGTAAACTTATTTTTACTTTGTCAAGATTTACTTATTTAAATTTTTGTCTGGACCCATATTCCTGTAACTGTTTTTCTCAATTTAACATTTAAATTCTCATTATACCATGTGTTCTACATTGATCAATTAAGTGGTTCCAACCACCCTCCTACAAGGACAAAAAAGAAAAATATGTCTGGTCTTAACAACAATGCAGTAAGCCAAGAAAGAAAAATAAAATGTATAAAGATTGGGGAAAAAAAGCCAGCCCTCATTACCATTCATCCTGCAGTAATTTTATTCCCTAGTTCTTCATTGTGATCCTTCCTTTTTTCTTGGGTGGGGAGGGGGGTGGATTTAAGTATCAAGTAGTTAAAATATTCTTCTCTCAACCTGTATCTTGAATAATGAGAAGAAAAATGTTCTTCTCTTTGTCTTTGCATGTTTGAGAATCCCTACTAAATTTATTAGCTCCATAATACATTTTTGTTCTCAGAGTAATTCATAGCTTTTCATCTCTCTTTTTAAAAAAATCATGTTGGGTGGTGTGTATATTTCATTAAATTCATGTACTTATTGAATTACTCTATAGCACAAGCATTTTTAGAAGATTTCTTGTATTCCTTGGATCTTAGTTTTCCCAGAATGTGTTCTTCCTTTGATGTTTTTCATACCATATTCTTTGTCTCCTGTATTGGTGTTATTTCTGTGCATAATGATAACGACAGGATCCTTTTTAAAAAATATTATTGATCCTAACGTGGCTGGTTTTAGCCAGACCTCTAATTGGCTGTGATTAGTACAGATGGGTTCTTGTAGACACTCCTCCAAAAATATTTGTGACATTTGTCTTCTCTTGTAAGCTGCATCTAATGCATTTGATGCTGCATTTTCTGTTCCTTTTTAATAGCAGTGGCCTTGGGGTGGGGGATGAGAGAACATGTCTAAGAAAACCTTTAGCTCTTTGTTGTAGGCCTGAAGACTGTTCTTTCCCCTCTCACCTTTGAATAAATACTCTTGGGGTCTTATTCTCCCAACTCTACATGTTGCCTCAAAAATTGGCAGGCCCCCGGCAGCCCCTCCCAGTGTCTGCAGGGGAGTAGTGTATAAGAGCTTCTACTCTTGATGGTGTATTTCCTTGATTTTTCCTCTCAAGCTGCCTTCCCTACCTGCATCTCCCCATCTTTTAACACTGCCTATTAAATGATGGCCCATCAGCATTGTTACTGTCATTCCTAAACTGATTTTCAAAGGATTCTTTTTTTTTCTATCAGAGATAAATAATTTAGGAAGAGATCCATTTGAACATTCTTGTTTATAAGCCGAAGAAGGGTTTCCAAAGATGAATAGTTTGAAGATCGACAAAAATGGGGATGATTTGTGAGAGTGAATGCCTGGAGAGTATCAGAGAACACCTAGAATGTACAATAAGAGGATACATGGAAGGGCAACTTTTCCTTTGAGACAGGAAGGGAAAGACATATGGATGAAATGAGTGAATTTATACAGAGTTGGAATTTCCTCTCGATAGCTTCTTCTTCAGGTAACCACAAAGTCTGAGCGCTGTCAAAAATACTTCCTGGGACAGGCATGGACTCCTAGTGGATTGCCTGAGCTCAGGAGTTCGAGACCAGCCTGGGCAACATGGTGAAACCCTGTCTCTAGTAAAAATACAAAAAAAAAAAAAAAAAAATTAGCCAGGCATGGTGGCGTGTGCCTGTAATCCCAGCTACTTGGGAGGCTGAGGCACAAGAACCACTTGAACCTGGGCGGTGGAGGCTGCAGTAAGCTGAGATCGTGCCACTGCACTCCAGCCTGGGTGACAGAGCAAGACTCTGTCTCCAAAAAAAAAAAGGGGCATGGTGGCTGGTGCCTGTAATCCCAGCACTTTGGGAGGTCGAGGCGGGTGGATCACCTGAGGTTGGGAGTTCAAGACCATACTGGCCAACATGGTGAAAAGTTGTCTTTACTAAAAATACAAAAAATTAGCCAGGTATGGTGGTGGGCACCTGTAATCCCAGCTACTCAGGAGGCTAAGGCAGGAGAATTTATTCTGCTGGGCTTATATAGTCCCCAAAACCAAAGGTTTTAAAATCTAGTTGGCCCCCAAGACACAAGATGTTCCTAATACATTTTCCCCCAGGTAAATCGTCTTTATCTTTAAAGAGTTGATATTAGGAGCTTTCTATACTACTCCTCCCTTAAACCTCACAGTAGCCGTCATTCAGTGAGCCAAACACTAAGGGGTTAGGGCCGAATTTTCAGATATTTGTTATATCTTTCCTTCCCCATGGGTGGGCTGTCATCCCTTCAAAGCCAGTGTTATCTCCCAGCTGGAGCTAGAAGAGGAGTTATGGATGATGGGCTGGGCACCCCTAACAGCCACTTGTCCAGCTGAGAAATAGAAGCATGAAGTTCTTGGAACTGGTCAATGAAGAAGGCATTTATTACAATGTTGTCTGAGGAATTCATCTTGTAGTCATATCTGTTTCACTTATTCTTTATCTTTCTATCCTATTAGTTTCTCCTTCATATTTCTCAGAGGAAGATGTGTTCTTCCTTAACTAAGTTCACATTTCCTTTTGTTTACAAACTTCCTTCCCTTCTTTTCTCGCCCATCTCTTCCCACTCGTCTCTTTTCTGTGGCTTTGCAGGCATGATGACTCCTTCTCACTCCCGCATTCTCAGCTTTGTCTTTCACAGCCTCCTTTCTTTAGTCGTTTAGCTTTTCATGACTCTTTCACCCAATAAGTAGAAATACACATACTGCACATTGTCAGATCTCACTGCTTGAGAGCAAGATTTGGTTAAAATTTCCTAGAAAGGAGTTTAGCCACATGTATCAAGAGTTTTAGTAATACCCTTTTAGTCATTCTTCTGACAGGACCCCTGTCTAGTAGATATCATAGAGGTCAACAATGAGTCATGAACAGTTCTATTCCCTTGGCATTGTAAGTAATTGATTTCAATACCGTGGCATTGTTTATGCAAATTATGGAATATCTAAACATTGAAAAATTATAATGTTATTGGAAACGTGATATTCACAGAAATTGTCAATGATGCGGATAGTGCATTATGTAAAGAGAGTAAGCTATGAAATTTTAACTACACTTAAATTTAGCAATAGGGGGAAATACTTAAATCAAATAACACTTACTACACATGGACTCTCCTCCCGCCTTTAAATCCAGTTATTATGATGTGCTATTAAGTGTAATTTTTCTCCTTCTTTTGTACCCAGCCATTTCCTAAGACTTGCTATTTCTGTCCCTCCTTCCTACTTCAGTGTACTGACATCCCTGTGTATTTTTGTTCTTTCGCCCCCATTTGTTCAACAAACATTTATTGGGCACCATGCAGGAAAGGATCTAAAGGGAGCACTCCAAGATGTTGAGGGTAGGGATTGCTGGTGTTGAAGCTACAAGTGATTTTTCTTTCCTTCTTTATTCTCTTTCATTTCTTCTAAACTTTCCACAATGGGCATATTTTCATTTAAAAATCCAACAGAAAGAAACACTCTGTATGATATATACTGTTACCACGTGCATTTTCCATAATTCCTTCCTGATTAAATTTCTTTTTGCTTCTCAACCATTATTTTGGTTTCTAAAGACTGTCCTTCTACTGAAATTACTTTTTCAGCGGTAACCATTAGATTTCTTCTAAAAATAGGCTAGCCTTTTTCCAGTTTTCTTCATCTCCAGTCTTTCTGACATACTTTGCCATTTTGATTTTTGACTTTGGGTGTAATAAAAATGTATTGTGGAAATTTTAGAAAATACAAATAAGCAAAAAATAAAATTTGAAATCAGTGATCTCATGTCTTGGAGAGAGAGAGCTCATGGGCATATGCTATGTTGTATTTATTATCTAATATCCAAAATAATCATTAGTCATCATATAAAACAACTGATCGACATTTGATTTTATGGATTTACCATTACTGATCAAATTAGGTACCTGGGATTGAACATTTAGGTTATTGCCAATTTCTTCCTTTTATAAATGATACAGATTTAAACATCCTTGTAGCTGTCTTGCACATTTGTTCCATCAGAGCTTAGTATAAAATTCTTAGAAAATGAACTTTTTGTAGCAAAGATTATGCATAATAATCACTTAAAGCTTTTGTTAACATGTTGTTGATTTTTTTTTCAGAAGGGCAGTACTAGTTTGTTCACCTGTCCCGCAGTCATACCTGCATGTGACTGAACACATTGCAGTTCATGGTTTTTCATTACATTTTTGTTACTGCTTAATTTTTACACTTTTCAGTGTAGTTACTGACCCTTTACTTTTTATATTTTATAAATTGTCTGATCTTCTCATTAGCCCATTTTTTCTTATTAATGTGAAAATATGTTTTCAGGATACAGATCTGCACTGTGCAGTACTAATGCATTTGGCTCTTGAGGCAACTGAAACATGGCCAGTTCTCATTGGGATATGCTATGCGTATAAAATATACCCCAGATTTTGTACGCTTAGTAAGGAAAGGAAGACTGTAAAATATCTCAATACTTGTTATGGTGAATCCCTGTTTAAATGATAATATTTTGGATATATTGGGTTGAATAAAATATATTCTTAAATTAATTTTACCTGTATTTTCTTACCTTTTTTAATGTGG